>NW_028319251.1:2500-316868 GCF_062004578.1 Staurois parvus
TCACCTGTATCCCCTCCCCCCTATATATATATATATCACCTGTATCCCCTCCCCCTATATATATATATATCACCTGTATCCCCTCCCCCCTATATATATATCACCTGTATCCCCTCCCCCCTATATATATATCACCTGTATCCCCTCCCCCCTATATATATATCACCTGTATCCCCTCCCCCCTATATATATATCACCTGTATCCCCTCCTCCCTATATATATATATCACCTGTATCCCCCTCCCCCCTATATATATATATATCACCTGTATCCCCTCCCCCCTATATATATATATATCACCTGTATCCCCTCCCCCTTATATATAATATATCACCTGTATCCCCTCCCCCCTATATATATATCACCTGTATCCCCTCCCCCCTATATATATATATATCACCTGTATCCCCTCCCCCCTATATATATATCACCTGTATCCCTCCCCCCTATATATATATATATATCACCTGTATCCCCTCCCCCCTATATATATATATATATCACCTGTATCCCCTCCCCCCTATATATATATATATCACCTGTATCCCCTCCCCCCTATATATATATAATATATATATATATATATATATATATCACCTGTATCCCTCCCCCCTATATATATATATATATAGATCACCTGTATCCCCTCCCCCTATATATATATATAGATCACCTGTATCCCCTCCCCCATATATATATATCACCTGTATCCCCTCCCCCCTCTATATATATCACCTGTATCCCCTCCCCACCTATATATATATATATATATATATATATATATATATATCTATCACCTGTATCCCCTCCCCCCTATATATATATATATATCACCTGTATCCCCTCCCCCCTATATATATATATATATCACCTGTATCCCCTCCCCCATATATATATATATCACCTGTATCCCCTCCCCCCTATATATATATATATCACCTGTATCCCCTCCCCCCTATATATATATATATCACCTGTATCCCCTCCCCCCTATATATATATATATCACCTGTATCCCCTCCCCCCTATATATATATCTATCACCTGTATCCCCTCCCCCCTATATATATATCTATCACCTGTATCCCCTCCCCCTATATATATCTATCACCTGTATCCCCTCCCCCCTCTATATATATCACCTGTATCCCCTCCCCCCTCTATATATATCACCTGTATCCCCTCCCCCCTATATATATATCACCTGTATCCCCTCCCCCCTATATATATATATCACCTGTATCCCCTCCCCCCTATATATATGTATCACCTGTATCCCCTCCCCCCTCTATATATATCACCTGTATCTCCCCCCCCCCCCTATATAGAGCCCCCTCGGTGGTTACAGTGGAGATGGGGGGCGGGGCTCCGTGATTTTGGCTCACCGGCGGTAAGCTCCGCCCTCCATCCCGCCTCTCATCTTGGCGCAGTCTCTTCTCCCCGGATGGTGTAAATATTGGCGATGAGCGGGGGAGGGGGATGATGGCCCAGGTGTGTCCTTGGGCTCTGAGATGAGTGGCGTGCGCTCCATGCGTCGCTCCCTCCCACGTCATCCCGCCATTCCGCGTCCTTCATGTCCTGAGCTCGGCTCACCTTGTAACGTCAACCATTTGTGTCTGTCCTTCGCTGCGTCTCCTCCTCCAGTCCCCTCCACCAATGACTGCACGGCATTCCTGGGGGCGGGATTCCTCATGGTGGGCACCTTGTCTGTGTCACGGGTGTAGGAGCGGCCTTGTGTGCTCTCCATTGGGTGACCACGTGGGGAGACCAGAAAGAGAGCGTTGTCACCCTAGGAAGGGGGAGTGGCTGAGCGACGACTCCCATGGTGGGGATGATGGGATTGAGAATCGCTTCACACCATAGAAACGCCTTCTGCTGCGTGCTTTTGGTTCATTCCGGTGCGTTTCTTATGCATTTCAGGTTCCCCCCCCTCTTTTTCTTCATTCTAAATCGGGACGTGTGCGTTCTGGTGCGGTAATGATGCGTTTTACTGCATTTCAGTTATGTGCAGGAAAAATGCAGCCAGAACACACCGGAACCGCAAGCCCTGATGTGAACCATGACACTGACCACCCTGTCACCGACTTTCTGTGCGTTTTGGTTGCAGATAAAAAAGCGACTCAACACACCCGTAGTGTGAAACGGCCCCTACGGCCGATTCACGCCATTGAAACGCAGTCCGGATGCGTCCCCGCGTTTGACGCGTTTCGGTGCGTTTTTGATGTGTATTTGGCTTGTTCCGGATGTGTTTCTGCAAGTGTGTTTTTAGTGCGTTCCGGGGAGTTTTTGGTGCATTTTTTGGCGCGATCCAATGTGTTTTTGGTGCATTCCAATGCATTTTTTAATGCGTTTTTGGTGCGTTTTTGATGTGTATTTGGCTTTTTACAGATGTTTCCTCAAGTGTGTTTTTGGCAAGTTCCAATGTTTTTTGATTTACTTTTTTCCCCTCTTTTTCTTTGATTTAAGTAGGGATGTGTGCATTTTGGTGTGTTTTTGCTGCGTTTTGGTGCATTCTGGTGCGTTTTTGATGCATTTTACCGCGTTCCAGTGCAGTTCTGTGCAGGAAAAATGCCGTCCATTCTACTTTTTGTTTTTGTTCCTGCAACCAGAACGCACCGGAACCAGGGGTGGACTGACCATTTGGAAACTCAGGCACTGCCCGAGGGCCTGGGGTCAGTAGGGGGCCCCATGAGATGCCACTGGTACCTTTTTCATAGGCTTTTTTGAGTTTGGGCAAGGACACAGGGGCCCCATGATCCCCTATTGCCCGGGGGCCCCATGAGTTGTCAGTTCGCCCCTGACTGGAACCCATATAACCTACTTTCTGTGCGTTTTTGAAAACAAAAAAAATCCACACTGAAACAAATGTTTGCAACTGTCCCTTAGGGCCGACTCACACCATAGAAATGCAGTCCACGTGTGTTCCGGATGCATTTCCTCGTGCGTTTTTGGTGCGTTCCGGTGCATTTTTTAATGCATTTTTGGTGCGTTTTTGATGTGCATTTGGCTTGTTCTGGATGTGTTTACGCAAGTGTTTTTGGCACGTTCCAGTGTGTTTTTGATGTGTTTTTGGCACGTTCCAATGTGTTTTTGATGCGTTTTTGGCACGTTCCAATGTGTTTTTGATGTGTTTTTGGCACGTTCCAATGTGTTTTTGATGCGTTTTTGGCACGTTCCAATGTGTTTTTGATGCGTTTTTGGCACGTTCCAATGTGTTTTTGATGTGGAAACATCTGGAACAAGCCAAATACACATCAAAAACGCATCAAAAACACATTGGAACGTGCCAAAAACGCATCAAAAACTCGCTGGAACGCACTAAAAACACACTTGTGGAAACATCTGGAACAAGCCAAATACACAAGTGTGTTTTTAGTGTGTTCCAGCAAGTTTTTGATGCATTTTTGATGCGTTCCAATGTGTTATTGAAGCATTTTTGGCGCATTCCGGTGCGTTTTTGATGCTTTACAGTCCCCCCCCCCTTTTCTTCCACAATTTTAATAGTGACGTGTGTTCCAGTGTGTGCTTTGATGCATTCTGGTGCGTTTTTGATGCATTTTACTGCGTTCCAGTACAGTTTTGTGCAGAAAGAATGCGGCCTGTTCTACTTTTTTTTTTTCCTGCAACCGGAACTGCGATCATTGATGTGAACGATGACACTGACAACCATATCAGCTACTTTCTGTGCGTTTTGAATGCAGAAAGGAAAAGCGACTGAAACGCATGGAGTGTGAACCGGCCCCTGTGGACGGTTCACACCATAGAAACGCAGGCAAGATGCATTTCCTCATGCACGTTTTTGGTGCGTTTGTGTTTTTGGGGTGTTTTCTGTGCGTTCTGAATGTTTCGCCATGTGCGTTTTTGGTGCGTGTTTTGATTCTTTGCGGTTTATTTTTTTCCTCAATTTAAATTGGAACATATGAGTTCCTCTGCGGTTTTTGATGGGCCAGCCCACTGATTCTGTCGGGACAGAGGGCTTTTCAGAGCAATGCTGATGGTTTTGGGAGCCGAGCACAGAACCCTGCAGCGCCCGCCCCCCCCCCCCCAATCACCGGTCATCATAGAGAAGCACAGAGACCCAGTGAAAAAGAAAAAGGTATGCAATAAAAACAGCTGGGATTTATCCCGGGACTTGGATGGCAATAATCAGATTGGGGAGCTGCATTCCTTATCAGAGTCTTCCGGGTGGTTGTGGCCGGTTCAGTGAGCCGATCTCCTCCCACATCTCCTCCCACACGGCCAAGGTCTCTGCATTTCACACCATCTGACATCCCAGCCTGGCTGCGGGGGAGGGGTGTACTGCTCCGTGTAAAGGAAGGCACAGTCCCACTTCTCCTGTCCTGGATGCCGGGTGTCATTCTCGGTATCTGTCCTTATTCTGTATGTATGGACTCTGCACAGTCCCACTTCTCCTGTCCCGGATGCCGGGTGTCATTCTCGGTATCGGTCCCCATTCTGTATGTATGGACTCTGCACAGTCCCACTTCTCCTGTCCTGGATGCCGGGTGTCATTCTCGGTATCTGTCCTTATTCTGTATGTATGGACTCTGCACAGTCCCACTTCTCCTGTCCCGGATGCCGGGTGTCATTCTCGGTATCGGTCCCCATTCTGTATGTATGGACTCTGCACAGTCCCACTTCTCCTGTCCTGGATGCCGGGTGTCATTCTCGGTATCTGTCCTTATTCTGTATGTATGGACTCTGCACAGTCCCACTTCTCCTGTCCCGGATGCCGGGTGTCATTCTCGGTATCGGTCCCCATTCTGTATGTATGGACTCCTGATACAAAAGTGCTTTCCTGCCCCTCCCCCAATGTATCTTGCACCTTATTGTTATCCAATGGTTGAGGGAAGTGGTCTGGGATCGGCGGAGGGGACTGCAGAGCGACTGGCGGAGGGGACTGCAGAGCGACTGGCGGAGGGGACTGGCGGAGGGGACTGGCGGAGGGGACTGCGGAGCGGACTGCAGAGCGACTGGCGGAGGGGACTGCAGAGCGACTGGCGGAGGGGACTGGCGGAGGGGACTGCAGAGCGACTGGCGGAGGGGACTGGCGGAGGGGACTGCAGAGGGACTGGCGGAGGGGACTGCGGAGCGGACTGCAGAGCGACTGGCGGAGGGGACTGGCGGAGGGGCCTGCAGAGCGACTGGCGGAGGGGACTGGCGGAGGGGCCTGCAGAGCGACTGGCGGAGGGGACTGCAGGGGGACTGGCAGAGGGGACTGCGGAGCGATTGGCGGAGGGGACTGCGGAGGGGACTGCAGAGCGACTGGCGGAGGGGACTGCGGAGCGATTGGCGGAGGGGACTGCGGAGCGATTGGCGGAGGGGACTGCGGAGCGACTGGCGGAGGGGACTGCGGAGCGGACTGCAGAGCGACTGGCGGAGGGGACTGGGGTCAGTATGCAGACTGGTTATTACTGGGAAGGAAGTTCAGACAAAGTTGACTTGAGATCTAAAAATATCTTTTTTTTTTTTTCTGAAGTGAGTGCGGCTAAAACTAGACCGTGCGGTAAGGGCTATTAATAGCGCGATGGGTGCCGATCGCCATCTTTACTCCTGCAGAGCCACACCAACCGAAGAATCTCCATCATCCATCACATCCGAGGACGGGGGCGGGCCGCCAGCGAGGCAGACTGAGGTGACCTCCTTAGGTGGCCCCTGGTTGGGATAGAGGCCCTGGGGCCGGATTGTCCTTCTTGAAGATTCTCTCCTCTGATTGGACGATGACGCGGTCATTGGTTGCTGTAACCGTTTCCCAGCAACCAAAGGGGAGACGGGGCAGAAAAAAACATCCACCTAAATGTCAATTAACCTAGGTACACTTTTGCCTGGGAGTGCCTGATGCCTGCACCCCCCCCCCCCCGTGGTTCTGTCCCGTGGTATCAAGTTGTCAGTTCTGTAAACCCGGACTGAGGAAGTTCTAGTGTTTCAGTTTCAGTTTTCCCTTCCATTATACCATGTCTGCCTAGGTGGCTTGAGCCCTGGTAGACAACTCGATGCCTCCAGGCCGGGGCGACTGTCAGCCATCATTTCTCTGAGGGCATCACCTCCGAGGTTAGGCTGCCTTTATATTGTAATCCGGGTTCACTTTATCCTCCATGTTACTTTAGGGTGCGGGAAATGAGCTTGTGGTTCAGTGTCATTCAGGGAGCATCCTGTGGGGTTTTTGGGGTTCAGTGGCTTCTGCTGTATTTTAAGGCAGCTGTATCTTCCAGAACCTTGTGTTACCTTCTGAGATGACCCCGGGGTGCACTGCGCCCACTAAACCAAAGGATTACTTGGTAACCTACAGCAATTAATAAGAATAGAGATGAATTCAAACTGGTTGCACTTGGGTACCTCACTTACCTCACTGTATTCACGTTTTGGCTACAGAGACCAGGAGCTTAGTGGGGTTTGTCTGGATTGGCAGAGCAGGAGTTGTAAATGTAGCTTTTTCTCCATCTAGGTCAGTTGATAGTCTCCCTACAACTCAATCTTCTCTTCATCTATTCATAAAGGTCCCCCAAGGTTCCATCATCAGACCCCTTGTGGTCTCCATCTGCACCTCCTCCCTAGCTCACTTGATAGACTCCCTGCAACTCAATGTTTCCATCTCCTCTTCATCTTTCCATAAAGTTCCCCCAAGGTTCCATCCTCAGACCCCTTGTGTTCTCCATCTACATCTCCTCCCTAGGTCACTTGATAGACTCCCTACAACTCAATGTTTCCATCTCCTCTTCATCTTTCCATAAAGTTCCACCAAGGTTCCATCCTCAGACCCCTTGTGTTCTCCATCTACATCTCCTCCCTAGGTCAGGTGATAGACTCCCTACAACTCAATGTTTCCATCTCCTCTTCATCTTTCCATAAAGGTCCCCCAAGGTTCCATCATCAGACCCCTAGGGGTTGATATACTAAAACTGGAGAGTGCAAAATATGATGCAGCTGTAAATGCTAGCCAAAAAAAAAACCTGGAAGCTGATTTGTTTCTATGCAGTTGCACCAGATTTTGCACTCTCCAGTTCTGGTAAATCAACCCCCTTGTGTTCTCTGTATACACTTCCTCCCTAGGTCAGTTGATAGACTGCCTGCAATTTAGTCTTCTCCTCTTCATCTATTCATAAAGGTCCACCAAGGTTCCATCCTTAGACCCCCTGTGTTCTCCATTTACATCTCCTTCCTAGGTCAGTTGATAGGCTTCCTACAACTCAATATTTTTGTCTCCTCTTCATCTTTCCATAAAGGTCCCCCAAGGTTCCATCATCAGACCCCTTTTGGTCTCCATCTGCACCTCCTCCTTAGGTCAACTCCATCTTCTTTTTCTCCTCTTCATCTTTCCATAAAGGTCCCCCAAGGTTCCATCCTTCAGACCCCCTGTGGTCTCCATCTGCACCTCCTCCTTAGAGCAACTCAATCTCCTTGTCTCCTCTTCATCTTTCCATAAAGGTCCCCCAAGGTTCCATTCTCAGACCCCCTGTGTTCTCCATCTACATCTCCTTCCTAGGTCAGGTGATAGGCTCCCTACAACTCAATATTTTTGTCTCCTCTTCATCTTTCCATAAAGGTCCCCCAAGGTTCCCCCTGTGTTCTCCATCTACATCTCCTTCCTAGGTCAGGTGATAGGCTCCCTACAACTCAATATTTTTGTCTCCTCTTCATCTTTTCATAAAGGTCCCCCAAGGTTCCGTCATCAGACCCCTTGTGGTCTCCGTCTGCACCTCCTCCTTAGGTCAACTCCATCTTCTTTTTCTCCTCTTCGTCTTTTCATAAAGGTCCACCAAGGTTCCATCATCAGACCCCTTGTGGTCTCCATCTGCATCTCCTCCTTAGGGCAACTCAATCTTCTTTTTCTCCTCTTCATCTTTCCATAAAGGTCCTCCAAGGTTCCATCCTCAGACCCCTTGTGGTCTCCATCTGTACCTTCTCTCTGGGTCAGGTGAAAGAACGCCAGTGCTTCCCGAACTATCTCTGTGCTGTCCAACCCTCCAAATTTACCAAGTCTGAATATCATTTGGACCTGCCCTAAACCACCAATTCAATTTGCATCTAATCCGACAGGCCCTTGTGCTGTGTTGGCGGATCTAAGAGAGCTTTAGAGCACAACTATTATTATTCAGGATTTGTATAGCACCAACGGTTTGCACCACACTTTACAAAATGAAGATTAAAGAGTGGGAGATGGAGACAAAATTACTCTCCATGTCCTCGTGAACAGGGTTTTACTGGTGCCACACCCCTTAATGGAAATGTAATTAACGAGACCCTAAGCAAGAACAACTAATGGGGCTTTAAGGGTACCAAACCATATGAATCAACATTGGTTATACAAAATAACATAAAGACAATTAGTAAAAATTGAACACGACAGGTGGAACATGACCGTCAAACACATAGAAGATCATAAAATTCAATTAATGAAAAGGACAGAACTACAAACAGTAGCCCAGCCACAGTAGTTGCCACCGATGTCCAAGACGCAGGGAGGACATCATGGGCATCGGCTACAAATCACCGCTAGCTACAACCTCAAAACATGAAGGCTTATTTGGGAGTAGTTGCTGACACCTGAACCAATGGTGTCGCATCGTAGGTAGCAAAGGACATAATGGTACATAGCTTCAGCCTAAAATCATGAATTGGTACTTAGTCGATATTTCGACTCCTAGAAGGATGGTGCTGCATCGTAGGTATCAATAGACGTATTGGTACATAGCTTCAGCCAGAACCACGGATAAGTACTTGGTTGATATTTCCAACGTGTTTCACGGGACAATGCCCGCTTCTTCAGGGAAAACAAAACGCAAATTCCTACAATAAAGCAAAAATAGAACCAAGAGCATATAATCAATATGAAACATTACAAAAAAATGAAACAAAACAACAAAAATAAAAGGCTTAACGGCAATTACCAGTTGCCAACACTGACACCCTCCCAGATAGCCCATCTAGGACCTGTCAGTCGTATCTGGATGGAAAGAGGGCCTCCAACTAATGAAGAGTCATCGTCGGTCAAGAGGAGATGTCAATCCACTTCTACACAGCAGGAATGTCATTCTAGGAAATTACAAAGTACATTGGTCAAAAATTAACCCCCAAGACTCCCAACTACACCCCCTACTCACCATAAAATATGAACCCCAAGACTCCCAACTACACCCCTACTCCCCATAAAATATGAACCCCAAGACTCCCAACTACACCCCTACTCCCCATAATATATGAACCCCCAAGACTCCCAGCTACACCCCTACTCCCCATAAAATATGAACCCCCAAGACTCCCAGCTACACCCCTACTCCCCATAATATATGAACCCCCAAGACTCCCAGCTACACCCCTACTCCCCATAAAATATGAACCCCCAAGACTCCCAGCTACACCCCTACTCCCCATAATATATGAATCCCCAAGACTCCCAGCTACACCCCTACTCCCCATAAAATATGAACCCCCAAGACTCCCAGCTACACCCCTACTCCCCATAAAATATGAACCCCCAAGACTCCCAATTACACCCTACTCCCCATAAAATATGAACCCCCAAGACTCCCAACTACTCCCCATAAAATATGAACCCCCAAGACTCCCAACTACACCCCTACTCCCCATAAAATACGAACCCCAAGACTCCCAACTACACCCCTACTTCCCATAAAATATGAACCCCCAAGACTGCCAACTACACCTACTCCCCATAAAATATGAACCTCCAAGACTCCCAACTACACCCCTACTCCCCATAAAATACGAACCCCAAGACTCCCAACTACACCCCTACTCCCCATAAAATATGAACCCCCAACTACACCCCTACTCCCCATAAACCATGAACCCCCAAGACTCCCAACTACTCCCCATAAAATATGAACCCCCAAGACTCCCAACTACACCCCTACTTCCCATAAAATATGAACCCCCAAGACCCCCAACTACACCCCTACTCCCCATAAACCATGAACCCCCAAGACTCCCAACTACTCCCCATAAAATATGAACCCCCAAGACTCCCAACTACACCCCTACTCCCCATAAAATACGAACCCCAAGACTCCCAACTACACCCCTACTCCCCATAAAATATGAACCCCCAAGACCCCCAACTACACCCCTACTCCCCATAAACCATGAACCCCCAAGACTCCCAACTACTCCCCATAAAATATGAACCCCCAAGACTCCCAACTACACCCCTACTTCCCATAAAATATGAACCCCCAAGACTCCCAACTACACCCCTACTTCCCATAAAATACGAACCCCAAGACTCCCAACTACACCCTACTCCCCATAAAATATGAACCCCCAAGACTCCCAACTACACCCTACTCCCCATAAAATATGAACCCCCAAGACTCCAAACTACACCCTACTCTCCATAAAATATGAACCCCCAAGACTCCCAACTACACCCTACTCCCCATAAAATATGAACCCCCAAGACTCCCAACTACACCCCTACTCCCTATAATATATGAACCCCCAAGACTCCCAACTACACCCTACTCCCCATAAAATAACCCCCAAGACTCCCAACTACACCCCTACTCCCCATAATATATGAACCCCCAAGACTCCCAACTACACCCCTACTCCCTATAATATATGAACCCCCAAGACTCCCAACTACACCCTACTCCCCGTAAAATATGAATCCCCAAGACTCTCAACTACACCCCTACTCCCCATAAAATATATGTAGTTGTAGCCACCAGTGATTTGTAGCTGGTGCCCACGACGCCCTCCCTGCATCTTGGACATCGGTGGCAACTACTGTGGCTGGGCTGTTTGTATTTCTGTCCTTTTTCATTCATTGTATTTTATGATCTTCTATGTGTTTGGCGGTCATGTTCCACCTGTTTGGTGGTTTTTTTTAACCTAATAAAGGTGTTTAATTTCTACTAATTGTATTTTTATATTTTTGTATAACCAATGTGGATCCATATGGTTTGGTACCCTTAAAGCCCCATTAGTTGTTCTTGGTTAGGGTCTCATTTATTACATTTACAAAATGAAGATAGACCGTAGTTACAATACAATTTGGTACAAGAGGAAACCGAGGGCCCTGGTCCTAGGAGCTTACAATCTAGGAGGAAGGGTATAACTATGGAATGTATGTGTGTGTGTCTCTTTAAGAGCAGAGATCCATTGATTGAACACTGGGTGATATCAAAGATCTGTGTGTGTATGTCTGGACTTGTATCTGCTGGATGGCTGGACATTGCCCAAAGCCATGACCTCTGGCTGCTCCAGCCATGGAGCAGATACAAGTTTGAGGAACACCCCCCCCCCCCCCCCCCCCACTGGGTCCTCACTGAGCCTGTGCCTGCAAGACGTCACTCTTGGCTGCATGTAAACAGGAAAGTGAAACTGTTCCTTCACTTACATTTTTGTTTGTTTTTCGTGAGATCCATCGGCTGGTCTACCAGACACCACGAAGTCTGCCTGTTCCACCTCTTACCTGCCAGGCTGGGTGGGTGCGATTGTCTCTCCCAGGTTTGCTGTCACATTTCTGTCATTTTTGAATTCTGTTTTTCGGTGAGACACTCCTTTGTAAGATTCCTCCCGGTCTGAACCGATGCTGAAGCTGCAGCTTTTCTCATTGCAGCACTGATGGTGGTGATGAAGGAAGGTTCCTCAAACCAGAGATCGGGGTGAGAACCTGAAACCAAGAGCGAGAGTCTGCAAAAGGTAAGAAACTGCAACAGTGTTGCTGAAATCCTTGTCATGTATGTGGGGGTGGTGATGGTGGGGGTTGGCGGGGGTGGTAATGGTGGGTGTGGGGGTTGGCGAGGGTGTTTATGGTGGGGGTTGGCGGGGGTGGTGATGGTGGGTGTGGGGGTTGGCGGGGGTGGTGATGGTGGGTGTGGGGGTTGGCGGGGGGGGTGATGGTGGGTGTGGGGGTTGGCGGGGGTGCTGATGGGGGTGGGGGTTGGCGGAGGTGCTGATGGGGGTTGGTGATGGTGGGGATTGGCGGAGTTGGAGATGGCGGGGGTGGGGGTTGGCGGGGGTGGTGCTGGTGTGGGGTTGGGGGGGTTAGTGATGGTGGGGGTGGGGGGTTGGAGATGGTGGGGGTTGGCTGGGGTGGTGATGGTGGGGGTGCGGGTGGTGATGGTGGGGGTTGGCGGGGGTGGTGATGGTGGGGGTTGGCGGGGGTGGTGATGGTGGGGGTTGACAGTGGTGGGGGTTGGTGATGGTGGGGGTTGACGGGGGTGGTGATGGTGGGGGTTGGTGATGGTGGGGGTTGACGGGGGTGGGGGTTGGTGATGGTGGGGGTTGGCGGGGGTGGTGATGGTGGGGGTTGGCGGGGGTGGTGATGGTGGGGGTTGACGGGAGTGGGGGTGGTGATGGTGGGGGTTGGCGGGGGTGGTGATGGTGGGGATTGGCGGGGGTGGTGATGGTGGGTGTGGGGGTTGGCGGGGTTGGTGATGGTGGGTGTGGGGGTTGGCAGGGGGGGGTGATGGTGGGGGTTGGCGGGGATGGTGATGACAGGGATGGGGGGTTAGGGGTGGTGGTGACGGTGGGGGTTGGCGGGGATGGTGATGGAGGTTGGCGGGGGTGGTAATGGTGGGTGTGGGGGTTGACGGGGGTTGGTGATGGTGGGGATTGGCGGGGTTGGTGATGGTGGGGGTTGGCGGGGTTGGTGATGGTGGGGGTTGGCGGGGCTGGTGATGGTGGGGTTGTTGATGGTGGGGTTTGGCTGTGGTTGTGATGGGGATGGGGGGGTTAGGGGTGGTGGTGACGGTGGGGGTTGGCAGGGTTGGTGATGGTGGGGGTTGGCGGGGATGGTGATGATGGGGATGGGGGGTTACGGGTGGTGGTGACGGTGGGGGTTGGCGGGGATGGTGATGGTGGGGATGGGGGGTTAGGGGTGGTGGTGATGTTGGGGGGGATACATACATACATGGCTACCTACATGTGCCCTTGCAATGTGTGCGTGTGGAAGGGATCTCCTGGTTTTGGTACTGTATGTAACGGCAAGGAAGCACATTTTTTGTGGATTGAGTGGTGTCAGCCCTGCCCAATTGTCTTTTGCTAAAGCACTCCTTCCATCCAGATGTCTTCCTCACCTGATCATAGACACGAATTGACTTGTAGAAGAGAACTGGGAGGGCTAATTAGAGTCTTAGGCCGGCTATACATGGGTTGATTTCCAAACGATTTTTCGTTCGATAGTCGGCCGATTTTCGCTCTGTTAGTGGGGTCAGTGGCACCGGCTGATTTTCATGGTTCCTCCCCATTTAGTTTATCGAACGTGCTGGAAAATTCGTGATAAGCTACTGATTTTCAAAATCATTGGTGGCGCCATCGGATTACAGAACGAACGATGTTTTAGAATTGCAATGGAAAAATCGTTTGGAATGCGACCCGTGTATGGCCTGCTGTAGAGATAACACAGGAATTCCCATTTCTGACGCAATCGTCTTTCTCTTTGTATCTATAGTAACGCAGAATTCTCAGTTTCTGGTGGAGATATTTGTCCCGCTGCGAGGATTCCTAGCATGCCAAACCAAATATTGTGAATGTTTGCTGCATCTTCCGTGTGCACCGCACCAACCCGTCTAACCGCCCCGTCCTCTATTCTCACATCCGTCATTGTAAAAGCGGTAATAAACACAAACCGCCATTCTGTCGCAGCTCACCAATTCTTAGATGTGGCGGCTGCATTTGTTTTCTTTTTTTTAGGCTTTCTTTCCTTTTTTTTCACCTCGTGATCCAGCCAGCAAGTCTGTTGCTTTTTCAACTGAACAAGCTGTTGTTAAGGGGGCTTCCACACTACTCCATTGAAAAATAGTGCATGTGCGTTTTTATGAATTTCTGGTGCATTTTCTGGTTGCCTGACTGCAGCTGCGAAACATGAACATGTGACAAAAACAAAACTGCACCCACGACTCATTTTTGATGCGTTTCCGCCATTTTCTGGTTGCTCGACTCCTGGTATGCACCTGTGAAACATGAATGTGACCCAAAAATTTGCCAAATATGCAACTGCAGTGCGTTTTTGATGCGTTTTGCTGCATTTCCTGACTCGCAGCATGCAGCTGTGACCATGTGACTCAAAAAAGTGCCAAAATCACAACCGTGTTGCGTTTTTTGATGCGTTTTTTTTCTGATGCGTTTTCTGATTGCCTGACCGCAAGCAACCACCTGTGAAGACATGGTCTTGTGACAAAAAATGAGCCAAAAACATAACTGGTGCATTTTTGATGACTTTGTTTTTTAGTGCTTTTTCTGGTTGCCCGACTCCCAGCATGCAGCTATGGAACACACAGAGGGGGAAAAGGACTTGAACCCCTGCAGATTGTGTATGTTCGCCCACTTACAATGAAATGAAGGATCTATAATTCTGATCACAGGTGTATTTTAAAGGATAGAGACAGAATATCAACCAAAAATCCAGAAAAAATACGATACAAATGTTATAAATGAAGTTGCAGTTCGGTGAGTAGAATAAGTATTTGATCCCCAAGAAAAACATGACTTAGTACTTGGTGGAAGAACCCTTGTTGGTGAGCAGAGGTGAGACGTTTCTTGTAGTTGGTGGAGGAACCCTTGTTGGTGAGCACAGAGGTGAGACGTTCCTTGTAGTTGGTGGAGGAACCCTTGTTGGCGAGCACAGAGGTCAGACGTTCCTTGTAGTTGGTGGAGAAACCCTTGTTGGTGAGCACAGAGGTGAGCTGTTCCTTGTAGTTGGTGGAGGAACCCTTGCTGGTGAGCACAGAGGTGAGTCGTTCCTTGTAGTTGGTGGAGGAACCCTTGTTGGCCAACACAGAGGTGAGTCGTTCCTTGTAGTTGGTGGAGGAACCCTTGTTGGTGAGCACAGAGGTGAGCTGTTCCTTGTAGTTGGTGGAGGAACCCTTGCTGGTGAGCACAGAGGTGAGTCGTTCCTTGTAGTTGGTGGAGGAACCCTTGTTGGCCAACACAGAGGTGAGTCGTTCCTTGTAGTTGGTGGAGGAACCCTTGTTGGCGAGCACAGAGGTGAGACGTTTCTTGTAGTTGGTGGAGGAACCCTTGTTGGCTAGCACAGAGGTGAGACGTTCCTTGTAGTTGGTGGAGGAACCCTTGTTGGTGAGCACAGAGGTGAGACGTTTCTTGTAGTTGGTGGAGGAACCCTTGTTGGCGAGCACAGAGGTGAGACGTTTCTTGTAGTTGGTGGAGGAACCCTTGTTGGCGAGCACAGAGGTGAGACGTTTCTTGTAGTTGGTGGAGGAACCCTTGTTGGTGAGCACAGAGGTGAGACGTTTCTTGTAGTTGGTGGAGGAACCCTTGTTGGCGAGCACAGAGGTGAGACGTTCCTTGTAGTTGGTAGAGGAACCCTTGTTGGCGAGCACAGAGGTGAGACGTTCCTTGTAGTTGGTGGAGGAACCCTTGTTGGCGAGGACAGGTGAGACGTTTCTTGTAGTTGGTGGAGAAACCCTTGTTGGCGAGCACAGAGGTGAGATGTTTCCTTGTAGTTGGTGGAGGAACCCTTGTTGGCGAGCACAGAGGTGAGATGTTTCCTTGTAGTTGGTGGAGGAACCCTTGTTGGCGAGCACAGAGGTGAGACGTTTCTTGTAGTTGGTGGAGGAACCCTTGTTGACGAGCACAGAGGTGAGACGTTCCTTGTAGTTGGTGGAGGAACCCTTGTTGGCGAGCACAGAGGTGAGACGTTCCTTGTAGTTGGTGGAGGAACCCTTGTTGGCGAGCACAGAGGTGAGACGTTCCTTGTAGTTGGTGGAGGAACCCTTGTTGGCTAGCACAGAGGTGAGACGTTCCTTGTAGTTGGTGGAGGAACCCTTGTTGACGAGCACAGAGGTGAGACGTTCCTTGTAGTTGGTGGAGGAACCCTTGTTGGCGAGCACAGATGTGAGACGTTCCTTGTAGTTGGTGGAGGAACCCTTGTTGGCGAGTACAGAGGTGAGATGTTTCTTGGACTTGGTTCCCAGGTTTGCACACATCTCAGGAGGATTTTGGTCCACTCTTTGCAGATCTTTAAATCCTTAAGGTTTCTTGGCTGTCGCTTGGTGACTCGAAGTTTCTGCTCCCTCCATAATCTATGGGATTAAGGTCTGGAGACTGGCTAGGCCACTCCATGACCTTAATGTGCTTCTTCTTGAGCCACTCCTGTGTTGCCTTGGCTGTATGTTTTGGGGCATTGTCATGCTGGAAGACCCATCCATGACCCATCTTCAGTGTCCTGGCTGAGGGAAGAAGGTTCTTATCCAAGATTTTACAATACATGGCCCCTCAATGTGGCAAAGTCGGTCTGTACCTTTAGCAGGGAAACGGCCCCAAAGCATAATGTTTCCACCTCCATGCTTGGCTGGAGGGATGGCGTTCTTAGGGTCATAGTCAGCATTTTTCTTCCTCCAAACACGGCGAGTCAAGTTAATGCCAAAGATCTCAATTTTGGTCTCATCTGACCACAGCATTTTCTCCCAATCCTTCTATGAATCATTTAGATGTTCATTGGCAAACCTCAGACAGGCCTGTACATGTGCCTTCCTGAGGAGGGGGACCATGTAGCCGCTGCAGGATTTCAATCCATGGCAGTGTATTATGTTACCAATGGTTTGTTTGGTGACTGTGGTCCCAACCACCTTGAGATCATTCATAAGCTCCTCCCGTGTAGTTCTGGGTTGATCTCTCACCTTTCTCATGATCATCCTTACCCCATGAGGTGAAGTCTTGCATGGAGCTCCAGACCGAGGGCGATTGATGGTTATTTTGTATTTCTTCCATTTGCGACTAATCGCTCCAACAGTTGTCTCCTTCTCACCAAGCTTCTTGCTGAAGGTCTTGTAGTCCATTCCATCCTTCTGCAGGTCTACAATCTTGTCCCTGACGTCCTTTGACAGCTCTTTGGTCTTGCCCATGGTGGTGGTGAGGTTTGAATGAAAGAGAGAGATTCTGTGGACGGGTGTCTTTTATACACATCATGAGTTGTGGTGAGGAGAACCTTCTTACATTGACAGGACTAATCTGTGCACCACCTGAGCACATCGCCAGTCTGTGGGAGCCAGAATCATTGGTGGTTGGTAGGGGATCAAATACTTATTGTACTCACTGAACTGCAACTCCATTTATAACATTTGTATTGTGTGTTTTTTTGGATTTTGGTTGATATTCTGTCTCTATCCTTTAAAATACACCTGTGATCAGAATTATAGATCCTTTATTTCATTGTAAGTGGGCAAACTTACACAATCTGCAGGGGTTCAAGTCCTTTTCCCCCTCTGTATGTTCCATAGCTGCATGCTGGGAGTCAGGCAACCAGAAAATGCACTAAAAATTAAAGTCATCAAAAATGCACCAGTTATGTTTTTGGCTCATTTTTTGTCACAAGACCATGTCTTCACAGGTGGCTGCTGGCGGTCAGGCAATCAGAAAACGCATCAGAATGATAAAAACGCACCACGTTTGTGATTTCGCCACATTTTTTGAGTCACATGTTCACAGCTGCATGTTGCGAGTCAGGAAATGCAGCAAAAACGCACTGCAGTTGCATTTTTGGCAAACTTTTGAGTCACATATTCATGTTTCACAGGTGCATACCAGGAGTCATGCAACCAGAAAAATGGCAGAAACGCATCAAAATTGTGTCCCGGCTGCGGCTTTTTTTTTTTTTTTATCACACGTTCATGTTTCACAGCTGCAGTCAGGCAACCAGAAAATGCACCGGAAATGCATAAAGACGCACATGCATTATTTTTCAGTGGAGCAGTGTGGAAGCCCCCTTAACTGATACAACAACTTGTTCCGTTGAACAAGCAACAAACCTGCTGGCTGGATCACGAGGTGAAAATAAAAAGGAAAGAGAGCCTAAAAAAAAGAAAACAAATGCAGCCGCCACATCTAAGAATTGGTGAGCTGCGACAGAATGGCGGTTTGTGTTTATTACCGCTTTTACAAAGACGGATGTGAGAATAGAGGACGGGGCGGTTAGACGGGTTGGTGTGGTGCGCACGGAAGATGCAGCAAACATTCACAATATTTAGTTTGGCATGCTAGGAATCCTCGCAGCGGGACGAATATCTCCACCAGAAACGGAGAATTCACATAGGGGCGATTTGGAATCACAGCAAAATGTACATTCATCCCAAACGCGATGTTTTGTATATATAATATATATATATAAAAAAAAATTATATATATAGATATATATATTATAAAATATTACATTTTATATTATAAATCTAATGTAATAATGTAATAAAAAAAAATATAAAATATATATATATATTTATGAACCTAAAGCCTCGCCTCCCTGCTTCTGGAACCCTTTAAAGTGCTGAGAGGCGCCGGCGCCAAGGGGTTAAGTTGATCACAGTTCACATTTGTATAGGGTTTCTTTAGCACCGGCTGCACCCATCATTGCTTATCCATTTACAACACTTCGATATATATATATATATATATATATATATAATGTGATTAAACTCTTGGCGCTGGCCAAACGCAAATGTTCGGCCTCCCGGCGTCTGAGCCTAGACGCTGAGCGGCCGCACATTTGCGTTCTATTAAAAAAAAAAAAACGTGCTGGGAGCACACGCTCCCGGCACACGTTCGGTACTCACGGAAAGGTCCAGATCTCCCCTTTTGATTGGGACCTTTCCCGATCACGTGACAGCGAATCACGGTGGTCACATGACCCTAATACCCCGCCTCTCGGCTTCTGGAACCCTTTAAAGGGCAGGGAGGCGCCGGCGCCAAGGGGTTACGTTGATCACAGCTCACATTTTTATGGGGTTTCTTTAGCACCGGCTACACCCATCATTACAACACTTGGATGTATAGAGGACCAAAAGGAACAACAAAAATTATTCAAACGCCATTTTAGCTGCTTATTACAAATGGAAAAATACAATTCTATTAAAAGACACCTATATTAACTTATAATTGTATATATTTATATACGCATAATAATAATCGCCATTACTAGTGTGACGGACCTTACTCTGAGACACTCATCTACTTACTTGGGATGTAATTGAACACTTTTATTGCTGTTCTGATGGAGGAGATAGTGAGGATCACATTGATCCCTATACATTATTCCCTCCTTTTGATCCTCACTAATCATCCATCTCGCTCCTAGCACACGGATGTGCCCTGGAGGGCTGATTCTTCACTTTCATTATTCTTTATCACACATTTAGTTTTTAACAATTACAATGCAGAGACAAGGGACATGTAGTCCAGCTGATTCACACATGACCATCAGAGAGGCTGCAGAGGACATCCAGGTTCTCTACATTTTTTTAGCCTTCTTCTGACCAGCTGCCCATCACTAGACCCACCACCCTTTACCATTCACTGGTTGAGGAATCCCATGTGATGGGAGTGACTTTTGGGGGTGGGGGGACCCCTGTATCATCTCCCCAAATTCCTCTTATGTGTAAAGGCACCCTGTGCCTGTTAGGGGGTACAGGGTGGTCTGTCCTGATATTGTGTAGACATGTATAGGTTTGGTGTGGGGGTTGTTCATTGTTCACTGCCATGTGCTGCATCCCATTGTTCTATTGTGTCTTGCTTGCCAGCAAACTATGCATGTGTTCCCCTATTGTCTACTGCCACATGGTGTATCCCTTTGTTCTACTATGTGTCTAGGTTTGGTGGGGGGTGTTTCTGGCAGCCTTTCCCTCCAGATGGGATGGCCTGTGATGTGTTTCCTGTTCCTGGTTGTATTTCCCCGCCCTGTGTATATATCTTGTGTTTGTAAAAATAAATCCGTTGACTTCATGTCTTAAGAAGAGCCTGGTGCTGTCTTATTTCCTGTATGGTCAGCGGTGGTGTCCGGGAATCTGTGTTCGGACAGGGAAGCAAGAGTATAACAGAAATACCCAAGTGCGGTCTGGGCCCGGTTCCGTTACACCCCATAGCATGACCCTCAGAGGCGGCGAGCTCTATGATACTTGTTCTGTCGCTCCAATCTAAGCATTGAAAGTGTGATCTCTGTAATGTACAGTTGTGATGAGATAGCGATAACTTCAATCTTAGTTGAATAACACAGGCAGTGACTCAATCCAGATGACATCTTGTAGATCTTGTGAAGTTTATTCCATAAACTGAGAGAATCTTACAACAATGAACATCGGATAGGTCACAAGATCCTAATGAGATCTACTTCATGAGGCTTGAAGCTTGAGGTGCATTACTGGGAAAATGAATAAAAGGGTGGGGCTATCTATACAGCATGAACTAAACCAAAGGAAAGGGAGGAGCAGAGACTAAATACAAAGAACACTTAAAGGCATGTGACAGTCATGTGAAACATGACAATACCTTCTTTTACTTGTCTCTCACAGTCATGGCTCTCCACCTTCTGTGTCCTTTTTGCCGCTCTGCCCTTCCCCAGTGGATGTTACCAAGGCTTCCTTAATAACTTTCCTAGAGGTGGACAACATCCCATCCTTGTCCTTGACCGGGACATATAAGTAGGCTAGACCCGCCTGTATGTTGGAGGAATACCTCCTCTCGCCATCCTTTCCTTCCTCCACAAGGGTCTGATTATAATTAATGACATCACTATGTGAGCCCTGGGGAACCTCCTTATCCAGTGCACATCTTCCCTCATTCTCCTCACTAGGGTCCATACTTGATCTCATGGACCTTAAATCATTACCCCCCAGGTGTATAATCACTGCATATGGGTGTGGTTGGTTATAGGGTACTGCTTCGATCACGAGATCTCGTAGATCTTTCCACTATGACCATGGTCTCCCCTCCCACCTTATCCTGGCCCCTTGCTTTTCCTATCCCAGATTCTCTAGGCCCCTCCAAGGAGCCCTAGCGTATGCTCTATTGATATATGAATGTCCGACAATTAATGTTTTTTTTTTTCCAATTTCTTGTTGTATCCGGGGCCATGGATTGGGGTCTTGACTCCGTCCACCACTAGTTGCCGGTAGGTCAATTAATGCGGGTTCAGTCCATTCTATTTCAGGACACGTCTGGTGAGGAACTGTGATTGGAGGGCTTTGGGCACCGTCAAGCTGAGGCTTTTCGATCTCCATTTCATCATTTAGGTTCAGGCTTGATTCCTGTATCTCTTATTCCAGGGGACGCTGATAGTTCAGGGAGTGCAGCGAATGTTAGGTCAGGGCCTGGCTCATAGGTGACAGCTTAGGTATCTCCATTTCTTCTATGCCGCGCTCCATTGTTCCTTTGAACGGAAGCAACAAATACATCTGAATTTTTCTTAAATTTCAGTTGTTTATATGTCTTGTTGGAAACTAATATACTTGGCTTTATAGCACACAAGCAAACTCATCATCACCCCCAGCATCATCCCTCCTATTCCTAATAATCCTACTAAAAATGTGTTAAACACTGTACCAATCCCCCTGAATAGTGGTGCACCGAAATGAAAATTCTGGTGCCGAAAACGAAAATTCAAAATGCATTTGGCCGAAATGCGCAGTTTTTAATAATGAATATATATTTTTTGGAAAAAAATACTTTGATTAAAAAATATATATATACCCCAATTGTTTTGTAAAATATGTAAGAGGATGTTGTGGCGAGTAAATAGATACCCAACATGTCACGCTTTAAAATTGCGCATGCTTGTGGAATGGCGTGAAACTGCGGTACTTAAAAATCTCCATGGGGGATGCTTTAAAAATTTCTCCAGCTTAGCAGTGTGATGTTACAGAGGAGGTCCAGTGCGGGAATTATTGCTCTTGCTCTGATGTTTGTGGCGATACTTCACATGTGCGGTTTGAACACAGTTTACCTATGTGGGCGTGGCCTACGTATGCGTTCACCACTACGTGCGCACCGGGGGACGGGAGCACTTTAAACTTTTTTTTTTTTTAAAAAATGTTTTTTTTCTTGCACTGTTCCTTTTAAAAAAAAATTGTAATCACTTTTATTCTTATCACAAGAAATGCATGCATCCCTTGTGATGAGAATAATTAGTGACAGGTCCTCTTTATGGAGAGATATGGGGGGACAATGAGACATAATTAGTGACAGGTCCTCTTTATGGAGAGATATGGGGGGACAATGAGACATAATTAGTGACAGGTCCTCTTTATGGAGAGATATGGGGTCAATGAGACATAATTAGTGACAGGTCCTCTTTATGGAGAGATATGGGGTCAATGAGACATAATTAGTGACAGATCCTCTTTATGGAGAGATATGGGGGGGTCAATGAGACATAATTAGTGACAGGTCCTCTTTATGGAGAGATATGGGGGGGGGGGGGGCAATGAGACATAATTAGTGACGGGTCCTCTTTATGGAGAGATATGGGGTCAATGAGACATAATTAGTGACAGGTCCTCTTTATGGAGAGATATGGGGGGACAATGAGACGTAATTAGTGACAGGTCCTCTTTATGGAGAGATATGGGGTCAATGAGACATAATTAGTGACAGGTCCTCTTTATGGAGAGATATGGGGTCAATGAGACATAATTAGTGACAGGTCCTCTTTATGGAGAGATATGGGGTCAATGAGACATAATTAGTGACAGGTCCTCTTTATGGAGAGATATGAGGGGGGGGGACAATGAGACATAATTAGTGACGGGTCCTCTTTATGGAGAGATATGGGGTCAATGAGACATAATTAGTGACAGGTCCTCTTTAGGGAGAGATATGGGGTCAATGAGACATAATTAGTGACAGGTCCTCTTTATGGAGAGATATGGGGGGACGACGACAATGAGACATAATTAGTGACTGGTCCTCTTTATGGAGAGATATGGGGTCAATGAGACATAATTAGTGACAGGTTCTCTTTATGGAGAGATATGGGGTCAATGAGACATAATTAGTGACAGGTCCTCTTTAGGGAGAGATATGGGGTCAATGAGACATAATTAGTGACAGGTCCTCTTTAGGGAGAGATATGGGGTCAATGAGACATAATTAGTGACAGGTCCTCTTTATGGAGAGATATGGGGTCAATGAGAAATAATTAGTGACAGGTCCTCTTTATGGAGAGATATGGGGGGTCAATGAGAAATAATTAGTGACCGGTCCTCTTTATGGAGAGATATGGGGTCAATGAGACATAATTAGTGACAGGTCCTCTTTATGGAGAGATATGGGGGGGTCAATGAGATATAATTAGTGACAGGTCCTCTTTATGGAGAGATATGGGGGGGGGTCAATGAGATATAATTAGTGACAGGTCCTCTTTAGGGAGAGATATGGGGGGGGACAATGAGACATAATTAGTGACGGGTCCTCTTTATGGAGAGATATGGGGGGGTCAATGAGACATAATTAGTGACAGGTCCTCTTTATGGAGATATGGGGGATCAATGAGACATAATTAGTGACAGGTCCTCTTTATGGAGAGATGTGGAGTCAATGAGACATAATTAGTGACAGGTCCTCTTTATGGAGAGATATGGGGGGGTCAATGAGACCTAATTAGTGACGGGTCCTCTTTATGGAGAGATATGGGGGGGTCAATGAGACATAATTAGTGACAGGTTCTCTTTATGGAGAGATATGGGGGGGTCAATGAGACCTAATTAGTGACGGGTCCTCTTTATGGAGAGATGTGGGGGCAATGAGACATAATTAGTGACAGGTCCTCTTTATGGAGAGATATGGGGTCAATGAGACATAATTAGTGACAGGTCCTCTTTATGGAGAGATATGGGGTCAATGAGACATAATTAGTGACAGGTCCTCTTTATGGAGAGATATGGGGTCAATGAGACATAATTAGTGACAGGTCCTCTTTATGGAGAGATATGGGGGGGTCAATGAGATATAATTAGTGACAGGTCCTCTTTATGGAGAGATATGGGGGGGTCAATGAGACATAATTAGTGACAGGTCCTCTTTATGGAGAGATATGGGGGGGTCAATGAGACATAATTAGTGACAGGTCCTCTTTATGGAGAGATATGGGGGGGGTCAATGAGACATAATTAGTGACAGATCCTCTTTATGGAGAGATATGGGGGGGTCAATGAGACATAATTAGTGACAGGTCCTCTTTATGGAGAGATATGGGGGGGTCAATGAGACATAATTAGTGACGGGTCCTCTTTATGGAGAGATGTGGGGGGGGGTCAATGAGACATAATTAGTGACAGGTCCTCTTTATGGAGAGATATGGGGGGGTCAATGAGACATAATTAGTGACGGGTCCTCTTTATGGAGAGATATGGGGGGGTCAATGAGACATAATTAGTGACGGGTCCTCTTTATGGAGAGATATGGGGTCAATGAGACATAATTAGTGACAGGTCCTCTTTATGGAGAGATATGGGGTCAATGAGACATAATTAGTGACAGGTCCCCTTTATGGAGAGATATGGGGGGTCAATGAGACATAATTAGTGACAGGTCCCCTTTATGGAGAGATATGGGGGGTCAATGAGATATAATTAGTGACAGGTCCTCTTTATGGAGAGATATGGGGGGGTCAATGAGACATAATTAGTGACAGGTCCTCTTTATGGAGAGATATGGGGTCAATGAGATATAATTAGTGACAGGTCCTCTTTATGGAGAGATATGGGGGGGTCAATGAGACATAATTAGTGACGGGTCCTCTTTATGGAGAGATATGGGGGGGTCAGTGAGACATAATTAGTGACAGGTCCTCTTTATGGAGGGATATGGGGTCAATGAGACATAATTAGTGACAGGTCCTCTTTATGGAGAGATATGGGGGGGTCAGTGAGACATAATTAGTGACAGGTCCTCTTCATGGAGAGATATGGGGGGGTCAATGAGACATAATTAGTGACAGGTCCTCTTTATGGAGGGATATGGGGTCAATGAGACATAATTAGTGACAGGTCCTCTTTATGGAGAGATATGGGGTCAATGAGACATAATTAGTGACAGGTCCTCTTTATGGAGAGATATGGGGTCAATGAGACATAATTAGTGACAGGTCCTCTTTATGGAGAGATATGGGGTCAATGAGATATAATTAGTGACAGGTCCTCTTTATGGAGAGATATGGGGGGGTCAATGAGACATAATTAGTGACAGGTCCTCTTTATGGAGAGATATGGGGGGGTCAATGAGACATAATTAGTGACAGGTCCTCTTTATGGAGAGATATGGGGGGGGTCAATGAGACATAATTAGTGACAGGTCCTCTTTATGGAGAGATATGGGGGGGGTCAATGAGACATAATTAGTGACAGGTCCTCTTTATGGAGAGATATGGGGTCAATGAGACATAATTAGTGACAGGTCCTCTTTATGGAGAGATATTGGGGGTCAATGAGACATAATTAGTGACAGGTCCTCTTTATGGAGAGATATGGGGGGCTCAATGAGACATAATTAGTGACAGGTCCTCTTTATGGGGAGATATGGGGGGGTCAATGAGACATAATTAGTGACAGGTCCTCTTTATGGAGAGATATGGGGGGGTCAGTGAGACATAATTAGTGACAGGTCCTCTTTATGGAGGGATATGGGGTCAATGAGACATAATTAGTGACAGGTCCTCTTTATGGAGAGATATGGGGGGGTCAATGAGACATAATTAGTGACAGGTCCTCTTTATGGAGAGATATGGGGGGGTCAATGAGATATAATTAGTGACAGGTCCTCTTTATGGAGAGATATGGGGGGGTCAATGAGACATAATTAGTGACAGGTCCTCTTTATGGAGGGATATGGGGTCAATGAGACATAATTAGTGACAGGTCCTCTTTATGGAGAGATATGGGGGGTCAATGAGACATAATTAGTGACAGGTCCTCTTTATGGAGAGATATGGGGTCAATGAGACATAATTAGTGACAGGTCCTCTTTATGGAGAGATATGGGGTCAATGAGACATAATTAGTGACGGGTCCTCTTTATGGAGAGATATGGGGGGACAATGAGACATAATTAGTGACGGGTCCTCTTTATGGAGAGATATGGGGGGTCAGTGAGACATAATTAGTGACAGGTCCTCTTTATGGAGAGATATGGGGTCAATGAGACATAATTAGTGACGGGTCCTCTTTATGGAGAGATTAGGGGGGGGTCAATGAGACATAATTAGTGACAGGTCCTCTTTATGGAGAGATATGGGGGGGTCAATGAGACATAATTAGTGACAGGTCCTCTTTATGGAGAGATATGGGGGGGTCAATGAGACATAATTAGTGACAGGTCCTCTTTATGGAGAGATATGGGGTCAATGAGACATAATTAGTGACGGGTCCTCTTTATGGAGAGATTAGGGGGGGGTCAATGAGACATAATTAGTGACAGGTCCTCTTTATGGAGAGATATGGGGGGTCAATGAGACATAATTAGTGACAGGTCCTCTTTATGGAGAGATATGGGGTCAATGAGACATAATTATTATTATACAGGATTTATGGCGCCAACAGTTTGCTCTGCACTTTACAATATAACGGGAGATAATACAGTTCCATACAAGAGGGATAGGAGGGCCCTGATCCTGGGAGCTTACAATCTAAGAGGGAGGGGCTAGTGGTACAAAAGGTAGTAACTGGGGAATGGGCTGGTTGGAGGAGTAGAAGATTCCATTATTAGCGGAGGGCAGGAGAGGCTTCCCTGAAGAGATCGGTTTTCAGAGATCGCCTAAAAGTGAGCAGAGTAGGCGATAGTCTGATAAATTGGGGTACAGAGTTCCAGAGGATGGGGGAGGCTCTGGAGAAGTCCTGGAGAGGAGCATGGGAGGAGGAGACAAGGGAGCTAGAGAGTAGGAGGTCTTGTGAGGAGCGGAGTTTAACTGCTTCTTAGCACTCCATCAACGCAGCACTCACGCAAACGCTGCACCCCATCAGTGACTGTGCCCCCCATCAGTTATCTCCCCCCCCATAAGCTGTTCTGAATTTATAGGTAGATGGTCAAATGAGCATTCTTCTCCGCCCCAATTAGGAACTGCTAAGGATCACATGAATAGGGGGGGTTTTCAAACACATCAGACACAGACTACAGTCCTCAAACGAGTGCAGCTTGAGGTGAGAACTACATACAAGAATATATCTACACTAGTTGTTCTGAAATGAAGAGGAGTCAATGCGTTGTTGTAGTGAAGAGTGGAGTGAAGATGGGAGCCGTTACCCAGTGACAGCCGCAGTCAGTATAGATCGGGCATTTGCTGGACGGTGTCTGATCTCCATGTTTGATATGAAGTATCTTGAATGGGACTTTGATTGTTCATTGTAATATTTACAAATATTCAGCTGGATTTCTGTCATCTGTAACAAATATCTTTATCCCAATAAATGCATCTCTCTGGAAAAGAACTATTGGTTGTGTGGGAAACTTCTGTTTGAACTTTCATTTAAATAAAAGTGGGCTAAAAAAGGCCTCAAAAAAAGAAAGCGAGTAGCTGTGTGCATTTAAAAGCTCTACCACTTTGAAGCAAGTTCCCACAATATATATATATACAGTCATGGCCGAAATTGTTGGCACCCTTGATATTTTTCCTGAAAATCAAGTATTTCACACAAAAAAGGTATTGCATTAACACATGTTTTGCTATACACATGTTTATTCCCTTTGTATGTATTGGAACAAATATAAAACAGAGGCAGAAAAGCAAATATGACATAATGTCACACAAAACCCCAAAAATGGGCTGGACAAAAGTATTGGCACCCTTAACTTAATATTTGGTTGCACACCCTTTGGAAAACATAACTGAAATCAGTCGCTTCCTATAACCATCAATAAGCTTCTGACACCTCTCACCCGGAATTTTGGACCACTCTTCCTTTGCAAACAGCTCCAGGTCTCTCTTATTGGAAGGACACCTTTTCCCAACAGCAATTTTAAGATCTCTCCACAGGTGTTCAATGGGATTTAGATCTGGGCTCATTGCTGGCCACTTCAGAACTCTCCAGCGCTTCTTTGCCATCCATTTCTGAGTGCTTTTTGACGTATGTTTGGGGTCATTGTCCTGCTGGAAGACCCAGGATCTTGGACGCAAACCCAGCTTTCTGACACTGGGCCCTACAGTGCGACCCAAAATCCTTTGGTAATCCTCAGATTTCATGATGCCTTGCACACAGTCAAGGCACCCAGTGCCAGAGGCAGCAAAACAACCCCAAAACATCATTGAACCTCCACCATATTTTACCGTAGGTACTGTGTTTTGTTCTTTGTAGGCCTCATTCCGTTTTCGGTAAACAGTAGAATGATGTGCTTTACCGAAAAGCTCTATCTTGGTCTCATCTGTCCACAAGACGTTTTCCCAGAAGGCTTTTGGCTTACTCAAGTACATTTTGGCAAACTGTAGTCTTGCTTTTTTATGTCTCTGTGTCAGCAGTGGGGTCCTCCTGGGTCTCCTGCCATAGCGTTTCATTTCATTTAAATGTCGACGGATAGTTCGCGCTGACACTGATGCTCCCTGAGCCTGCAGGACAGCTTGAATGTCTTTGGAACATGTTTGGGGCTGCTTATCCACCATCCGGACTATTCTGCGTTGCAATCTTTCATCAATTTTCCTCATCCGTCCACGACCAGGGAGATTAGCTACAGTGCCATGGGTTGCAAACTTCTTGATAATGTTGCGCACTGTGGACAAAGGCAAATCTAGTTCTCTGGAGATGGACTTGTAACCTTGAGATTGTTGATATTTTGCCACAATTTTGGTTCTCAGGTCCTCAGACAGTTCTCGTCTCCTCTTTCTGTTGTCCATGCTTAGTGTGGCACAGACAGACACACAATGCAAAGGTTAAGTGAACGTCTCTCCTTTTTATCTGCTTTCAGGTGTGATTTCTATATTGCCCACACCTGTTACTTGCCCCAGGTGAGTTTACAGGAGCATCACATGCTTGTAACATTCTTATTTATCCGCAGTTGTGAAAGGGTGCCAATACTTTTGTCCAGCCCATTTTTGGAGGTTTGTGTGACATTATGTCGAATTTGCTTTCTTTCCTCCCTTTTTTTGTTTTGTCCCAATACACACAAAGGGAATAAACATGTGTATAGCAAAACATGTGTTAATGCAATACGTTTCGTGAGAAATACATGATTTCCTGGAGAAATATCAAGGGTGCCAACAATTTCGGCCATGACTGTATGTGTATGTGTGTGTGTATATATATGTGTATGTGTGTGTGTATATATGTATGTGTATGTGTGTGTGTGTGTGTATATATGTATGTGTATGTGTGTGTGTATATATGTATGTGTATGTGTGTGTGTATATATGTATGTGTATGTGTGTGTGTATATATGTATGTGTATGTGTGTGTGTGTATATATGTATGTGTATGTGTGTGTGTGTATATATATATGTGTATATATGTGTGTGTGTGTATGTATATATATGTGTGTGTATGTATGTATGTATGTATGTGTGTATATATATATATATATATATATATATATATATATATATATATATACACCCTGGTCATCCGGATTTATGTTTTATGGATTGTTGTCCCTCTCTCGGGAAAGAAAAGCTATAGTTGTCTTTTTAAGACAATACAGTGAATATATGAACAACAAAGAAGCTCTTCCCAAAGCTGCCTGCCAGTATGGTATTAAGATGTCTGTGCCACGATCAGGGGTTGGCCTTGAAGACCAGTTGCTATAGCAATGGAAAGGCTCACCTGAAACCAGCAGGATAGGTACACAGGCAGGTCACCGTGGCGGAGGAGTGGGCTCAACTGAGGTGCGGAGTCTAAGTACCAACCGGTGTTCACCAGAGCTCCTGATGGTGGAGATGGATTTTGCCAGGTCGTGGTCCTCAGGATCACCCCACCAGGAGGTGAGCAAGCGGAGGTCCAGTAGCGTATTAAGCAGATAAGGATCAAACGGAAGCGTGGTCAGTAAATAAGCCAAGGTCGGTAATGAGCAGTCGCAGGTTGGGATCAGTCAGAAGTGTAGTCGAGAACAAGCCAAGGTCGGTAATGAGCAGTCGCTGATTGGGATCAGGCAGAAGCATAGTCGAGAACAAGCCAAGGTTGGTAATGAGTAGTTGCAGGTTGGGATCAAGCAGAAGCGTAGTTGAGAACAAGCCAAGGTCGGTATTGAGCAGTCGCAGGTTTGATCAGGCAGAAGCGTAGTCAAGAACAAGCCAAGGTCGGTAATGAGCAGTCGCTGGTTGGGATCAGGCAGAAGCGTAGTCGAGAACAAGCCAAGGTTGGTAATGAGTAGTTGCAGGTTGGGATCAAGCAGAAGCGTAGTTGAGAACAAGCCAAGGTCGGTATTGAGCAGTCGCAGGTTTGATCAGGCAGAAGCGTAGTCAAGAACAAGCCAAGGTCGGTAATGAGCAGTCGCTGGTTGGGATCAGGCAGAAGCGTAGTCGAGAACAAGCCAAGGTCGGTAATGAGCAGTCGCAGGTTGGGATCAGGCAGAAGCGTAGTCGAGAACAAGCCAAGGTCGGTAATGAGCAGTCGCAGGTTGGGATCAAGCAGAAGCGTAGTCGAGAACAAGCCAAGGTCGGTAACGAGCAGTCGCAGGTTGGGATCAAGCAGAAGCGTAGTCGAGAACAAGCCAAGCTCGATAAGCAGTCGCAGGTTGGGATCAGGCAGAAGCGTAGTCGAGAACAAGCCAAGGTCGGTAATGAGCAGTCGCAGGTTGGGATCAGGCAGAAGCATAGTCAAGAACAAGCCAAGAACGGTAATGAGCAGTCGCAGGTTGGGATCAGGCAGAAGTGTAGTCAGTAAACAAACCAAGGTTGGTAATGAGCAGTCGCAGGTTGGGATCAGGCAGAAACGTAGTCGAGAACAAGCCAAGCTCGATAAGAAGCAGTCGCAGGTTGGGATCAGGCAGAAGCGTAGTCGAGAACAAGCCAAGGTTGGTAACGAGCAGTCGCAGGTTGGGATCAGGCAGAAGCGTAGTCGAGAACAAGCCAAGGTTGGGATCAGGCAGAAGCGTGGCCAGTAAACAAGCCAAGGTCAGTAATGAGCAGTCGCAGGTTGGGATCAGGCAGAAGCGTAGTCGAGAACAAGCCAAGGTTGGGATCAGGCACAAGCGTAGTCGAGAACAAACCAAGGTTGGGATCAGGCAGAAGCGTGGCCAGTAAACAAGCCAAGGTTGGTAATGAGCAGTCGCAGGTTGGGATCAGGCAGAAGCGTAGTCGAGAACGAGCGAAAGTCGGTAAAGAGCAGTCGCAGGTTGGGATCAGGCAGAAGCGTAGTCGAGAACAAGCCAAGGTTGGTAATGAGCAGTCACAGGTTGGGATCAGGCAGAAGCGTAGTCCAGAACAAGCCAAGAACGGTAATGAGCAGTCGCAGGTTGGGATCAGGCAGAAGTGTAGTCAGTAAACAAACCAAGGTTGGTAATGAGCAGTCTTGTATCAGGAAGTTCATGGGAGGAGAAAGAGGTTCAAGGTTCATGACAAACAAGGTCAAGGCAGGATCGTCCAAATAATTGTCAAGGGAGCTGTCCAGCATTCCAGGTGGCTCAGCAAGAAGAAACCTTTCCACTCACCGCAGAAGGCCCAGGTTCGGACCCAGGTTCTGATAGAAGGGCTTACAACATGAAGATTCAAGGAGACTAATGAGAGCAGAGCTTGACAGACAGTGGAAAAATATCAGCGCGATCATTGAATTATGGTTGAACTGGATGGACTTTTGTCTTTTTTGCAGCCAGACTAACTATGTAACCTCTGAAACTGGTATGAGGGTCTTGGGATATGACCAGATGATGTTTGCACCTTTTTCCTGGGTTAAACTGTGTACAAATCAGACATGCCGGACAAAATTGTTTTGCCATTGTCTCAATACCTGGCGCAAAGAATATTTCCAAAATTGCATCAACCACCCCTCCTTTGACGACAGGAGGTGTGTCATGGAGCATAGAATAAGGGGCACACGGTCTCCCATCCTCATGATGCCAAGTACCTTTTCCATCCTGTGTGCACCTGGCCTTTTTCCATTTTCCTATCTCTTTTTAAGATGCTGCACCTTGCAGCTTCCCCAATGTTTCCTCATCAGACATGCTTTTCAAGAAGCTCACTTCTTCACCTTTTCCTTCATCTAGAGGAAACAGAGCAGCTTCCTTAGCAGATTCCTCTACTCTCTGGTTCCCCATAGTGATGGGATCATTTCCCTTTGTATGAGCTTTTATCTTTACTAAAGCCACATTGACTGGTAAAGTGATGGCTTCCAGCAAGGCCAGTTATCTGATGGCTCCCAGCAAGGCCGTTATCTGATGGCTTCCAGCAAGGCCGTTATCTGATGGCTTCCAGCAAGGCCAGTTATCTGATGGCTTCCAGCAAGGCCGTTATCTGATGGCTTCCAGCAAGGCCAGTTATCTGATGGCTTCCAGCAAGGCCGTTATCTGATGGCTTCCAGCGAGGCCAGTTATCTGATGGCTTCCAGCGAGGCCAGTTATCTGATGGCTTCCAGCAAGGCCAGTTATCTGATGGCTTCCAGCGAGGCCAGTTCTCTGATGGCTCCCAGAAAGGCCAGTTATCTGATGGCTTCCAGCAAGGCCAGTTATCTGATGGCTCCCAGCGAGGCCAGTTATCTGATGGCTCCCAGCGAGGCCAGTTATCTGATGGCTCCCAGCGAGGCCAGTTATCTGATGGCTCCCAGCGAGGCCAGTTATCTGATGGCTCCCAGCGAGGCCAGTTATCTGATGGCTCCCAGCGAGGCCAGTTATCTGATGGCTCCCAGCGAGGCCAGTTATCTGATGGCTCCCAGCGAGGCCAGTTATCTGATGGCTCCCAGCGAGGCCAGTTATCTGATGGCTCCCAGCGAGGCCAGTTATCTGATGGCTCCCAGCGAGGCCAGTTATCTGATGGCTCCCAGCGAGGCCAGTTATCTGATGGCTCCCAGCGAGGCCAGTTATCTGATGGCTCCCAGCGAGGCCAGTTATCTGATGGCTCCCAGCGAGGCCAGTTATCTGATGGCTCCCAGCGAGGCCAGTTATCTGATGGCTCCCAGCGAGGCCAGTTATCTGATGGCTCCCAGCGAGGCCAGTTATCTGATGGCTCCCAGCGAGGCCGTTATCTGATGGCTCCCAGCGAGGCCAGTTATCTGATGGCTCCCAGTGAGGCCAGTTATCTGATGGCTCCCAGCGAGGCCAGTTATCTGATGGCTCCCAGCGAGGCCAGTTATCTGATGGCTCCCAGCGAGGCCAGTTATCTGATGGCTCCCAGCGAGGCCAGTTATCTGATGGCTCCCAGCGAGGCCAGTTATCTGATGGCTCCCAGCGAGGCCAGTTATCTGATGGCTCCCAGCGAGGCCAGTTATCTGATGGCTCCCAGCGAGGCCAGTTATCTGATGGCTCCCAGCGAGGCCAGTTATCTGATGGCTCCCAGCGAGGCCAGTTCTCTGATGGCTCCCAGCGAGGCCAGTTCTCTGATGGCTCCCAGCAAGGCCAGTTCTCTGATGGCTCCCAGCGAGGCCAGTTCTCTGATGGCTCCCAGCGAGGCCAGTTCTCTGATGGCTCCCAGCGAGGCCTTATCTGAGCAGCATTCTTTATAGGTTTTACCTTGGGAGGTTAAATAATTCCAATTCTCCACAATGCTGCATAATCATGCCCCACCCCCAAAGGCATCACGTGAGTCGGTGTATATATTGACTGATCTACCATCTGCTATCTGGCATGCTTTTGTCACTGCTTCCAAGTCGGCCACTTGCGCCGAAAAATGGTTTGGCAAAGCTTCCTGGAATACCACTTTCTTCTTGATCTATTATGGCCATTCCTGTAACAAGTGAACCCTTTTCTGTGTAGTATCGGGAACCATCTGCCCATAATTCCATGTCTGGGTTTTCCAGAGCCTCATCTGTGTCACTGTCCCCGGTAGCTCATACTAGGCCTCTGTCTCACTATTAGTCATGTTCCCACTCCTCTGGTGGGTCAGGCAGGCAGTAGTGCGGCCGGGTTCAACACATTCATTGTTATATTACTTGGTGTAAGTAATGCCAGCTCATACCTGGTCTACCTGGCAGGCATCTGGTTTTCCGTCTGCTTATATCCGTTTTTCCGTCTGCTTATATCAGTTTTTCCATCTGTTTATATCCATTTTTTTCGTCTATTTTTCTGTCTGTTTTTTGTCTTTTTATATCCGGTATTTTTTTCCCATCTTTTTTAGATCAGGTTTTTCGTCTATTTATATCTGGTTTTTCATCTGTTTATCTGTTTTTTGTCTGTTTAAATCAGTTTTGCATCTGTTTTTCCGTCTGTTTTTTTTTTTTTTTTCGTCTTTTTATACCCATTTTTTTTCCGTCCTTTTTATATCCGGTTTTTCATCTATTTATATCCATTTCTTGTCTATTTATATCTTTTTTTGGCTTTTTATATCAGTTTTTTTCATTTGTTTGTATCCGTTTTTTCGTCAGTTTATCTATTTTTTTCGGTTGTTTTTGTTTTTTTTTCATCTGTTATATCCATTTTTTTCGGCTGTTTTTAGTCTGGTTTTTATCCATTTTTTCCATCTGTTTTTTGTCTTATATCGGTTTTTTTTATTTTTTGTTTTTTTTTTGTCTTTTTATATCCGTTCTTTTCTCTTTTTATAACTAGTTTTTCTTCTGTTTATATCTGTTTTTTTTTTTTTTTTTTTTATACCCGTTTTTTGGCTTTTTTTGGCTGTTTTATATCCTTTTTTTCATCTGTTTATACCCGTTTTTTGGCTGTTTTAGATCCTTTTTTCATCTGTTTATATCCATTTTTTCGTCTGGTTTTCGTCTGTTTATATATGTTTTTTTCTTCTGGTTTTCGTGTGTTTATATCTGGTTTTCATGTGTTTATATACGTTTTTTCGTCTGGTTTTCACCTGTTGTTTATATACGTTTTTTTTGGTCTGGTTTTCATCTGTTTATATACGTTTTTTTCATCTGGTTTTCAGCCATTTCTTCGACCGTTTTTATGTTTTTCATCTGTTTACATCAATTTTTCAGTCTTTTTTTTGTCAGTTTTTTCATCCATTCCGGTTTCTTTAACAGAAGAAAAATAGGGTTTTCTTCTGTTCAAAAAAACTGATGTTAACGGATGTAAACAGATCATCCGTTTACATCCGATAGTCCATAGAAATACATGGGGGGTCCGTTGTTCATCCGTAAACTGACAGATGAAATACAGACATACGGAACGCCCGGGTGATAGGGGCCCTAATCCGTGCAGAACAGAGAGAGGCCTACTGCAAGGCTAACCTTGACATTTCCCTGGAGTTCCGCTTTAAAGCTGAGCTCTTTACGTAACCCAGTCATGCTGGGACTGTGGGTTCATCAGATGGGTGATGTTACTGAACCTCAGACAATCGTTCCGGTAACCACATAATGGTTTCCTATATGTCTCGGATGTTAAATCTTTCCATCCCCGTCTACAAACCTGCTGCAGCCTTTAATAAAATGATTATTTTGAACCAAGCAATACATCTCTATTCTAGTGCTCCATCCTTTATGGAAACCATTCTACCAGTTTACCGTGGAGAGCGAAGCTTTCCTGCATGCTGACCATACCCTGAAATGAGATCTGAACCCTATGTATGTCGTAAACTGCCATAAATCCTGTTTTTCATTATGTAAAAAAAAATTTAAATCCTTTCCCCCATCTTAGTGCTGCTGATCTCCTCTAGCCTGTTTCAGCCCACTTCCTGATAGTGACCATGCCTGCACAATGCGTGTGAGCAGGGGCTCATGTGACAATTCAAGGTAGCACTTGAGAGATGGTGGTCACCCCATAGCAGGAAGTGCCTAAGCAAGGTCCTTCAAGGCAGGATCACCAGGGAGTGTTTTAAATGGAAGCTGCAAGTCCATGTGACCATGTTGGGCTAAGGATCTTCTCCTTCTGCCACCATGTGACCATGTTAGGCCAGGGATCCTCTTCTTCAGCCTCAATGTGACCATTTCGGGCTAAAGATCTTCTGCTTCCACATGACCATGGTGGGCTAAGGGTCTTCTCCTTCTGCCACCATGTGCCAATGTTAGACTAGGGATCCTTTTCTTTAGCTTCCATGTGACCATTTCTGGCTAAAGATCTTCTGCTTCCATAGGACCATGTTGGGCAAAGGATCTTCTCCTTCTGCCACCATTTGACCATGTTAGGCCAGGGATCCTCTTCTTCAGCCTCCATGTAACCATTTCTTGCTAAAGATCTTCTGCTTCTATGTGACCATGTTGGGCTAAGGATCTTCTCCTTCTGCCACCATGTGACCATGTTAGACCAGGGATCCTCTTCTTCAGCCTCCATGTGACCATTTCTTGCTAAAGATCTTCTGCTTCTGTAAAGATGTGAACAATATGGAGTCAGATCATCATATCATTTCTATATCAAGAGTTCCTCGATAACTGTTTTTCTGAATTCTTCTGGTATGTTATAATCTTGTTATTGTTGGGACATCTGTGGTTGCTTTTATCCAGAAATGGTTTGCTGGACATTGTCAAGACCATTTCTCAGAAATCGCTATTTTGATTAAAAAGTCCCTTTTTGCATAATCCTAGTTTGAGTTATTATGACAAGTAACCTTTACTTGTGTCCAAGAAGTCAGTGTGACCACATCTGGTGTTGAGACCATTAGTTAGGAATTTCTCGTGATTTGGTCTTATGCCCTAGATTGAAAACCATGTTGAAGGTTTCCTATAAAACATCCACTCATGTATCCATTTGTATCACATTGACTCTGCATGCTCTGTGATCCAATGTACATTGTATTTCTTCAGTAAACTTATATCAGACGAATGCAACAGAATTGGCCTTGATGTCCTTCATTGAAAAGGCGTACATAACATTGGTGACCCCGAATCGTGTCTTCTTGACTGCATCTCCACCTCCGGCTCACACCCCACAACAGGGGGGACAGCACAGGCGCCTAAGGTGAGAAACTTTTTCTCATATTTACTGTCTTTGCTGTGCCTGGAGTGAGGTGCCGGTTGGGGATTGCAGCTACAGAAGGTAACACCTTTCCATTGTTAATTTACAAATGCATTCTGTCTGTGTATGGTTACTGAGAATAGAATTTTTGGATCTTCTCCTGCCTCCATGTGCCGTGTCGGGCTTAGGATCTTCTCCTGCCTCTGTGTGACTGTCTCGGGTTTAGGATCTTTTCCTTCTGCCTTCTTGTGACCGTGTTGGGCTTGGGATCTTTTCTTTCTGCCTCCGTGTGACTGTGTCGGGCTTAGGATCTTCTCCTGCCTCTGTGTGACTGTGTCGGGCTTAGGATCTTCTCCTGCCTCCATGTGACAACGTCGGGCTTAGGATCTTCTCCTGCCTCTATGTGACCGTGTCGGGCTTAGGATCTTCTCCTGCCTCTGTGTGACCGTGTCGGGCTTAGGATCTTCTCCTGCCTCTGTGTGACCGTGTCGGGCTTAGGATCTTCTCCTGCCTCCGTGTGACCGTGCCTGGCTTAGTATCTTTTCTTTCTGCCTCCGTGTGACAGTGTCGAGCTTAGGATCTTTTTCTTCTGCCTCCGTGTGACTATGTTAGGCTTAGGATCTTCTCCTGCCTCCGTGTGACCGTGTCGAGCTTAAGATCTTCTCCTTCTGCCTCCGTGTGACCGTATCGGGTTTAGGATCTTCTTCTGCGTGACCATGTTGGGCTAAGGATCTTCTCCTTCTGCCTCCATGTGGCAATGTGGGGCTTAGGATATTCTCCTGCCTCTGCATGACCGTGTCGGGCTTAGGATCTTCTCCTACCTGTGCGTGACAGTGTCGGGCTTAGGATCTTCTCCTGTCTCTGTGTGACCGTGTCGGGCTTAGGATCTTTTCCTTCTGCCTACGTGTGACCACGTTGGGCGTAGGATCTTCTCCTGCCTCCGTGTGACCGTGTCGGGCTTTAGACCATCTCTCTGCCTCCGTGTGACAGTGTCAGGCTTAGGATCCTCTTCCTCCGTGTGACCATATTGGGCTTAGGTTCTTCTGCTTTCTTGTAACCATGTTGGGCTAAGGTTCTTCTGCTTCCATGTGACCATGTTGGGCTTAGGATCTTTTGTGCCTTCCTCCATATGACATTTCTGGCTGAGGATCTTCTGCCTCCATGTGACAGTGTTCTGCTAGGGATCTTCTCCTTCTGCCTTCATGTGATGATTAGACTAAAGATGCTCTTCCTCCATGTGACAGTGCCAGGCTAAGGATCCTCTTGTTCTGGCTAAGGATCTTCTCCTCCTGCTTTAATGTGACAACTTCGGGCCAAGGATCTTCTCCTTCTACATCCACGTGAAAATATAAGACTAAGCATTTTTCCTTCTGTCTTCACATGACAATGTCGTGCCAAGGATCTTTTTCTTCTGCCTCCTCGTGACAGTGTTGGGCTAAGGATCCTCTCCATGCGACAGTGTTGGGCTAAGGATCCTCTCCATGGGGGACAGTGTTGGGCTAAGGATCCTCTCCATGGGGGATAGTGTTGGGCTAAGGATCCTCTCCATGGGGGACAGTGTTGGGCTAAGGATCCTCTCCATGGGGGACAGTGTTGGGCTAAGGATCCTCTCCATGGGGGACAGTGTTGGGCTAAGGATCCTCTCCATGGGGGACAGTGTTGGGCTAAGGATCCTCTCCATGGGGGACAGTGTTGGGCTAAGGATCCTCTCCATGGGGGACAGTGTTGGGCTAAGGATCCTCTCCATGGGGGACAGTGTTGGGCTAAGGATCCTCTCCATGGGGGACAGTGTTGGGCTAAGGATCCTCTCCATGGGGGACAGTGTTGGGCTAAGGATCCTCTCCATGGGGGACAGTGTTGGGCTAAGGATCCTCTCCATGGGGGACAGTGTTGGGCTAAGGATCCTCTCCATGGGGACAGTGTTGGGCTAAGGATCCACTCCATGGGGGACAGTGTTGGGCTAAGGATCCACTCCATGTTGGGCTAAGGAACCTCTCCATGGGAGACAGTGTTGGGCAAAGGAACCTCTCCATGGGGGACAGTGTTGGGCTCCTTCTGCCTTCATGCGACCTTGTCGAGCCAAGGATCTTCTCCTTTTTGCCTTCATGTGACAATGGTTATACCTTCCAACTGGCTACCTGGGTACAGAGCTTTGCATAGTAAGAGGCAGGAGTGAGAGTCCTAGTCTTCTCCTCATACCTGGGGAATTCCCTTTTTTTTTTTTTTTTTTGGCAGGTGAGCAGGGAAAATTAGGAGCTTGTCAGATTTAAAGTGTATCTACCCCCACCCCCTTCCCAAAATAGTCAAGATTTGCTCCAGTATACCATTTAAAGGGTTTTATTGTTTTAAAGTTAGAAAATACCGTTGCTCCTGCCAGAAATCTTGAAAGCGAATAACTTCCCGTGTTTTGACTTGTATCTGAGGACTTTAGAGTGCTGCTCCTCTATTTTATGTTGAATGGAAGGGGGCAGGGTTTGTATTCCTGTCTGGTTTCTTTTTGATTTATTATGGAGAAGTGTTGTCACCCGAAGAGAGGAAGTGTTACTGGCACGATCACCAAGTGAAAATAAAGGAGAACAAGCATGAATAAAGAGAGGTAATAGAGGCATCTCAAGTAATGTAAGGGCCGGTACTCTGCAATATATTACATTTTTGTTTCCCGAATTTAGATGTGCTTTACCCCCATCTGGTGACCAGTAGACCTGCGATTTGCTCAGAACGGACGGTTTGCAGGTTCACTGGTACGTGACCCGGTCACACTGTGACCAAGGCCAGAAATTGCAGCAGAGGAAGTAGATGAGAACGGAACAGATATTCTTGAGTTTTCTCTTCCTGTTTTGGAACATTCTATTATTAAACCACAAATTAACATCTCTTCTTTCGAGACTCACTGCCTCCGGCTGTTTTCCCCGCTTTCTCTGAGGATTGCAGTGCTCTATCGGCCTCCTGGACCCGTGTCCCGCTTTCTTGATGATTTCTCTGCCTGGCTACCCTACTTTCTCTCCTCTGAACTACAAACTATCATTCTCTGAGATTTTAACATCCCCATTAATGTCAACAACCCGGCTACATCCCAACTCTTCAACCTAACCTCATCTTTTGCATTAGCACAATGTATACAGTCCTCCACTCACTCTGATGGACGCAGTCCTCCATGGTCCTCCACTCACTCTGATGGACACAGTCCTCCATGGTCCTCCACTCACTCTGATGGACACAGTCCTCCATGGTCCTCCACTCACTCTGATGGACACAGTCCTCCATGGTCCTCCACTCACTCTGATGGACACAGTCCTCCATGGTCCTCCACTCACTCTGATGGACACAGTCCTCCATGGTCCTCCACTCACTCTGATGGGAATACATTGGACCTTGTTTTCTCCCATCTTTGCACTCCCTACAACCTCACAAACACCCCCTTTTCTCTCTCTGATCACAATCTCATCACCTTCACAGTGTCCTGGTCTTCAAACGCCTATCCCTCCAAGCAGCAAACAATTACCTGCAGAAACCTCCACAACTTGAACCCGGCTCCTTTCCACTCTGCAACTGACCACCTCTATGACAGAATCTCTCCCCTGTCCTGCCCTGACCTGGCCACTGCTGTCTACAACAGTTCGCTTTCATCCATATTAGACTCGCTTGCTCCTCTAACACGAAGAATCAGGCCCCGACCATTACAACCTTGGCAGACTGACGGCACCAGAAATCTTAAACAACATAGTCGTGCGCTGGAGTGATTGTGGCGTAAAACCAAATCCCAGCAAGCATTCACCCGATATAAATCAGCTTTCTTCACATACAGTTCCTCAATTCATGCTGCCAAACCAGCCTACTTTGTCACTCTCATCAATAGCTTGTCATCCAGTCCTTGTCGTCTCTTCTCTACTTTTAACTCTCTACTTTCTCCACCTCCACCCAGTACCTCACTCACTGCTCACGAGATTGCAAATCATTTCAAAATCAAGATTGATGCAATTAGTAAGGGCATCTCCACTGCACAGACATCCATCCCACTTAGCATATCTTATACTAAACCTCCCTCAACACTTTCCTCTTTGGACCTCGCTACTACCGAAGATGTCACTAAGGTTTTCTCAGAAGCCCGTGTCACTACCTGCCTCCTGGATCCTGTCCCCTCACAACTACTGTGGTCACCCTCTTCTTTTATCCTATGCTCCCTCACTCACATCTTCAATCTTTCCCTCTACTGGCACCTTCCCCTCCCCTCTAAAGCATGCGCACATCACTCCCATACTTAAAAAGCCCTCTCTGGACCCCACCAACCTGAACAACTTAAGACCCATCTCCCTGCTGCCATTTACCTCTAAACTCCTAGAACGCTTAGTCTGCAATCACCTGAACTCCCACCTCACTGACAACAACCTTCTTGACCCTTTACAGTCTGGCTTTCACTCACTACACTCCACTGAAACTGCCCTGCTTATCCTCACTAATGATCTACTAACTGCTAAAACCAATGTCCACTACACCGTACTCATCCCAACCAATGGCCACTACACCGTACTCATCCCAACCAATGGCCACTACACCGTACTCATCCCAACCAATGGCCACTACACCGTACTCATCCCAACCAATGGCCACTACACCGTACTCATCCCAACCAATGGCCACTACACCGTACTCATCCCAACCAATGGCCACTACACCGTACTCATCCCAACCAATGGCCACTACTCTGTACTCATCCCAACCAATGGCCACTACTCCGTACTCATCCCAACCAATGGCCACTACACCGTACTCATCCCAACCAATGGCCACTACTCCGTACTCATCCCAACCAATAGCCACTACTCCGTACTCATCCCAACCAATGGCCACTACTCCGTACTCATCCCAACCAATGGCCACTACACCGTACTCATCCCAACCAATGGCCACTACTCCGTACTCATCCCAACCAATAGCCACTACTCCGTACTCATCCCAACCAATGGTCACTACACCGTACTCATCCCAACCAATGGTCACTACACCGTACTCATCCCAACCAATGGTCACTACTCCGTACTCATCCCAACCGATGGCCACTACTCCGTACTCATCCCAACCGATGGCCAATACTCCGTACTCATCCCAACCAATGGCCACTACTCCGTACTCATCCCAACCAATGACCACTACTCCGTACTCATCCCAACCAATGGCCACTACTCCGTACTCATCCCAACCAATGGCCACTACTCCGTACTCATCCCCACCAATGGCCACTACTCCGTACTCATCCCCACCAATGGCCACTACTCCGTACTCATCCCCACCAATGGCCACTACTCCGTACTCATCCCCACCAATGGCCACTACTCCGTACTCATCCCCACCAATGGCCACTACTCCGTACTCATCCCCACCAATGGCCACTACTCCGTACTCATCCCCACCAATGGCCACTACTCCGTACTCATCCCCACCAATGGCCACTACTCCGTACTCATCCCCACCAATGGCCACTACTCCGTACTCATCCCCACCAATGGCCACTACTCCGTACTCATCCCCACCAATGGCCACTACTCCGTACTCATCCCCACCAATGGCCACTACTCCGTACTCATCCCCACCAATGGCCACTACTCTGTACTCTTACTACTCAACCTCTCTGCGGCTTTTGATACGGTTGACCATCCCCTCCTCCTCAACTCCTCTCTTGGCCTCCGAGACTCTGCTCTCTCCTGGTTCTCCTCCTACCTATTGCAGCGCTCCTTCAGCGTTACTTATAACTCTGTCTCCTCCTCTTCACTCTCTCTTTCTGTAGGAGTCCCTCAAGGTTCTGTTCTTGGGCCCCTACTGTTCTCCATCTACACCTCCTCCCTTGGTCACTTGATAAACTCCCATGGCTTTAAGTACCATCTCTATGCTGATGACACACAAATCTATCTCTCTACCCCTCAGCTCACCCCTTCAGTCTCCTCCTCACCTCACCCCTTCAGTCTCCTCCTCACCTCACCCCTTCAGTCTCCTCTCGCATTACTAACCTACTAAGTGACATATCGGCATGGATGTCACTCCACTTCCTCAAACTCAATCTTTCCGAAACTGAGCTCTTAGTATTCCTCCCCATCCCTTGCCCCTCCCCCGACTTCTCCATCAAGATCAATAATACAACCATCAGTCCCTCCCCTCACGCCAGGGTACTAGGTGTCATCCTAGGACTCCAATCTGTCCTTTCAGCCCCAAATCCAATCACTGTCCAAATCGTGTAGACTTCACCTCCGCAACATCTCCAAGATACGCCCGTTCTTAACCTCGGAAACCACTAAGCAACTTATTCCCTCCCTGGTTATCTCTCACCTTGACTATTGTAACTCCCTCCTCATTGGCTGACCTCATTGCAGGCTATCCCCTCTTCAGTCTATCATGAATGCTGCTGCCAGACTCATCCACCTCACTAACCGTTCCATATCTGCCATCCCTCTCTGCCAATCCCTCCACTGGCTTCCACTCAGTGTCCTCCACCCCTCTCTGCCAATCCCTCCACTGGCCTCTATTCAGTGCCCTCCACCCCTCTCTGCCAAACCCTCTACTGGCCTCCACTCAGTGTCCTCCACCCCTCTCTGCCAATCCCTCCACTGGCCTCCACTCAGTGTCCTCCACCCCTCTCTGCCAATCCCTCCACTGGCCTCCACTCAGTGTCCTCCACCCCTCTCTGCCAATCCCTCCACTGGCCTCCACTCAGTGTCCTCCACCCTGCTCTGCCAATCCCTCCACTGGATTCCCATTGCCCAACGGATAAAATTCAAAACACTAACAATAATGTATAAATCCATTTATAACTCCGCCCCAAATTACATAGCCAATCTTGTCTCCAAATACCACCCAAACCGTACTCTCCGCTCCTCACAAGACCTCCTGCTCTCTAGCTCCCTTGTCTCCTCCTCCTATGCTAGTCTCCAGGACTTCTCCAGAGCTTCCCCCATCCTCTGGAACTCTACCCCAATTTATCAGACTATCGCCTACTCTGCTCACTTTTAGGCGATCTCTTCAGGGAAGCCTATCCTGCCCTCAGCTAATACTGGGATCTTTTACTCTTCCAACCAGTCCATCCCCCACAGTTATTACCTTTTGTACCACTAGCCCCTCCTTCCTAGATTGTAAGCTCCCAGGATCAGGGCCCTCCTATCCCTCTTGTATTGAACTGTATTGTTGCTGTATTGTCTCCCGTTATATTGTAAAGCGCTGAGAGAACTTTTGGCGCCATAAATCCTGTATAATAATAATAATTTAGTATTTCTCAGCTGTAGGCATTGTTGCAGTGTTTTTGGTATGGGGGGGGGGGGGGGTTTCCTCTTAGTCTTCTGAGGTTCTTTCTGCACATTCTATAAGTTAGTAATTCTGCTTCTTCACAGCTTGCACTGAACTCTTGTGGGGTTCCTTGAGCTGTGGCAGGTTTATCTCCCACGTGTTCCCCTTAGAGGAAGAATGTTCCACTGATATCCAGTGTAGGGGTGAGTTCTGCACTGACCAGCAATGATAAGGGACCACTAATGCAAGGTAGTGCTTTTCTACTGATCCTCAGTTGAACCACCTTCTGCCCGCCATATAGTCCAATGACAGGTGCAAGGCGGTTCTCTCTTTCTGATAGGATGTCATATGATGTCCTTCCATTCACACCGCGCATGCGCGGCAATCGCTGGTGCGCTGTGTCCCTCGGACACAACGGATCACGGAAAGAGACGAAGATGTCGGCTCGGTCATGTGATCATCTGTGTCCAATCACAGCTGATCACATGTAAACACGGAAATGCCGGCTATATGCATTTCTCTCCTCTCGTGCTGTCAGGCTGACAGAGGAGAGCCGGTAATCGGCTTTCTGCGGAGGGGACATGTACACTGATCATCAGGGCACTGATGATCAGTGTGCCCTGATGATCAGTGTGGCCCCAGAAGTGCCACCTGTCAGTGTCCATCAGTGCTAGCAGTCAGTGCTCATCAGTGCCAGTGCACATCAATGCCACATATCAGTGCCCATCTGAGCTGCCTTTCAATGTCACCTATCAATGCCAATCAGTGCCACCTATCAGAGCTGCCAATCAGTGCCACCTATCAATGCCAGTCAGTGTCGCCTATCAGTGCCATATATCAGTGTCATGTATCAATGCTGCCTTTCAGTGCCCATCAGTGATGCCTGTCAATGCCCATCAGTGCAACCTACCAGTGCCACCTATCAGTGTCCATCAGTGCAGCCTATCAGTGCCCATCACTGCAGCCTCATTAGCGCACATCAGTGAAGGAGAAAAATCACTTATTTACAAAATTGTATAACAAAAACTAAGAAACTTTTTTTTTTCAAAATTTTCAGTGGTTTTTGGTTTGTTTAAGAAAAAATAAAAACCCCGAGGTGATTAAATACCACCAAAATAAAGCTCTATCTGTCACAAAAAAAGGATAAACATTTCATATGGGTACAGTGTTGCATGACCGCGCAATTGTCATTCAAAGTGCGACATAGCTGAAAGCTGGAAATTGGCCTGGGCAGGAAGGGGGTAGAAGTGCTCTGTAGGCAGGAAGGGGGTAGAAGTGCCCTGTAGGCAGGAAGGGGGTAGAAGTGCCCTGTAGGCAGGAAGGGGGTAGAAGTGCCCTGTAGGCAGGAAGGGGGTAGAAGTGCCCTGTAGGCAGGAAGGGGGTAGAAGTGCCCTGTAGGCAGGAAGGGGGTAGAAGTGCCCTGTAGGCAGGAAGGGGGTAGAAGTGCCCTGTAGGCAGGAAGGGGGTAGAAGTGCCCTGTAGGCAGGAAGGGGGTAGACGTGCCCTGTAGGCAGGAAGGGGGTAGAAGTGTCCTGTAGGCAGGAAGGGGGTAGAAGTGCCCTGTAGGCAGGAAGGGGGTAGAAGTGCCCTGTAGGCAGGAAGGGGGTAGAAGTGCCCGGTAGGCAGGAAGGGGGTAGAAGTGCCCGGTAGGCAGGAAGGGGGTAGAAGTGCCCGGTAGGCAGGAAGGGGGTAGAAGTGCCCGGTAGGCAGGGAGGGGGTAGAAGTGCCCGGTAGGCAGGGAGGGGGTAGAAGTGCCCGGTAGGCAGGAAGGGGGTAGAAGTGCCCGGTGGGCAGGAAGGGGGTAGAAGTGCCCGGTGGGCAGGAAGGGGGTAGAAGTGCCCGGTGGGCAGGAAGGGGGTAGAAGTGCCCGGTGGGCAGGAAGGGGGTAGAAGCGCCCTGTAGGCAGGAAGGGGGTAGAAGCGCCCTGTAGGCAGGAAGGGGGTAGAAGCGCCCTGTAGGCAGGAAGGGGGTAGAAGCGCCCTGTAGGCAGGAAGGGGGTAGAAGCGCCCTGTAGGCAGGAAGGGGGTAGAAGCGCCCTGTAGGCAGGAAGGGGGTAGAAGCGCCCTGTAGGCAGGAAGGGGGTAGAAGCGCCCTGTAGGCAGGAAGGGGGTAGAAGCGCCCTGTAGGCAGGAAGGGGGTAGAAGCGCCCTGTAGGCAGGAAGGGGGTAGAAGTGGCCTGTAGGCAGGAAGGGGGTAGAAGTGCCCTGTAGGCTAGTGGTTAAAGAGGCACTTATTCTCTGACCACCAACGCAGAGGGGCATTCTTCTGTTTGCCACCAATGTGAGAAGGCATCTCTCCATTAACCACTAGTGTAGGGGGACATTTCTGCATTCACCGCCACTTCTCCATAGACCACCAATGTAATGGGTCATTCCTCTACTGGCCACCAATTATGAGAGTGCATTTCTCCATTGACAACTAATATAATGGGGGAGGGGGTATTTCTCTACTGACCACCGTTGTAAGAAGGCACTTCCTCACTGACCACCAGTGTAGGGGGACACTTATCTACTGGCCACCAATGTTTGAGTGATTTTCTCAATTGACCATTAATATAAAGGAGAGGGGGGCATTTCTCCACTGACCACTAACGTAGAGGACATTTCTCTATTGACCACTCTTGTAAGAAGGCACTTTCTCACTTACCACCAGTGTAGGGGGGGCATTTCTCTAATGGCCACCAATGTGAAGGATTTTCTCAATTGACCATTTAATGTAAAGGAGGGGCATTTCTCTAATGGACATCAATTTGAGAGGGCACTGCTCTTCTGACCAATGTAGGAGGGCTGTGACCACTAATGTGAGAGTCCTGTTCTTCTCCCCATACCACTAATGTGGGTTGACGTTTCTGTAACCACCATTGTACAAGAGGGCACTTCTTCAGTGTCCACCAATGATGGTGGGCATTTCTCTACTGACCACCAATGATGGGCATTTCTCTACTGGCCACCAGTGTAGGGGGCATCTCTACACTGGCCACCCAACAGAGTGCATTTCTCCATTGACTGGTATGGTATTGAATGGTATTTCTTTACTGGCCATCAGTTTGAGAGGGCACTGCTCCACTGACCAAGTAAGGGGGCACTTTTTCTCACTGACCACCAATGTTGGAGGGCTTTTCTCTACTGGCCACCAATTGTGAGTGGGCATTTCTCCACTGACCACTATTGTAGGTGGACATCTTTGTTGACTGTACTTCTTCGCTGACCACCAACATAAGGTTGCACTGCTTTACCACTAATGTATGGGGCATTTCCTCACTGGCCACCATTTTAGGAGGGCACTTCTCCACTGACCATTAGTGTAGGGGGGCACCTCTCTACTAACCACCAGTATGAGAGGGCACTTCCACACTGGTCCTTTCGTAAGCACATTACATCTTTCATTGTTTGTGTTTATTTTCTGTGTATTATTCCGAGACTTTTTTGGTGGGATCCTCAAGGGTAAAATGTTGAGACAGGCATGTCAGGACCTTCTTGCTCCTTGATGTCCTGCTATTAGGCGGTGATGGGTTATGAGTCGGGTGCAGGGCACAGATTGTACGTATATATCATGGTGAAGGCTGGATGAGCGTGATTGTGTTTCCACTACATGTTGGAGCTCTGAGAACCTAGTTAGGTCTGGAAAAATGTATGGTCCAAACTGGCCACTCTCACCCCATCTCAACAGATCGCTAGGATTCATTCTAAAAGAACTCCCTGAATACTTATTTGAATCTTTGATGGCGAGACGCACCGGGTCAAGAGTCTTCTATATTCTTGACTGCAGAGGGGTAGGGCCTGACCTCCCAGTCGCAGGAGGGTTTAGGCCGCAGAGGATTTCAGTCGAGTATTGTCACAAGAGCTCCTGGTCTCCAGCACTGAATGGCCGTTTTCCATTCCTAGAAGAGGCAATGGACAAGCACATGGATGGTGGACTGAGAGGAAAAGTTCTCAATGGTTGGGCGGGGAGGACGCAGGAGCTGGGGGTGGGTGGTAAATTTTTTTGGAGATGGGCTGTAAAAGCATCCATTGCTAACGTAAAATGGCTAGTCTGGTAATCTCTGGATCGGTACATTGGAAGTCACTGACCCGTACCAAGCTTTCATCCAGTGAACTCCGAACCCCTGATCTACCTAGTTATGTACCAAAGTAAGTCCACCTGGAAGCCTTTTAAGGACAACTCTACCTAAAATTAGCATGCCATTGTGTGACGGGAGTGGCTTTGGGTGAGGGGCCAATGGAACACAGCTCACTTCGGAGAGGTGGGGAGACCCCTGTCTCGGCTCCCCATATCCCTATTATGTGTAAGTCACCCTGTGCCTGTTAGGGGTGCAGGGTGGAATGTCCTGAGTTTGAGTAGACATGCCCCCACCCAAAGTCACTCCCGTCACACATTGGATTTATAGTTTCGGCAGAATTGGGAATTTGTTATGGCGATGGAATTTTCACTTGGCCAAGAGCATCACCTGAGTCTTTGGTAAGCCATAGTTGAAGCACCCTATAGAAGTAAAACTGTTTGTTAGGTCCTTGCTTTAACCCCTCTTCTACAAGGGTCCATCTTTTAATGGTGGATCGGTGGTCCATTATTTACCCAATGCCATTTATAAATGGCATCGGATAAACTGCTATTGGGTGGCTGCTCCGTCAAAGTATAACCTCGCTCAAAACTGAATACGAATTGGGCGATGATCATTCAGTTGATCCCCGATCATTCAGCAGGATTTCTGGCTACCAGGTGTCTCTCATACAGGTAACAAGCTGAGATTAGAAGCAGTCTCTTAAAGGGAGTGCTGCTAATCTCATTGTGTTACCTGTATAAAAGACACCTGTCCACAGGAGCAATCAAACCTTCAGATTCCAAACTCTCCACCATGGCAAAGACCAAAGAGCCGTCCAAGGATGTCAGGGACAAGATTGTAGACCTACACAAGGCTGGACAAGCCCAACTCTGAGCTTGACTTCCTGGTCTGCCCCCATCCGAATTTTTATTTCCATCATCGTGGGCCATACAATTCTGGTTACACCAATCTACAGATGCCCATAAACAAGTGAGTGCTACATCCCGGAGTATTGCTGAATGTAGTTTTGTTGCTCCTACTCGTCCTGGAGGGTGGGCTAGGCTTGGGTGCCAAGTTGGGACCATATCAGATGGTGAGGCAGGTTATGGTGTGTCTGGGGATATCTATGGTCCTCAGTATTAGAAGGTGGCTACGTATGCTGAGTTTTGTCTGCTCAGAGACTCTTCAAGTCGTTTCCTGCAGACGACACGCACATATCTAGACTGTAACCGTGCCAGCAGGCGTGTACCATGTTAGGTGGAGTGTCTGCCTTGGTCCTTTAATCCGGCCTGTTGCTGTTTGATAAGAAAGGATATATGAGCAGAGAAGAACTCTGGAAGGTGGAATCCATGGAGGACGGGCTTCCTATTTCCCATATACGTGTATGCAACAATAAATATTGGGGATGCACCGAAATTTTGGTGGCCGAAAACACTCCTGTTGGCCGATATGAAAATAATACAGATGCCGAAAATGCCCTCACTTCTGCCACCACCCGCCACTGCTGGGTACTACCTGAGAAACCACCGAGCGGTCCCGGCACTGGGCATTGAGATGAGTGGAGGAAAGATGGCCGCCACCCATCTCTATGCCCTTTGGAGGACTGGAGCGACGTCACGTTACAAAAAAAAGGATCTAATGCTTCACATTGCAGAGCAGAGATGTGGGGTCTTATTGACCCTGTATGTCTCCATAAAGAGGACCTGTCACTAATTATATCTCATTGACCCCATATCTCTCCATAAAGAGGACCTGTCACTAATTATGTCTCATTGACCCCATATCTCTCCATAAAGAGGACCCGTCACTAATTATGTCTCATTGACCCCCCCCATATCTCTCCATAAAGAGGACCCGTCACTAATTATGTCTCATTGACCCCCCCATATCTCCATAAAGAGGACCTGTCACTAATTATGTCTCATTGACCCCCCCATATCTCTCCATAAAGAGGACCCGTCACTAATTAGGTCTCATTGACCCCCCCATATTTCTCCATAAAGAGGACCTGTCACTAATTATTTCTCATTGACCCCACATCTCTCCATAAAGAGGACCTGTCACTAATTATGTCTCATTGACCCCATATCTCTCCATAAAGAGGACCTGTCACTAATTATTTATCATTGATCCCCCATATCTCTCCATAAAGAGGACCTGTCACTAATTATGTCTTATTGACCCCCCATATCTCTCCATAAAGAGGACCCGTCACTAATTATGTCTCATTGACCCCCCATATCTCTCCATAAAGAGGACCTGTCACTAATTATGTCTCATTGACCCCCCCATATCTCTCCATAAAGAGGACCTGTCACTAATTATTTATCATTGACCCCCCATATCTCTCCATAAAGAGGACCTGTCACTAATTATGTCTCATTGACCCCCTATATCTCTCCATAAAGAGGACCCGTCACTAATTATGTCTCATTGACCCCACATCTCTCCATAAAGAGGACCTGTCACTAATTATGTCTCATTGATCCCCCATATCTCTCCATAAAGAGGACCCGTCACTAATTATGTCTCATTGACCCCACATCTCTCCATAAAGAGGACCTGTCACTAATTATGTCTCATTGACCCCATATCTCTCCATAAAGAGGACCTGTCACTAATTATGTCTTATTGACCCCATATCTCTCCATAAAGAGGACCTGTCACTAATTATGTTTCATTGATCCCCCATATCTCTCCATAAAGAGGACCCGTCACTAATTATGTCTCATTGACCCCACATCTCTCCATAAAGAGGACCTGTCACTAATTATGTCTCATTGATCCCCCATATCTCTCCATAAAGAGGACCTGTCACTAATTATGTCTCATTGACCCCCCCATATCTCTCCATAAAGAGGACCTGTCACTAATTATATCTCATTGTCCCCATATCTCTCCATAAAGATGACCTGTCACTAATTATGTCTCATTGACCCCCCCATATCTCTCCATAAAGAGGACCTGTCACTAATTATGTCTCATTGACCCCCCCATATTTCTCCATAAAGAGGACCTGTCACTAATTATGTCTCATTGACCCCATATCTCTCCATAAAGAGGACCTGTCACTAATTATGTCTCATTGTCCCCCCATATCTCTCCATAAAGAGGACCTGTCACTAATTATGTCTCATTGATCCCCCATATCTCTCCATAAAGAAGACCTGTCACTAATTATGTCTCATTGTCCCCCCATATCTCTCCATAAAGAGGACCTGTCACTAATTATGTCTCATTGATCCCCCATATCTCTCCATAAAGAGGACCTGTCACTAATTATGTTTCACTGACCCCATATCTCTCCATAAAGAGGACCTGTCACAAATTATTTCTTATTGACCCCATATCTCCATAAAGAGGACCTGTCACTAATTATGTCTCATTGACCCCCCATGTCTCTGCATAAAGAGGACCTGTCACTAATTGTCTCATTGACCCCCCATGTCTCTCCATAAAGAGGACCTGTCAATAATTATGTCTCATTGACCCCCCCATATCTCTCCATAAAGAGGACCTGTCACTAATTATTTATCATTGACCCCATGTCCGGCACCTTGTAAACAAGGCCAATGTTTTTATATTTCTATATTTTATTCATATATATATATAATATTAGTATGAAGAGTGATCTGGTATATGGGTTGACTAGCCTGCAGAGCAGAAGGAAGCGGTACGACGGGTGCACACGGCCGGGGTCACACACTCTGCTTTTCAAACTCTGGACGGCTCCTTTTACTTTCAGATAAAGTTTACACCAACAGCTGGAGTTACATCATAGTTTCTGCTGTTTGATGACCCTCGCTGTATCAATAGAGGAAGTGACAGTTGGGGACTTCAGTATCAGGAAGTAGGCAGTACTGAGGTCTAGACACGCAGCGCAGCTGTTTATGTTTTTATTCTCGGTACCCGAACAGTCCCTTCTACGGGCGGCTGAGTGCAAATGTTCCTATTACTTCTGTTCATCTCTCTGCAGTGACCGGATGACCACACAGAGCCATGGGGTGCTTCAGCTCTGCAGACGTCAGACAGCTTCTTCACAACAAATATGTGGCCGTCCTGGGAGACTCCAGTGAGTATGATGCCTGTTCACCCACAGAGGTCAGACCTTGCTGGGTGTCCAAAAGCTTTTTGTTTTGCTTTTTTTTTTTTTTCTTTGGGGTGTTGTAACCCCACAAAGACCATAAAAAAACCCCACAAACCGAAAAGAGGCTGCATCTCCGGTTTGTACCTTTAAAAGTTAAATTAAGAAAAAAAAAAACACACACAAAAAACAAAGAAAACAGGAAAATAAACCAAAATACACCCCCAAAGAAAAACAACCACCACACAAGATAGCGCACAAAAAAAAAAAAAATATTACAAAAAAACACCCCAAGTGGAAAAAAAAAAAAGAAAAAGACAAAAACCCTCACCAAAAAAAAACCGAAACCGCACCAAAAAAAAAAAAAAAAAAGGAAAAATAAACCAAAATACACCAAATAATGTGGTTTTGTTTTTTTTTTCGTGAGGGTTTCTGTCTGTTTTTTTTTTTTTTTTTCCACTTGGGGTGTTTTTTGTAATTTTTTTTTATTTTTGTGCGCTATCTTGTGTGGTGGTTGTTTTTCTTTGGGGGTATATTTTGGTTTGTTTTCCTGTTTTCTTTGTTTTTTGTGTGTGTTTTTTTTTGTTTTTGGTTTTTTTTTTTTTTTTAATTTAACTTTAAAGATACAAACCGGGAATGCAGCCTATTTTCGGTCTGTTTGTGGGTTTTTTATGGTCTTTGTGGGGTTTTATTGTTCTATTTTTTAGTTTTGTGTTTAGTGTGGTTGGTGTGTGTTTTTTTTTTTTTTTCTTTTTTTTTTTTCAGTGTAGTGTTTTTTGTGTTTTGGGTTGTCTTTTTTTTCCTTTGTGGTATGCTGGGGGGTTTTTTGTTTTAGTTTTTTTATGTTTTTCACTTTTTGTTTGTTGGGGTTTTTTTTGGTTATTTGGTGTGTTTATTTGGTTGGTTTGGTTTTTTTTATTCATTATTTTAACTTTTAAAGTTACACATAGGAGATGCAGTCCTTTTTTTTTGGTGATTTATTTTTTGTTTAATCATTTTAATACCGGGCACTTGTACCCCCTTCCTGCCCAGGACAATTTTCAGCTTACAGCGCTCTCACACTTTGAATGACAATTGCGCGGTCATACAACATTGTACCCAAACTAAATTTTTATCATTTTGTTCACACAGCTAGAGCTTTCTTTTGGCAGTATTTCTGTTATAAAAATTTGCAAATAAATAATTGTTCTTCATAAATTTAGGCCGAGATGTATTCTGCTCCATGTCTTTGGTGAAAATAACCCAAATTAGGATGTATTTTTTAGTTTGTAGGAAAGTTATAGAGTTCACAAACTATGGTATAGATCTGAATATTGATCAATCCTGAAGTACTGACAGCCAATCTAATTTCCAGATATCCCCCAAATGTCAGAACAGTACAGATATCCCCCAAATGTCAGGACGGTACAGATATCCCCCAAATGTCAGGACGGTACAGATATCCCCCAAATGTCAGGACGGTACAGATATCCCCCAAATGTCAGGACGGTACAGATATCCCCCAAATGTCAGAACAGGACAGATATCCCCCAAATGTCAGGACAGGACAGATATCCCCCTAAATGTCAGGACGGTACAGATATCCCCCAAATGTCAGGACGGTACAGATATCCCCCAAATGTCAGGACGGTACAGATATCCCCCAAATGTCAGGACAGGACAGATATCCCCCAAATGTCAGGACAGGACAGATATCCCCCTAAATGTCAGGACGGTACAGATATCCCCCAAATGTCAGGACGGTACAGATATCCCCCAAATGTCAGGACGGTACAGATATCCCCCAAATGTCAGGACGGTACAGATATCCCCCTAAATGTCAGGACAGTACAGATATCCCCCAAATGTCAGGACAGTACAGATATCCCCCAAATGTCAGGACAGTACAGATATCCCCCAAATGTCAGGACAGTACAGATATCCCCCAAATGTCAGGACAGTACAGATATCCCCCAAATGTCAGGACGGTACAGATATCCCCCAAATGTCAGAACAGTACAGATATCCCCCAAATGTCCCCTTTTTGCAAAGTAGACAGTCTGACATATATTTCAAGAGGCATGGCGAGTTTTTTTGAAGTTGTAATTTTTTTTGTAAATATTTTGGAAAATGAAGAAATTGCAAAAAAAAATTTTTCTTACATAATGGTGTGATGGTGATCAGGGACGCTGGTGACAGTACGGGGGGAAAATATTACTTTTTTTTTTTTTCCAAGATTTTCTTTTCATATTACACTATGACCAAAGCAGTATAATGTTACCTTAGTATCCATAGTATGACTGTATCCTGCCCCCCCTTGCAGTCTGTATCCCGCCCCCCCTTGCAGTCTGTATCCCGCCCCCCTTGCAGTCTGTATCCCGCCCCCCCTTGCAGTCTGTATCCCGCCCCCCCTTGCAGTCTGTATCCCGCCCCCCCTTGCAGTCTGTATCCCGCCCCCCTTGCAGTCTGTATCCCGCCCCCCCTTGCAGTCTGTATCCCGCCCCCCCTTGCAGTCTGTATCCCGCCCCCCTTGCAGTCTGTATCCCGCCCCCCCTTGCAGTCTGTATCCCGCCCCCCCTTGCAGTCTGTATCCCGCCCCCCCTTGCAGTCTGTATCCCGCCCCCCCTTGCAGTCTGTATCCCGCCCCCCCTTGCAGTCTGTATCCCGCCCCCCTTGCAGTCTGTATCCCGCCCCCCCTTGCAGTCTGTATCCCGCCCCCCCTTGCAGTCTGTATCCCGCCCCCCTTGCAGTCTGTATCCCGCCCCCCCTTGCAGTCTGTATCCCGCCCCCCCTTGCAGTCTGTATCCCGCCCCCCCTTGCAGTCTGTATCCCGCCCCCCCTTGCAGTCTGTATCCCGCCCCCCCTTGCAGTCTGTATCCCGCCCCCCCTTGCAGTCTGTATCCCGCCCCCCCCTTGCAGTCTGTATCCCGCCCCCCCTTGCAGTCTGTATCCCGCCCCCCCTTGCAGTCTGTGTCCCGCCCCCCCTTGCAGTCTGTATCCCGCCCCCCCTTGCAGTCTGTGTCCCGCCCCCCCTTGCAGTCTGTGTCCCGCCCCCCCTTGCAGTCTGTGTCCCGCCCCCCCTTGCAGTCTGTGTCCCGCCCCCCCTTGCAGTCTGTGTCCCGCCCCCCCTTGCAGTCTGTGTCCCGCCCCCCCTTGCAGTCTGTGTCCCGCCCCCCCTTGCAGTCTGTGTCCCGCCCCCCCTTGCAGTCTGTGTCCCGCCCCCCCTTGCAGTCTGTGTCCCGCCCCCTTTTGCAGTCTGTGTCCCGCCCCCCCTTGCAGTCTGTGTCCCGCCCCCCCTTGCAGTCTGTGTCCCGCCCCCCCTTGCAGTCTGTGTCCCGCCCCCCCTTGCAGTCTGTGTCCCGCCCCCCCTTGCAGTCTGTGTCCCGCCCCCCCTTGCAGTCTGTGTCCCGCCCCCCCTTGCAGTCTGTGTCCCGCCCCCCCTTGCAGTCTGTGTCCCGCCCCCCCTTGCAGTCTGTGTCCCGCCCCCCCTTGCAGTCTGTGTCCCGCCCCCCCCTTGCAGTCTGTGTCCCGCCCCCCCCTTGCAGTCTGTGTCCCGCCCCCCCTTGCAGTCTGTGTCCCGCCCCCCCTCCCCCCCCTTGCAGTCTGTATCCCTTCCCCCTCCCCCCCCTTGCAGTCTGTATCCCTTCCCCCTCCCCCCCCTTGCAGTCTGTATCCCTTCCCCCTCCCCCCCCTTGCAGTCTGTATCCCTTCCCCCTCCCCCCCCTTGCAGTCTGTATCCCTTCCCCCTCCCCCCCCTTGCAGTCTGTATCAATCCCCCCTTGCAGTCCTTATCCATCAACAACCCCCCCATTGAATCTATGTGGCACAGATGATGCAGCTCTGATCTTGGTGTCTCGTTGCAGTCGCCTGCTAGAGCCACGGGAGACCACGAATCTGCCTTTGATGGGCTGTGAAGATCTTGAGAGTTCAATAGACCCCGAATATCTCCATAAAGAGTACCTGTCACCTGCCCAGATCTATCACATAGGACTTGTTTGCCCCCTTGTGATAGCAATAAAGCTAAATGAAGAAAAAATAAAGCGTTCAATAAACTTTAATTAAAAACAAATCGCCCCTATTCCTCTGTGTGATACACTCCAATGCACATGCACACCTAGGTCCTGCACACGTATGTAAACCGTGATGGCACTCCACACAAGGCATCGCCTTGTATGTCAGAGTGAGAGTCGTAATTCTAGGGCCCACATTCATGATCAATTCTACACGGATCACCTGTAAAGCATCACCGATGAAAAATGTTTCGCCATTTCTCGCGTGTGCGCAGTTTTATGTCCCGACATGTTTGGTATGTACTTACTTGATGTGACCAAAAAATTGAGTGTTCCGTGGTGGAGTGCGCTTAGTCCAATTTTGGACCTTATCCTAACCAGTCTTCACAATGCTCCCTCTCCCCTCCTAACCTGTGTAAGAAAGATGTACTGGCCTTTGTCCGGTAACGTGATCCCCTGTGCTGCAAGGTTTAGGTCTGGTCACATGATCCCCTCTGCTGCAGGTTTGAGGTCCGGTCTGGTCACATGATCCCCTCTGCTGCAGAGGAGAGGTCTGGTCCGGTCAAGTGATCCCCTCTGCTGCAGGGGAGAGGTCTGGTCCGGTCACGTGATCCCCTGTGCTGCAGGGGTGAGGTCCGGTCACGTGATCCCCTGTGCTGCAGGGGTGAGGTCCGGTCACGTGATCCCCTGTGCTGCAGGGGTGAGGTCCGGTCACGTGATCCCCTGTGCTGCAGGGGTGAGGTCCGGTCTGGTCACGTGATCCCCTGTGCTGCAGGGGTGAGGTCCGGTCTGGTCACGTGATCCCCTCTGCTGCAGGGGAGAGGTCCAGACTATAGTTGGTGCTCCCTCTTCAATCCTGCAGCTGACATAGGGGAGGTGGATCACATGACCAGAGCGGCCTGATATAGGCAAGCATGTACATCTTCCTCACACCGGGTGAACACATGGGTGTCCGGAGGGGGCGGGGACATTTTTAAATCTAGTTGGATTAAGCCTGAAATTCTGCTTAAAATTCATTTTAGTGTTTTTTTTTTTTCTGGAAAATTTGCATTTGATTAATGGCTGCGCAGATATTCTGAGCCAAATACGGCAGCCAGCATTTTATTCTGCAGGGCCTTCGCTTTCCGAAGGTGTATAATAATGTATTGGGGGAGGGGGGGGCTTTTGTAGCAAAAAAAAAAATGCTGATTTAATGTGTGAAATTTTAAAAACAAAATAAAATCTAATCTATATATTGCAGCGGACGGCAAGAGGTTAAAGATATTTTGTGTTTTCAGTTCAAAGATCCGTCTACAAAGATATTGTGAAACTGCTGCAGGTGGACGAATTACTAACAGAAAACCAGCTCCGAGCCAAGGTGAGATCGCTCCGGAATCTTACACCCCCAGCAGTGCGATCGACCTGTAGATGGAGTACAGCATGCTTGTTATACTCACTGTGCAACCTAAGGGGTTAATCCTCCGCATTGTGTAAAAACGCTGTTTGATCCTGTCTCTGATACTCCCCTTCTTCCAGTGTCCTGCTCTTATCTCCTGATAAGACATATCGTGTGAAGTCCATCTGCACATGCTCAGTTTGGTGTGTATTGCTAGAGAGGTGTGTTCTTTCTTTTTTTTTTTCTTTCTTGGGAGTGTGCATGTTATCTGCACTGTACAGACAGAGGTGGGGGGTTCTGCATCCTCTTAGAGAAGAATGAAAACTCCTCCTACAAGCTTTAACCAGTGCTGTGCTGGACACTGATAGAAGTCACAAGACTGCTCTATACTGCTGATACGAAAAGGGATTTAGGAGTTTATATTTACTAAAATAATTGCAATTCCATGTTCTGATATAGTGAATGCGGGGTCCGGGGAGAGCGGATATAGGGAATGCAGGGTCCGGGGAGAGCGGATATAGGGAATGCAGGGTCCGGGGAGAGCAGATATAGTGAATGCGGGGTCCGGGGAGAGCAGATATAGTGAATACGGGGTCCGGGGAGAGCGGATATAGTGAATGCGGGGTCCGGGGAGAGCGGATGTAGTGAATGAGGGGTCCGGGGAGAGCGGATATAGGGAATGCAGGGTCCGGGGAGAGCGGATATAGGGAATGCAGGGTCCGGGGAGAGCGGATATAGTGAATGCGGGGTCCGGGGAGAGCGGATATAGTGAATGCGGGGTCCGGGGAGAGCGGATATAGGGAATGCGGGGTCCGGGAGAGCGGATATAGTGAATGCGGGGTCCGGGGAGAGCGGATATAGTGAATGCGGGGTCCGGGGAGAGCGGATATAGTGAATGCGGGGTCCGGGGAGAGCGGATATAGTGAATGCGGGGTCCGGGGGAAAGCGGATATAGTGAATGCGGGGTCCGGGGAGAGCGGATATAGTGAATGCGGGGTCCGGGGAGAGCGGATATAGTGAATGCGGGGTCCGGGGAGAGCGGATATAGTGAATGCGGGGTCCGGGGAGAGCGGATATAGTGAATGCGGGGTCCGGGGGAAAGCGGATATAGTGAATGCGGGGTCCGGGGGAAAGCGGATATAGTGAATGCGGGGTCCGGGGGAAAGCGGATATAGTGAATGCGGGGTCCCGGGAGAGCGGATATAGTGAATGCGGGGTCCGGGGAGAGCGGATATAGTGAATGCGGGGTCCGGGGAGAGCGGATATAGTGAATGCGGGGTCCTGGGAGAGCGGATATAGTGAATGCGGGGTCCGGGGGAAAGCGGATATAGTGAATGCGGGGTCCGGGGGAAAGCGGATATAGTGAATGCGGGGTCCTGGGAGAGCGGATATAGTGAATGCGGGGTCCGGGGAGAGCGGATATAGTGAATGCGGGGTCCGGGGAGAGCGGATATAGTGAATGCGGGGTCCGGGGAGAGCGGATATAGTGAATGCGGCGTCCGGGGAGAGCGGATATAGTGAATGCAGGGGCTGGGGAGAGCGGATATAGTGAATGCGGGGTCCGGGGGAAAGCGGATATAGTGAATGCGGGGTCCGGGGAGAGCGGATATAGTGAATGCGGGGTCCGGGGAGAGCGGATATAGTGAATGCGGGGTCCGGGGAGAGCGGATATAGTGAATGCGGGGTCGGGGAGAGCGGATATAGTGAATGCGGGGTCCGGGGGAAAGCGGATATAGTGAATGCGGGGTCCGGGGAGAGCGGATATAGTGAATTTAAATTAAATTCAAAGTGTCATTCACCACGTTTGTAGTCCCAGGTCCTCCAGCTGCAAGTAATCGCACTGTCACCCGGCTCGGACAATTGTCTGAAGATGCACCAACAGCGTTGTATCCAAGCCTCCTATTGGTTTCCCCCAGCACAGTCTGCCCAGGTTGCCTTCTCTCTAAACCTCATTCTCATTCAAGCTGGTCAGCACTGTTAGCTGGCAACATGGACTTATTCCTGCAATTCAGCCACTTTGATAAGTGTGCAGGCATACTATGAGTTGAATCCAACAAGGTGCATGCCACCTCCTGGACTTATCTCTGTTATGTACATCTGACAGGTTTATGGCTCTCCCCAGAGTGAAGCTCCCAGAGCTGCTCTGTCTGCCTCTCCCATATGCTGCCCATTGACGAGCCTTCGTACGGCCGAGGCCAGAAGTTTTGAGAATGACACAAATATTAATTTTCATAAAGTCTGCTGCCTCGGTTTTATGATGGCAATCGGCATCTACTCCAGGAATGGTATGAAGAGCGATCAGATGACTTCCAATTAATTGCAGAATCCCTCTTTGCCATGAAAACGAACTTAATCCCAAAAGAACCTTTCCACTGCATTTCAGGCCTGCCAGAGAAGGACCAGCTAACACCATGTCGGTGATTCTCTCGGTAACACTGGTGTCAGTCTGGATGAGGACAAGGCTGGAGGTCACTCTGTCATGCTGACTGAGTTAGAATAACAGACTGGAAGCTTTAAAATGAAGGTGGTGCTTGAAATCATTGTTCTTCCTCTGTTAACCATGGTTACCTGCAAGGAAACACGTGCAGTCATCATTGCTTTGCACAAAAAGGGATTCACAGGCAAGGATATTGCTGCTACTAAGATTGCACCTAAATCAGACATTTATCAGATCATCAAGAACTTCAAGGAGAGAGGTTCAGTTGTTGTGAAGAAGGTTTCAGGTTGCCCAAGAAAGTCCAGCAAGCACCAGGACCATCTCCTAAAGTTGATTCAGCTGTGGGATCGGGGCACCACCAGGGCAGAGCTTGTTCAGGAATGGCAGCAGGCAGGTGTGATGCATCGGCACGCACAGTGAGAAGACTTTTGTGGGATGGCCTGGTGTCAAGAAGGGCAGCAAAGAAGCCACTTCTCTCCAGGAAGAACATCAGGGACAGACTGATATTCTGCAAAAGGTCCAGGGATTGGACTGCTGAGGACTGGGGGAAAGTCCTTTTCACTGATGAACCCCTTTCCAATTGTTTGGGTCCTCCGGAAGTAACCTTGTCTGGAGAAGAAAAGGTGAGCGCTACCATCAGTCCTGTGTCGTGCCAACAGTAAAGCCTCCTGAGACCCTTCATGCGTGGGGTCGCTTCTCAGCCAAGGCAGTGGGCTCACTCACAAAAACAAAGCCATGAATAAAGAATGGTCCACAAACATCCTCCAAGAACTTCTCCCAACCATCCAAGGACAGTTTGGTGAGGAACAATGCCTTCTTCAGCATGATGGAGCTTCTTGCCATAAGGCAAAAGTCATAACTAAGTGGCTTGGGGAACAAAACATCGAAATTTTGGGTCCATGGCCAGGAAAACCCCCAGACCTTTATCCTGTTGAGAACTTGTGGTCGATCCTCAAGAGGCAGGTGAACAGAAACCCCACAAATTCCGGAAAACTCCAAACATTGATTATGCAAGAATGGGCCGCCATCAGTCAGGGTGTGGTCCAGAAGTTGATGGAAAGCATGCCGGGGGGGGGGGATCGCAGTGGTCTGGAAAAAGAAGGGTCAACATTGCAAATACTGAATCTTTGCATAAACGTCATGTCATTGTCAGGAAAAGTCTCTGACACATATGAAATGCTCGTTGTCATACTTCAGTATACCAGAGGAACATCTAAAAAGATCTAAAAACACTGAAGCAGCAGACTTTGTGAAAATTAATATTTGTGTAATTCTCAACTTTTGGCCATGGCTGTATTTTGAGAATGATTTCAAGGAGGGGAGGGGCAGGAAAAGCTGTTGCCTTGATTACACTTGAAGGAGCTGAGAGTGTCAGAACTCTGGAAGAGATCTTCCTGCCCATTCACAGAAGCCTTTTGTATTTTGCGAATAAGTTTACCTAATGCAAAGGCTTCTGTGAATGGGCAGTAGGAGGGGAGGACGGGCATAGCCATTCCAGCAACTCTGCTCTTCAAGGAATTGAGACTCAGTGAGCAATGACTGGAAGCTGTCTTCCTGGAGCACAATAAACCTGTCAAATGTAAATAGAGGGGGGTCCTGGAGGTGCCGTGCAGCTCATTGGACTTAACTCCTAGTGTACCTGCACTGTTTACAAAGGTACTGAAATCCTGGTGTTCAGCTTTAAGCAGCTTCCACCATCACTTTACAATGACGTAAAGAAAACCCGTCGCAAGGGGGCACTCTGATGGGGACACCTGATGTAAGGAGGCACTCTGATGGGGACACCTGATGTAAGGGGGCACTCTGATGGGGACACCTGCTGTAAGGGGGCACTCTGATGGGGACACCTGCTGTAAGGGGGCACTCTGATGGGGACACCTGCTGTAAGGGGGCACTCTGATGGGGACACCTGCTGTAAGGGGGCACTCTGATGGGGACACCTGCTGTAAGGGGGCACTCTGCTGGGGACACCTGCTGTAAGGGGGCACTCTGATGGGTACACCTGCAGTTAGGGGGCACTCTGATGGGGACACCTGATGTAAGGGGCACTCTGTTGGGGACACCTGATGTAAGGGGGCACTCTGATGGGGACACCTGATGTAAGGGGGCACTCTGATGGGGACACCTGATGTAAGGGGGCACTCTGATGGGGACACTCTGATGGGGACACCTGCTGTAAGGGGGCACTCTGATGGGGACACCTGCTGTAAGGGGGCACTCTGAAGGGGACACCTGCTGTAAGGGGGCACTCTGATGGGGACACCTGCTGTAAAGGGGCACTCTGATGTGGACACCTGATGTAAAGGGGCACTCTGATGGGGACACCTGATGTAAGGGGCACTCTGATGTGGACACCTGCAGTTAGGGGGCACTCTGATGGGGACACCTGATGTAAGGGGGCACTCTGATGGGGACACCTGAGGTAAGGGGGCACTCTGATGGGGACACCTGAGGTAAGGGGGCACTCTGTTGGGGACACCTGAGGTAAGGGGGGACACCTGCTGTAAGGGGGCACTCTGATGGGGACACGAGGTAAAAGGTTACTCTGATGGGGACACCTGAGGTAAGTGGGTTCTGTTCTCTTTTACTTGAAAAGAGAGATTTGGCCCTCGGCTGGAAGACCATTTTAGCAACCAGACTTTGAATTTTAACTCATTACCCGTGTTCTAGGCCATCCAGTGATCCCTCCACACTTCTACAATGACCTAAAAAAAAAACCATCCCAATTCCGGCACCGTACAAGGCCGTCCGCCATGCAAGCCATAGCTTGGCTCCATCTAAGTCCCACTCCCCTGTCAACCAATCCCCCCCCCCCACCTGAGGTAAGGGACACTCTGCAGACTTGAAAAGAGATTCAGCCCTCGGCCTTGAAGTTTAATTCGTTCCCCCTGCTCTAGGCTATCCAATGATCCCACTGGCGGGTAGATCAACCCAACGATTTTTGAAGGATAGAAAACTTTGAGTCCCTTGATAATGGCGATTACTCGTGGTTGGATGACTTCGGGTTACAGGACCTAAAGCTTCATGGGGTCTTGGTGATGTGAAGGTGTGGGGGTCCGCATGGCATCAGGCCCTGTGTTAGTCACCCTAAGCTTTTTTTTATCATGCGTAGCCCCCTGCTAATTTTCTTGCGTTCTTTATTGGCTGTCCAATCCCGTGATTTCACAGTCGTGTAGGGTCGGATTTCTGTGCTGCAGTTGGGTAATCTGTTTCCTGAACCCTGTTTTTTTTTTTTTTTTTTTTTTTTTGTTTCCTTCCAGGGGGAGATGAGTTTTGCCAATGACACCCTGGTGGAAGGGGGCTCTTTATCCGAAATGCACAACGGAACAAATTACCGCGAAGTGCGTCAGTACCGGACTGGCCACCACCTCGTGCGCTTCTACTTCTTGACTCGGGTGTATTCGGAATACGTAGAGAGCGTGCTGGCCGACTTCAAAGAAGGACCCATGCCTGACGTCGTCCTCGTAAACTCTTGTATCTGGGACCTTCTAAGGTACGTTTCTATTCAATCCCTGGGAGGGGGGGTTTGGGGGGGTGGGGGGAGGGGATGTGTTTTGGGTCACTCTTGTAATTGTATGAGAATGAAGACAATTGGAATTACATTTTGCGCTCTTAACTTTTCTCATTTCCGAAAAAAGCAGCACTTGAGCTTCAGGCAGGTGACTGTGTCCAGGTCTGATGGGGTGCAATCGGTAATAGACAATCAGTCTGCTGCAGGCTGGAAGAAGCCTTTCCTCAGTCTCCTCTTCCCCCATAATCCCTATATACTGTAACTTTGTAACAAGTGAGAGCTAGCTTTGGGGTAAAGAGGGGATTTGTGAGCCAACGTGTCCATAAAGGCACCTCTGCTTGACCTCCGGAAGGGTTTACCCCCTTCATGACCAGGCCATTTTTTTGCTATTCAGCACTGCACTACCTTAACTGGCAATTGCTCTGTTATGCAACACTATACCTAAATGAAATTTTTATAATTTGTTTGCACACAGAGCTTTCTATCACTACTGTTTAGGAAAAAAATTTTGTCTTCATTTCGGTTATAAAATTTTGTAAGCAAATCTCTTACTTTATTTATTTAGGCCAAAAATGTATTCTGCTCCCTTTCTTTGGTAAAAATAGCCCAAATCAGTGTACATTATTTAGTCTTTCCAAAATGTATATATTAAAATTGATTATTCCTGATGTACTGACTGCCAGTCTCCTTTCTGGAGGCCCTAAAATGCTGGGACAGTACAAATCCCCCCCCCCAAATGACCCCTTTTTGGAAAGTAGACAGTCCAAGGTGTGACGGGAGTCACTTTGGGTGGGGGGCCCATGGAACACAGCTCACTTTGGAGAGGTGGGGAGACCCCAGTCTCAGCTCCCCATATCCCTCTTATGTGTAAGTCACCCTGTGCCTGTTAGGGGTGCAGGGTGAAATGTCCTATTATTGTGTAGACATGTCTAGGAGATCGGTGGGGTGGGGGGTTGTTCATTGTTTAATGCCATGTGGTTGCATCCCATTGTTCTATTGTGTCTTGCTTGAGAGCAAACTATAATGGGATGTATGTGTTTGTGTATTGGCTTGGTGGGGGGTGTTTCCGGCAGCCCTCCCCCCTGATGGGACTGTCTGCTGATGTGTCTCTTGTTACTGGGTGTGTATTGCCCCGCCCTGTGTATATATCTTGTATCTGTGTTAAAGTAAAGGAGTCCATTTCCTGATTTATTTCAAAAGAGTGGTGTCTGTGGTCTGTGTTCAGACGGGGAAGCGGGAATCTAATGGAAATACCCTAGTGCAGTCGGGGTCCGGTTCCGTTACACAAGGTATTTAGTAAGAGTTAGGCAGAGATTTTTTTTTTTTTTTTTTATTTTGAAGTAATATTTTTGTCACTTTTTTTTTTTTTTTTTTTTTTTTAAATATATGGTCACCAGTGCAGTACAGCGTCATCTTGACTGGTGTGGAGGTGATTAGGGATGCTGACAGATGACAGTATGTAAAAAATAAAGGTTTTACTTTTTTTTTTTATTTTCTTTTGCGACTTTTGTTTTTTTCTTTTTTTGTTTTTTTCTTTTTTTGTTTTAACATACCGTATTTGCCGGCGTATAAGACGACTTTTTGACCCCTGAAAATCTTCTCAAAAGTCGGGGGTCGTCTTATACGCCGGTATACGGCATACTGACACTTTTTAGGGGGACAGGGCGGTGCCGCCGCCGCCCCCCCTTCCAACGGAAGGCACACTAAGTACAGGGGTGGGCAGGGGCTGGTGTTTCTTACCTGACTCCGGTCCCACGACGATCCGGTCCAGGAAGCGCGACTGCTCCTTCAGTTCGGCCACTGGATGTTCGCGCGGCTGCTCGGCTCCGCCTCCTCACCGGTGATTGGCCGCCAGAACTGTAGCTCAGGAAAGGCACACAGGCGGCCAATCACCGGCAAGGGGGCGGAGCCAAGCGGCCCCGCGAAAATTAAGTGCAGGAGCAGCAGGTAAGTGTGCCGTGTAGAGGTGCTGCTGCAACAGCACCGTACTAGAACAGGGTCAGCAAGTGTCATTGGTGTCAGTGGGAGGAATAGTGCCCCATCATTGGTGTCACTGATTCCAATGATGGAGCACTATTCCTCCCACTGACACCAATGATGGGGCACTATTCCTCCCACTGACACCAATGATGGGGCACTATTCCCCCCCCCCACTGACACCAATGATGGGGCACTATTGCCCCCCCCCCCACTGACACCAATGATGGGGCACTATTCCTGCCACTGATACCAATGATGGGGCACTATTCCTCCCACTGACACCAATGATGGGGCACTATTCCTCCCACTGACACCAATGATGGGGCACTATTCCTCCCACTGACACCAATGATGGGGCACTATTCCTCCCACTGACACCAATGATGGGGCACTATTCCTCCCACTGATACCAATGATGGGGCACTATTCCTCCCACTGATACCAATGATGGGGCACTATTCCTCCCACTGATACCAATGATGGGGCACTATTCCTCCCACTGACACCAATGATGGGGCACTATTCCTCCCACTGACACCAATGATGGGGCACTATTCCTCCCACTGACACCAATGATGGGGCACTATTCCTCCCACTGATACTAATGATGGGGCACTATTCCTCCCACTGACACCAATGATGGGGCACTATTCCTCCCACTGATACCAATGATGGGACACTATTCCTCCCACTGATACCAATGATGGGACACTATTCCTCCCACTGATACCAATGATGGGGCACTATTCCTCCCACTGATACCAATGATGGGGCACTATTCCTCCCACTGACACCAATGATGGGGCACTATTCCTCCCACTGATACCAATGATGGGGCACTATTCCTCCCACTGACACCAATGATGGGGCACTATTCATCCCACTGACACTAATGATGGGGCACTATTCCTCCCACTGACACCAATGATGGGGCACTATTCCTCCCACTGACACCAATGATGGGGCACTATTCCTCCCACTGACACCAATGATGGGGCACTATTCCTCCCACTGACACCAATGATGGGGCACTATTCCTCCCACTGGTGTGCATTGGAAGAGGGGTAGTCTTATACGGCGAGTATAGCCCAAACACTACATTTTAGCATTAAAAGTAGGGGGTCGTCTTATACGCCGGCAAATACGGTACATACTTTCATAAGAGTAGTTCATTGGGGGGGATCATGGAGTTTTTTTTCACACTGAGATTTTTATTAAGTCAGGATCACTGTCACAAGCAATCCTTTTAACTTCCATGAATGGCTTTCATTCATGAGAGCTTGCTTACTATTATTACATGCCACAAGGCTGCTGTGAATTGCCTTGTACCATGTGGTAGCTGTGGGCCAATCACAGCATCACAATAGTAAGCCAGCTGTCATGAATGTTTGTTGTGAAGTGTAGCGTAAACTGTTGGCTCTATATAAATCCTGCATAATGCATGAAAGCCATTCATGTCAGTTTTGCTTACATGCTATCGTGATTGGTCATAGCGATCACATGATACCCCAGGCACGCAGTGTCTTGGTACCAAGCACAGGGATCTGCTGTGTCACAGGCCACAAGTGGTTAAAGTAAATTACATTTTATTGCTCATCTTAAGAGGGAACAAATACTTTCCTGCTCCAATTTTTTTAGTTTTATTATTATTTTTTATATCTTCCTAAATGCCTACATTTTGTGTAAAACTCTGGTCATGTGACACACCAGGTCCCAGGTCTTCTTTATTCTGCCCTGTAGTATGGAAGGGTCCAGTGTGCAATGGCCAAGTTGCTCTCTGGGGTCATGAATGCTGCTCTTTGGCCGCCACTCATGTCCATCATTGGGTTCTGAAGTGGTCAGGAGCAGCATCATGCGAGGTTAGGTTGGATCCAGCCAAGAGAATGGAGATAGCAGCTCCTGACCATCAGTGAAAGCTACCAGGAAGGGCGCCATAGAGATCATGTGATGGCAGATTCAGGTAAGTTTCTAGTGTTTTTTGAGGTAAAAAAAAAAAAAAAAGTCCTGGTGTTGGGCAACCACTAAAGACCCTGGGGGCTTCCAATCCTCATTCAGGTCTGTTTGGCCCCCACCCAGACCTCAGATGCAATGTAGGCCCGCTCTCCACTGCCCAGCCTTTTGCCGTGCAAAGCAGTGCTTCTGTCCATTTCCCAGGGTGTCTGGGCCACGGTGCGATCACAACTGGAAGTACCATAGAAGGGAATGGAAGACCAGCTTTGGCCCTTACCGTGAGCAAGAAAATACTTTGCTTCTGCCTGTATTTCTAAGTTCTTTCTCAATATTGGCTGTATGTGTAGAAAGCGACTCCTTTATTATTTTTTTCCTTCTGGGAGGTCAGGGCTCAACAAATCCCAGGTGCCAGGTCATCATGACGACTAGGAATTGCGTCCTGGTGCCTGGGTTCATACACTGCCTCCCATTGACTTGAATGAGAGATTGCACCCCATAGACTTCAACAAGCAGTCTGCACCCCGTAGACTTCAACAAGCAGTCTGCACCCCATAGACTTCGACAAGCGGTCTGCGCCCCGTAGGCTTCGACAAGCGGTCTGCGCCCCGTAGGCTTCGGCAAGCGGTCTGCGCCCCGTAGGCTTCGGCAAGCGGTCTGCGCCCCGTAGGCTTCGGCAAGCGGTCTGCGCCCCGTAGGCTTCGGCAAGCGGTCTGCGCCCCGTAGGCTTCGGCAAGCGGTCTGCGCCCCGTAGGCTTCGGCAAGCGGTCTGCGCCCCGTAGGCTTCGGCAAGCGGTCTGCGCCCCGTAGGCTTCGGCAAGCGGTCTGCGCCCCGTAGGCTTCGGCAAGCGGTCTGCGCCCCGTAGGCTTCGGCAAGCGGTCTGCGCCCCGTAGGCTTCGACGGGGGGGAGGGGAGACTGCGCCCATAGGCTTTGATGGCCTGTCAAACTCGCACAGGACCTTTCCTAATGGCAATCAAAATACAATGCATGTGGACCGCATTTGTGTGAACCACCTCAGTGGGAACACATATCTAGTCTGTCATGCGAATCTGAGAGTTTAAAAACAAATCCAGCATCACATACGTGTAAACCAGGGCGGGTCCATACACACCTGAGCATATTGGGATCGCGGCAAAATGTTGTGATTGCGAGACGCAGGTTCAGATGCCATTCTTTTCACTGGTGCAGCGTGTAGCAATTCACATGAAGTCCCAAGTGTGGACAACCAACGCTACGCTAACCAAAAACTGCCTCCTAACTTTAGCTGGCTCCTTGATTCAAAGCACGCCTTGTGGAAGGTCATTCATCTTGGATAAGAAGTTGCATTTGGCTGTCAGAACCTAGACCCGTCCTTGAGATAGGAGTTGACGAGTCCTTGAGTCCTGAAAGCTGATATGAAGAGACATGCTTTCTATTAGCCCTGGGAAAGCACTAGAACAGGATAACTGTGAATTCTCATTGACCGCATTGTTCACACGGATCTCTCCTGCAGGTATGACAACAAGCCACTGGAAGCCTACAAAAAAAACCTGGACTGCCTCTTCAGTCGGCTCTCTGAGGTGCTGAGTCCCGAATGTCTGGTGATATGGAACATGACCATGCCCGTAGGATTCAAAGCTGGTGAAATGCCGCAGGTAACAGCGCAGAATGTAACCTATTGGAATATCGCCGATTAGGGCCTTGATGTGCCTCATGGACACCTGTCTTTGGCATCATTACAATTCTTGTTTGCATGTGGTTACATATTAATAACAAGGACTTGTCCATTTAGGGCTAGGTTCACGTTGATGACTTTATTTAGTGCGTTTGCAGAAATGCGCTACAGTCCATTTAACCTTATTTCCTATGCGCCCCATTCACATGTTTGCAGTTTCTATGCGGTTTTTTTTTTTGGAAAGGTGCAGGGACTTTTTTACATACAACAAACACGGTCCATTTTTGGCTCAATAGACTTCAGTGGAATTACCATATTTTTCGCTCCATAAGATGCACCTAGGTTTTAGAAGAAGAAAACAAGAAAAATAAATATTCTCAACCAATAGACTGCGGACGTAGTACAGGAGATGACCAGAGACTGTGGACGTAGTACAGGAGATGACCAGAGACTGCGGACATAGTACAGGAGATGACCAGAGACTGCGCACATGGTACAGGAGATGACCAGAGACTGCGGACACAGTAAAAGAGATGACCAGAGACTGCGGACACGGTACAGGAGGTGACCAGAGACTGCGCACATGGTACAGGAGATGACCAGAGACTGCGCACATGGTACAGGAGATGACCAGAGACTGCGCACATGGTACAGGAGATGACCAGAGACTGCGCACATGGTACAGGAGATGACCAGAGACTGCGGACACGGTACAGGAGGTGACCAGAGACTGCGCACATGGTACAGGAGATGACCACAGACTGCGCACATGGTACAGGAGATGACCAGAGACTGCGGACATAGTACAGGAGATGACCAGAGACTGCGGACATAGTACAGGAGATGACCAGAGACTGCGGACATAGTACAGGAGATGACCAGAGACTGCGGACATAGTACAGGAGATGACCAGAGACTGCGGACATAGTACAGGAGATGACCAGAGACTGCGGACACAGTACAGGAGATGACCAGAGACTGCGGACACAGTACAGGAGATGACCAGAGACTGCGGACACAGTACAGGAGATGACCAGAGACTGCGGACACAGTACAGGAGATGACCAGAGACTGCAGACATAGTACAGGAGATGACCAGAGACTGCGGACACAGTACAGGGGATGACCAGAGACTGCGGACACAGTACAGGAGATGACCAGAGACTGCAGACATAGTACAGGAGATGACCAGAGACTGCGGACACAGTACAGGGGATGACCAGAGACTGCGGACACAGTACAGGGGATGACCAGAGATTGCGGACACAGTACAGGGGATGACCAGAGACTGCGGACACAGTACAGGGGATGACCAGAGATTGCGGACACAGTACAGGGGATGACCAGAGACTGCGGACACAGTACAGGGGATGACCAGAGACTGCGGACACAGTACAGGGGATGACCAGAGACTGCGGACACAGTACAGGGGATGACCAGAGACTGCGGACACAGTACAGGGGATGACCAGAGACTGCGGACACAGTACAGGGGATGACCAGAGACTGCGGACACAGTACAGGGGATGACCAGAGACTGCGGACACAGTACAGGGGATGACCAGAGACTGCGGACACAGTACAGGGGATGACCAGAGACTGCGGACACAGTACAGGGGATGACCAGAGACTGCGGACACAGTACAGGGGATGACCAGAGACTGCGGACACAGTACAGGAGATGACCAGAGACTGCGGACACAGTACAGGGGATGACCAGAGACTGCGGACACAGTACAGGGGATGACCAGAGACTGCGGACACAGTACAGGGGATGACCAGAGACTGCGGACACAGTACAGGGGATGACCAGAGACTGCGGACACAGTACAGGGGATGACCAGAGACTGCGGACACAGTACAGGAGATGACCAGAGACTGCGGACACAGTACAGGGGATGACCAGAGACTGCGGACAGTACAGGAGATGACCAGAGACTGCAGACCTTTGGGTAGTGGGTACCCAAATTTGACAGGTTCCCACTTCCGCTGTGATTGCCTAGGTGATCATAAGCGGAAGTTGTCCTTCTCCCCCTCCCTCCCCGTAGTGTTCTGGTGACAGGTCACAGAAGACTATATGGGACCATTCACAAAGCGCAGCGCTTCTCGCACATGCTCAGTGGACACCCGGCTGTGAAGCCGCAAGTTGTCCCTGCCGGGTGCCCACACTAAAGATGCCGGTGCCGGGGAGAGAAGATGGCCGGTGAAACCAGCCACATTGAGGACACCGCTGGACCGAGGGACAGGTAAGTGGCTGTATTTTAAAAGTCAGCAGCCATAGTATTCGATCCATAAAACGCACAGTCATTTCCTCCCATTTTTTGGGGGAAAAAAGTGCGTCTTATGGAGTGAAGAATTCGGTACATAAAAAAGACATGTTTGTGTGTTTTTGGTGTGTTTTTTTTTTTTTCCTGCATGACAACACACCTCCTGCTAGCAACATCAACACTTCTCTAAAAAAGCATTAAAAAAATACATCAACTGCACATGCATAGATGGGATCCTAGCCTAAAGCAGAACTATGGGTGCTGGTGGACTTAGTAGAGGGTACAGGGCTTCGCTTCCTCATGTCAGACCTGCCTCTATCTACTGGTGTGGTAATGATGAAAAAGCAGCAAGAGGGGTGGAAGAAACACAGATCTTCAGAATGAATGAAGCGGCAGCAGGGAGATCCTTGCAGTGCAGTTGCTCAGGTACAGCTTTCTCTCCAGCAAGGAGAGGTCATGGGAATTGTCTAGTGATGTAGTTTGTGATTTCAACAGGGCAGACTTTATAGAAATTTGATCCTGTAGTACTATGAGTTAAGAGAAGGATGGACAAAGCTTTTTTTTGTTTTTGTTTTTTTTGGCCATATACCTCCTGTGGGTCACAGGAGTTTGCCCACTTTTTGCTCTCCTGTAATTCTATTGTGCACGGTCAGTTAACACGTGGCAAAGCTGCTGCAGTCTCTGGAAGGAGCACAGCCATGTTGACGGGATCCACCCAGCTGCTTGATTGACAGCCGGCTCCTCCTCTCAGAATGCAGCTCTGAGCTGGGGCTGTCTGCACCTGTCCCCTCCCTAGCCTGGCGCTCTTGTGACCTCTGGAGGGGCAGAGCGGAGAGCCGTGACTGTTAGTCAACTCTCTCTGCTGAGCCCAATTATTGAGCAGTTACTTCTCGGGCATGGAGCTGACGTGGGCAAGCTGCAGCATCACACCACGCTGCTGCGGCATAGAAATAAGTATGTGTGTTTTTTTTTTTTACAAACCCAATACTTATTCAGGCTTGGTTATATGTACAGTGGCTTGAAAAAGTCTTCACACCCCTTGAAATGTCCCCCGTGTTATGTTACAATGTATTCCCCCTGAAATGTCTCCCATGTTGTCATGTTACAGTGTATTCCCCCTCCCCCTGAAATGTCCCCCATGTTGTCATGTTACAATGTATTCCCCTTCCTCTTGAAATGTCCCCCATGTTGTCATGTTACAATGTATTCCCCTTCCTCTTGAAATGTCCCCCATGTTGTCATGTTACAATGTATCCCCCTCCCCCTGAAATGTCCCCCATGTTGTCATGTTACAATGTATTCCCCTCCCCCCTGAAATGTCCCCCATGTTGTCATGTTACAATGTATCCCCCCCCCGAAATGTCCCCCATGTTGTCATGTTACAATGTATCCCCCCCTGAAATGTCCCCCATGTTGTCATGTTACAATGTATCCCCCCCCCCCCCTGAAATGTCCCCCATGTTGTCATGTTACAATGTATTCCCCCTCCCCCCCTGAAATGTCCCCCATGTTGTCATGTTACAATGTATTCCCCTCCCCCCTGAAATGTCCCCCATGTTGTCATGTTACAATGTATCCCCCCCCCCGAAATGTCCCCCATGTTGTCATGTTACAATGTATCCCCCCCTGAAATGTCCGACATGTTGTCATGTTACAATGTATCCCCCCCCCCCCGAAATGCCCCCCATGTTGTCATGTTACAATGTATTCCCCTCCCCCCTGAAATGTCCCCCATGTTGTCATGTTACAATGTATTCCCCCTCCCCCCTGAAATGTCCCCCATGTTGTCATGTTACAATGTATCCCCACCCTGATATGTCCCCCATGTTGTCATGTTACAATGTATCTCCTCCCCCCTGAAATGTCCCCCATGTTGTCATGTTACAATGTATCTCCTCCCCCCTGAAATGTCCCCCATGTTGTCATGTTACAATGTATCCCCCCCCCCCCAAAATGTCCCCCATGTTGTCATGTTACAATGTATTCCCCTCCCCCCTGAAATGTCCCCCATGTTGTCATGTTACAATGTATTCCCCTCCCCCCTGAAATGTCCCCCATGTTGTCATGTTACAATGTATTCCCCTCCCCCCTGAAATGTCCCCCATGTTGTCATGTTACAATGTATTCCCCTCCACCCTGAAATGTCCCCCATGTTGTCATGTTACAATGTATCCCCCCCCCCCCCAAAATGTCCCCCATGTTGTCATGTTACAATGTATTCCCCTCCCCCCTGAAATGTCCCCCATGTTGTCATGTTACAATGTATCCCCCCCCATGTTGTCATGTTACAATGTATTTATCGGGATTGGATGTGATGGACCGACATAAAGTGGCACATAATTGTGAAGTGGAAGGAAAATGAGAAATGGTTTCCAACATTTGTGACAATAAATCTGTGGAAAGTGTGGCGACATTTGTATTCAGCCCCCCGGAGTCAATACTTTGTAGGACCCCCTTTGGCTGCAATTCCAGCTGCAAGTCTTTTTGGGGATGTCTCTTTGCACATCTAGAGAGGGACATTTCTGCCCATTCTTCTTTGCAGGATCCCTCAAGCTCTGTCAGATTGGATGGAGTGCGTCTGGGAACAGCAATTTTCAGGTCTGGTCACAGATTCTCCATTGGATTTGGGTCTGGACTGTGACTGGGCCATTCTAACACATGAAGATGGTTTGATCTAAACCAGCCTTTCTCAGCCAGGGTACCCTGGGGTGCCTTGAGGTTTCTTTAGGGGTGCCTTGGCAAAATATCTAAAAATTGCCCAAAACTTGACGGCGGGTGTAACAAGCCTGCCTTTTAGTTTCACAAAGCCACGGGTTTTCATTGTGCACTATTATGACCATCTAGCTGCCATCAGTTGATAAGGAGGATGTCAGTTGCCTGCACAGCATCCTAGTTTGACCCTCCCCCACCCCTCTCCATCAGTGCTGGAGTCATATTAGCTCATTGATGGAGAAAAACTGAGGGAGAAGAGAAACATTGGAGTACTAGTCAGTACCAGTGTGCAGAAGTGTGCTTTGGAAGAATAAATCACCGTTAATGTTGGGTGTTCCTACATGTGTGGATGTTGTTTCGTTATATACTTTTATTAGAAGAGTTCTTCACATTTTAGAATGGGGTGCCTCGGGACTGTCCATACTTTTAAAGGGTGCCTTGACTGAGAAAAGGTTGAGCAACATTGATCTAAACCATTCTATTGTAGCTCTGGCTGGATGTTTCGGGTCGTTGTCCTGCTGGAAGGGGAACCTCCACCTCGGTCTCAAGTCTTTTGCAGACTCAAACAATTTTTCTTCTAAGATTGCCCTGTATTTGGCTCCATCCATCTTCCCATCAACTCTGACCAGCTTCCCTGTCCCTGCTGAAGAAAAGCATCCCCACCACATGATGCTGCCACCACCATGTTTCACAGTGGGGATGGTGTTTTTAGGGTGGTGTGCAGTGTTTAATTTTCCACCACACATAGCGTTTTGCTTTTAGGGAAAAAAAGTTAAATTTTGGTCTCCTCTGACCAGAGCCCCTTCTTCCATGTTTGCAGTGTCCCCCACATGGCTTCTCGCAAACTGCAAATGGGACTTCTTATGGCTTTCCTCCCACAATGGCTTTCTTCTTGTCACTCTTCCATAAAGGCCAGATTTGTGGAGTGCAGGACTAATAGTTGTCCTGAGGACAGATTAACCCACCTGAGCTGTGATCTCTGCAGCTCCTCCAGAGTTCCCATGAGCCTCTTGGCTGCTTCTCTGGTGAATGCTCTCCTTGCCCGGCCTGTCAGTTTAGGTGGACAGTCATGTCTTGGTAGGTTGGCAGTTGTGCCGTACTCTTCCCATTTTCGGATGATGGATTGAACAGTGCTCCGTGAGATGGGCAAAGCTTGGGAGATTTTTTTATAACCTTGCCCCATGTTAAAACTCTCCACAACTTTATTTCTGACCTGTCGGGTGTGTTCCTTGGCCTTCATGATGCTGTTTGGTCACTAATGTTCTCTAACAAACCTCTTAGGGCTTCACAGAACAGCTGGATTTATACTGAGATCACATAACACACAGGGGGACTCTATTTACTAATTAGGTGACTTCTGAAGGCAATTAATTCCACTAGATTTTAGTTAGGGGTATCAGAGTAAAGGGGGCTGAATACAAATGCCGCCACACTTTTCACAGATTTATTGGTCAAAAATGTTGAAAACCATTTCTCATTTTCCTTGCACTTCACAATTGTGTGCCACTTTGTGTTGGTCCATCACATCCAATCCCGATAAAATACATTGATGGTTTTGGTTGTCACTTGACAACCATTTTCAAGGTGCAACGTATAACGTGTTACTAAAACACCTGCTTGCACCCCAACTCGATCCCCCATTGTGACGGTGGGTGGGGGATCTTCTCCCCACACCTGCTGTCACAATTCAAATACAGCATGGGCATGCAGACCACCCTCACGACTGTCTCATGTGAATGAATAAACTACAAGTACCATCTTCCACCGCAGCAGACTGCTTGTAGTTCTCAATGAAGTTCGATGGAGCTGGTGAGCTCTCTCGTCCATTGGTCTTCCAGAATTGCAAAACCCTGCACTGAATTCTAGGAAGTCCAACAGATCCACAGGGCCACATCTTATTTACTAATATTCGTAGTGCAAAAATCTGTTTCATAAATAAGTGCACCCTTACAGCAGGGTCCCCATTGGTGTCCCTCTTTTCATCATGGTCAGCGTCCCATCTTACATCAAGGTCCCCGTTGACATTCCCCATTACATCAGGGTCCCCATTGGTGTCCCTCTTTTCGTCATGGTCAGCGTCCCTTCTTACATCAGGGTCCCCATTGGTGTCCCTCTTTTTGTCATGGTCAGCGTCCCTTCTTACATCAAGGTCTTCATTGACATTCCCCCTTAAATCAGGGTCCCCATCAGTGTCCCTCCTTTCATCATAGTTGACATCCCTTCTTACATCAAGGTCCCCGTTGACATTCCCCTTTACATCAGGGTCCCCATCGGTGTCCCTTCTTTCATCATGGTCAGCATCCCCTCTTACATCAAGGTCCCCAATGGCATTCCCCCTTACATCAGGGTCCCAGTCGTTGTTTCTAGTCCCCCCACTTACATCAGGGTCCCTCCTTTCATCATATTTGATCTCCCTTCCTACATCAAGGTCTCCGTTGGCATTCCCCAATATGTCAGGGTCCCCAACAGCGGCCCCCTTACATCAGGGTCCCCATCGCTGTCCCTCCTTTCATCATGGTCAGTGTCTCCTCTTAAATAAAATTTCCCATCGGCATTCCCCCCTTACATCAGGGTCCCTCCATTCATCATATTTGGTGTCCCTTCCTACATCGAGGTTGGCATTCCCCAATATGTCAGGGTCCCCAACAGCGGCCCCCTTACATCAGGGTCCCCATCGCTGTCCCTCCTTTCATCATGGTCAGTGTCTCCTCTTGCATAAAGATTCCCATCGGCATTCCCCCCTTACATCAGGGTCCCTCCTTTCATCATATTTGGTGTCCCTTCCTACATCAAGGTCCCTGTCCGCATTCCCCCTTACGTCAGAGTCCCCATCGGTGCCCCCTTTACATCAGGGTCCCCATCGGTGTCCCTCTTTTCATCATGGTCAGCATCCCCTCTTACATCAAGATCCCCATCGGCATTCCCCCTTACGTCAGGGTCCCTGTCAATGTGCTCCCCCCCCATCAGGGTCCCTCCTTTCATCATATTTGGTGTCCCTTCCTACATCAAGGTCTCTGTTTGGCATTCCCCCATATGTCGGACCCCATCAGCGGCTCCTTTACATCAGGGTCCCCGACGGAATCCCCCTTTGCTGGGGCAAGCACATCGTTGGCTTTCTGACCCGGGTGGGAGAAGTGAAGACCATATGCCATACTGTCTGCCTGTATGGGGGGTACAGGCAGACCGCTCTAGTGACAGCAGGAGCCTGACTCTGCACCCATGGTCTGCTGATCGTGGGTGCAGGGCTCTACAGGCTATGTAGGATAAAAAAAATTAAATGCATTTTTTTTTAACCTGCAAAAAACATGCGTTTTCTTTAAAAAAGAAAAAAAAGCGAACCTATCCTTTAATATTTTTCTCAGGGAACAGTGAGCAGCACAGTAGTGACATTGCCAAAATTCATTCCAAATCTCCTGAGACTATCAGAGGCAGCAGCGCCTGAGATCTCACACTGCGGATATACTGCGATGATGCTCCAGGCACAGGGATGCCGGAGTACGGGAAATTCTGGTAATTTTTCAGGAGGAATTGAAGACAAAAGGTAAATCATTGCAGAAGAAAATTGCTCAGTCCGGGCTTTCATTACGAGTGAGCCACAACATTCTACTGGCGGTCCAGAACTGATGGTCCTTTATTGAAAATTCCCCCTGTACACAACTGCTGGCATGATTCTGCCTATATTGTCTGTTTATTTCAGGTACTTAGATAGCGCCGTCAATTTACGCAGCACTTTACATATATATTGTACCTTCACATCAGTCCCCGCCCCCGAGGAGTGTACAATCTAAGGTCCCTAACTCACATTCATACACATACTAGGGACAATTTTTAGACAGGAGCCAATTCACCTGCCAGCATGTCTTTGGAGTGTGGGAGGAAACCAGAGTACCCGGAGGAAACCCACACAGGCACAGGGAGAACGTGCAAACTCCAGGCAGGTGGTGCCGTGGTTGGGATTCGAACGGACGACCCGAGTACTGCCAGGCTGAAGTGCTAACCATTTAGCCGCTGTGCTGCCCCATGCACTTTATCCTTCGGCAGGCAATGCCAGACAAGCTCCTGTCTAAATTGTCCCTAGTATGTGTATGTATGAATGTGAGTTGGGGACCTTAGATTGTACGCTCCTCGTGGGCGGGGACTGATGTGAATGTACAATATATATGTAAAGTGCTGCGTAAATTGACGGCGCTATATAAGTACCTGAAATAAATGTAGTACTTTGCTCCATGTTCCTACATGTCTTGTAAGAATGGCAACGAGGTCGCTTGATAACTGCTGCTTGTCTCATCCCCAAGCACTTGCCCGAGACCAGCCCTAAGGGAAGGCAGAGGTGGAAAAGGCCGCTGTCAGCCTCCCTTCCTATTGCCATCAATTGGACAAATGCCTGAAGTGGGAGTCCTCCTCTAAATGCAGGGTATGTCGGATTATATTTAAAATTCTTATATTGTTTATTTTCACACACCTCCCCCCCCGTTATATATTGGGCCTATTATGGACCTCTGTTTAGCAGCTAGCTATGGCTAAGACTGCGTAGGCAGAAACGCTTTGGCAGTTGTGTGTACAAGGTGCATTTTCGTTTTCAGATGCCGGTATAGGTTTCGCCATTACCATGCCTCCATAGACCCAGTCTGGACAGTATGGTCACCTGCTGGCTTGGCATCGTCCACAGGCAGCTTAACTCTTTTATTTAGACACACAAGTTGAATCCAACACAACTTCACTACACAAAAGTGCAGTACAAAGGATATTTTTCCAGTCATTTGAAGTGTAAGAAGACAATGACTTTCCTAAGCCCTGTCTCTGTAAATAACGAACATTGACTGAGGGAACATGGAAGGAACCGGGAGGGTCCAGCTGGGACTGAACAAAGGAGAGGACTAATACCAAAATCCCATTAGTGAGCAAGTTGTAGTGACCCAAAACCATCACTATATGTCCACATACTACTGAACAAGAATAATCTGATACATTTCAATACAACACAGTCTGATACATTTCAATACAACACAGTCTGATACATTTCAATACAATACTTGAAAGCCGGGGGGCAGAACAATGACATCCATTGTAAATCATCTTTGAAAATGATACTAAAGGCTTAAATATTTTTTTCTCTAAAAATAACAAACCTGTTATACTTGCCTGCTGTGTGCGGTGGTTTTGCACAGAGCAGCACCGATCCTTGTCTTCTCGGGTCCCCCGCCGGTGCTTCTGGCTCCTCCCTCCTGTCAGGTGCCCCCACAGCATGCAGCTTGCTATGGGGGCACCTGTAGCTCTGTGTGTCCATTCACCGAGCCGTGTCTCAGCCCCACCCTCTCTCTTTTCTCATTGGCTCACTGGCCACGATTGACCGTGGTGGGAGCCCATGCTCCCACTGCTGTCTAGCCCAATGAGGAGAGGGAGTCTTGGGATAGCCGAGACTCTGGTGCAGATCACTGGATCGAGAGTGGGCTTGGGTGAGCATTGGAGGGGGGGGGTTGGGGGTTGTGCTGCACAGAGAAGGGTTTTTACCATCATGCATAGAATGAGCCTCTACAACCATTCTAAAATTTTGTTTCTCATAAGGGGTAAATAGGAATTTTTATTCAGTTTACATGAATGTGGTGGGATCGGCCTAAGCTCAATTTTTAGGAAGAGAATTGTATATGGTCTACATATCTTCACCCCCCTGGCGGTATTCCCGAGTGTAGCTCGGGGTAAAGTTTCAGCACCACAAGTAGTAACCCCCGCTGAGTTACACTCGGGCTTACCATGCGGCGCTGCTTCGGGTTCTGTTCTTCTCTTACCTTGTCCTGCGCTCCCGCGATCTCCCTCCTGCAGTGTCCCCGGCAATGTCCTCCGGCCGATGCCGGCATCCGTCTTCTGGGTTCCGGTCCCTGCGACGTCGGGACGTACGGGGGACGGAACTGGCGGGAAATTTTAAAATGTGAAAAAGTGACATTCACTAAAAACACTAAAATCTGATAGTATTCCATTCCTGTATCAAACCATTTCACAGACATTTTGTCCCGAGTGCTTTGTCCGGCGCCCTGCCTGCATTTTTACCGCCCTTTCTGCCTGGAAACTGAGAAACGTCCATGGCGTCCAAAAAGCGTCCCTTTAGGTCAGACGCGGTTTTAGACCGGCTAGAGAACAGCGATAGTAAATCAGAACCACTTGCAGAATTGAGTGATAATGATTGGTGGGGGAAATTCCTCATCAGACACTGAAAACGATTCTGCGACTGAGCTCAGCGATGTGTGAACTTGGCGCTATATTTCACATTTCAGTGTTTTTGGTTTGATTATATTATTGAATTAAATTTATTATTATTATATTATTATTTTTTATGATTATTTATTAAATTATAATTTATGATTTCGTGTTTCAAATTGTATCCTCCCCGGGATGTTTACTAGACTCTTGTCCGGACAGATTTCAGTGAGTTATTCCTAAATATTACAATAAAACAACATATTTCCATGCAAAAAAAAGTACCGCTTTGAGCACAGAAATACTGACATCATCAGACCGCTAGGGAGGTTAATAGTAGTTATGATTACATAAGATGGGGCATGCACCTGCAATAAGGCCGGCCATACATTATACAATTATCTGGAGATTTTTGGTTTAGATTTACCAAAAACCATATAATAGGAGGACAAACCTAAACAACACTTTCAGTTGTATCCAATTAGGCCGGCCCTCGCACTACACAGTTGAAGGTAAATCTGAAGGAAATTGGGCAGAAAATTGGAAGATAATTGTATAATGTATGGCCAGCCTAAGATTCTGCAGTTATACAAGTGAATTAAGACTGTCCATTTATGTGTATTGTTTATTTCCTTGAGGAAAAAAAATATTTAGAATCTGGTGAAGCAGTTAAAATCCTATTTCCAATACTTCTATAGCTGATGCTCACGGTGATTTTACTGGTTGGGGGCTTGTCCGGGATCTTATTGCGGAAATAGGGGTGTTTTTTTTTTTTTTTTTTGTGGGGGGAGTTGTTTTTGTTTTTTTTGTTTTGCACCAATGCCCCCCCTGACTGTTCATTCTTCATAACAGTACTCAAAGCACAACCTGCGCTGGGATATCGTAGAGGGAAATTTCTACAGCGCCACTCTGGCCAACTTGCACAAAATGGACGTGCTGGACATGCACTACTACTTCCGCTTCGACATGCACAACAGGTGTAAAGACGCCACCCACTGGGACAAGACGGCCCATCGGAAGTATAGCCAGATCCTGATGACACATATTGCGGATGCTTGGGGGGTGGAGCCCCCTGAGCCAACCATAGTGAAATGTAAGTGGCTTTTCTTCTCTGTACCCCTCCCCCCCCCCCCCCTCTGGATTTACAGGTGCAGAAAGTGAGCTCCATGATGCTACAGAAATGTTCTGATTCTGGCTGTGCTGTATGTGACATTCTCTCAACCCAGTCACCGTGTTCACCACTTCATACATTGTGCTGAATGGGACATTTTCTTTTGTACATCATGTGGGACCCAGGACTTGCCTCAAACTGCCACACCGTGTATGCTGTGCTATAGGACACACAGATCACCGCGCCACCGGGGACACTGTGATGGACATCATCTCCACGATCATCGCTAATCGCTAATCACAATCATCACTAATCACAATCATCGCTAATCACAATCATCGCTAATCTCCACAATCATCGCTAATCACAATCATCGCTAATCACAATCATCGCTAATCACAATCATCACTAATCACAATAATCGCTAATCACAATCATCACTAATCTCCACAATCATCGCTAATCACAATCATCGCTAATCACAATCATCGCTAATCACAATCATCGCTAATCACAATCATCACTAATCTCCACAATCATCACTCATCACAATCATCACTAATCACAATCATCGCTAATCACAATCATCGCTAATCACAATCATCGCTAATCACAATCATCGCTAATCACAATCATCGCTAATCTCCACAATCATCGCTAATCACAATCATCGCTAATCACAATCATCGCTAATCACAATCATCGCTAATCACAATCATCGCTAATCACAATCATCGCTAATCTCCACAATCATCGCTAATCACAATCATCGCTAATCACAATCATCGCTAATCACAATCATCGCTAATCACAATCATCGCTAATCACAATCATCGCTAATCACAATCATCACTAATCACAATCATCGCTAATCATCACAATCATCACTAATCACAATCATCACTAATCTCCACAATCATCGCTAATCACAATCATCACTAATCTCCACAATCATCACTAATCTCCACAATCATCACTAATCACGATCATCACTAATTTCCACAATCATCACTAATCTCCACAATCATCGCTCATCTCCACAATCATCGCTCATCTCCACAATCATCGCTCATCTCCACAATCATCGCTCATCTCCACAATCATCGCTCATCTCCACAATCATCGCTCATCTCCACAATCCTCGCTAATCTCCACAATCCTCGCTAATCTCCACAATCCTCGCTAATCTCCACAATCATCACTCATCTCCACAATCATCACTAATCTCCACAATCATCGCTCATCTCCACAATCATCGCTCATCTCCACAATCATCACTAATCTCCACAATCATCACTAATCACGATCATCGCTAATCATCACTAATTTCCACAATCATCACTAATCTCCACAATCATCACTAATCTCCACAATCATCGCTCATCTCCACAATCCTGGCTAATCGCCACAATCATCACTCATCTCCACAATCATCACTCATCTCCACAATCCTCAGTATTCATCACCATTTTTTCATCTATGAACTGTTCACACCTCTAAGACTTCCATATTCTGGCCAATGAACGGGCAACACTTACTAGCGATTCTTTAAAGTGAATCTTTGCGAATAATTCTAGATCCACAAATTCACCTAACTCTACCTGAGTCTCTTGTATGTTTACAACCTTTTTAATCCAGCAGTGTAGTCACTGCTTCAGGTTCGGTGACGCCATGAAAGTATTTTGGTGAAGTCTTTGTTGTTCCAGCTCCATTCTTAGTTGGTCTTGTCCTAAAAAGTACTGAAAGCCACTGCAGGTGATGGTGTCGCCGGGCACAGGACACGCCCACATTGTGAAATATTTAACATCAAAGTACAAAATATATACAGTGGGGAAAATAATAATTTTTGTAAGTTTGCCCACTTACAAAGAAATGAAGGGTCTATAATTTTTATCATAGGTGTATTTTAAATGATAGACAGAATATCAACCAAAATCCAGAAAAAAAACACAATACAAATGTTATAAATGGAGTTGCAGTTCAGTGAGTGAAATAAGTGTTTGATCCCCTACCAACCAACAATTCTGGCTCCCACAGACTGGCGATGTGTCTATGTGGTGCACAGATTAGTCCTGTCAATGTAAGAAGGTCCTCCTAACGACAACTCATTATGTGTATAAAAGACGCCTGTCCACAGAATCTTTCTTCTATGCAAACCTCTCCACCATGGGCAAGACCAATGAGCTGTCAATGGACGTCAGGGCCAAGATTGTAGACCTGCACAAGGCTGGAATGGGCTACAAGACCATCAGCAAGAAGCTTGGTGAGAAGGAGAGAACTGTTGGAGCGATTATTGGCAAATGGAAAAATACAAAATAACCATCAATCTCCCTCGGTCTGGAGCTCCATGCAAGACTTCACCGCATGGGGTAAGGATGATCATGAGGAAAGTGAGGGATCAGGCCAGAACTACACGGGAGGAGCTTGTCAATGATCTCCAGGCAGTTTTGTCCACAGTCACCAAACAATCCATTGGTAACACAATACGCCACCATGGATTGAAATCCTTCTGCACCCGCAAGGTCCCCCTCCTGGAAGGGCACATGTACAGGTCCCCCCCCCCCCCCCCCCCTGAAGTTTGCCAATGAGCATCTAAATGATTCAGAGAAGGATTGGAAGAAAGTGCTGTGGTCACAAGAGACCAATATTGAGCTCTTTGGCATTAACTCGCCGTGTTTGGAGGAAGAAAAATGCTGACTATGACACTAAGAACGCCATCCCTACAGTCAAGCATGGAGGTGGAAACATTATGCTTTGGGGTCGTTTCTGTGCTAAAGGTACAGATCGACTTTGCCTCATTGAGGGGCCATGTATTGTGAAGTCTTGGGTGAGAACCTTCTTCCCTCAACGAGAACACAGAAGATGGGTCGTGGATGGGTCTACCAGCATGACAATGACCCAAAACACACGGCCAAGGCAACAAAGAAACGGCTCAAGAAGAAACACATTAAGGTCCTGGAGTGGCCTAGCCAGTCTCCAGACTATAATCCTACAGAAAATTCGAGTTACAAAACAGCCGGGAAAGCTTAAGGATTTAGAGAAGATCTGTAAAGAAGAGTGGACCAAAATCCCTCCTGAGATGTCTGCAAACCTGGGAACCATCTACAAGAAGCGTCTCCTCTCTGTGCTCGCCAACAAGGGTTCCTCCACCAACTACAAGAAACGTCTCACCTCTGTGCTCGCCAACAAGGGTTCCTCCACCAACTACAAGAAACGTCTCCTCTCTGTGCTCGCCAACAAGGGTTCCTCCACCAACTACAAGGAACGTCTCACCTCTGTGCTCGCCAAAAAAGGGTTCCTCCACCAACTACAAGGAACGTCTCACCTCTGTGCTCGCCAAAAAAGGGTTCCTTCACCAACTACAAGAAACCTCTCCTCTCTGTGCTCGCCAACAAGGGTTCCTCCACCAACTACAAGGAACGTCTCACCTCTGTGCTCACCAAGTAGTCAGGTTTTGTTTGGGGATCAAATACTTATTTTACTCCCTGAACTGCAACTCTGTTTATAACATTTGTACCGTGTGTGTTTTGTGAATTTCTGGTTGATATTCTGTCTCTCTCCTTTTAAAATACAGCTATGATAAAAAATTATAGACCCTTCATTTCTTTGTAAGTGGGCAAAGTTACAAAATCTGCAGGGGATCAAATAATTTCCTCACTGTATTTTAGCTGGAGAAGGCCTAACTGTAGATGGGTGCGTGGGAAAGGTGTGTGTGCTCAAAAAAATGAAAGGAAGACTTTCTAACATCAGGTCAACGAAACTCCTGGGATATTGATCCGATCAGATAAGTAGCAGAGGGGGATTTTCATCAGTTTCAGCTGCTTTGGTGTTCATGAAATTAACAGGGTGCACTAGGTGGGCAAGAATGAGACGACTCCCAAAACAGGAATAGATTTACAGGTGGAGGCCACTGACATTTGTTTCCCTACTCATCTTTTCTGACTTTTTTTCACTACTTTTGCATTTGGCTAGGGTCAGTGTCACTACTGGTAGCAAGAGGCCATACCTGGACCCTACAGAGGTTGCACAGGCAGTCCAACTCCTTCAGGATGGCACATCAATATGTGCCATTGCCAGAAGGTTGGCTGTGTCTCCCAGCACAGTCTCAAGAGCATGGAGGTGATTCCAGGCAGTTACTCCAGGAGAGCTGGACAGGGCCATAAGGGGTCCTTAACCCATCAGCAGGACCGGTATCTGCTCCTTTGTGCAAGGAGGAACAGGGTGAGCACTGCCAGAGCCCTACAAAATGACCTCCAGCAGGCCACTGCTGTGAATGTCTCTGACCAAACAATCAGAAACAGACTTCAGGGGGTGGCCTGAGGGCCAGACGTCCTCTAGTGGGCACTGTGCTCACTGCTCGGCACCATAGAGCTCAATTTGCATTTGCCATTGAACCCCAGAATTGGCAGGTCCACCACTGGCACCCTGTGCTTTTCACAGATGAGAGCAGGTTCCCCCTGAGAACATGTGACAGACGTGAAAGGGTCTGGAGAAGCCGTGGAGAACGTTCTGCTGCCTGTAACATGGTTCAACATGACCGTTTTGGTGGTGGGTCAGTGATGGTCTGAGGAGGGATATCCATGGAGGGACACACAGACCTCTGCAGGCTAGACAATGGCACCCTGACTGCCATTAGGTATCGGGATGAAATCCTTGGACCCATTGTCAGACCCTACGCTGGTGCAGTGGGTCCTGGGTTCCTCCTGGCGCAGTGGGTCCTGGGTTCCTCCTGGCGCAGTGGGTCCTGGGTTCCTCCTGGCGCAGTGGGTCCTGGGTTCCTCCTGGCGCAGTGGGTCCTGGGTTCCTCCTGGCGCAGTGGGTCCTGCGTTCCTCCTGGTACACGACAATGCCCGGCCTCATGTGGGTAGAGTATGCAGGCAGTTCCTGGAGGATGAAGGAATTGATACCATTGAATGGCCCCCATGCTGGCCTGACCTAAATCCAATAGAACACCTCAGGGATGTCATGTTTCGGTCCATCCAACATCGCCAGGTTGTACCTCAGACTGTCCAGGAGCTCAGTGATTCCCTGGTCCAGATCTGGGAGGAAATCCCCCAGAACACCATCCGTGGTCTCATTAGGAGCTTCCCCCGACGTTGTCAGACATGCATACAAGCACGTGGGGGCCACACAGACTACTGAGGACCATTCTGAGTTGCTGCAATGACATTTCAGCACAATGGACTTGCCTGCTGCATCATTTTTTCACTTTGATTTTCGGGGTGTATTTGAATTCAGTCCTCTGTAGGTCGATCATTTCCATCAAATGATGGGGCGTCCTTACATTCCTCACCCATCCCCCGTCCATGTCAGTATAGAGATCCAGCAGGAGATTTGTCCCCATTGAGATCTGATGGGTTTTCAGAGTCTTCCTTTCATTTTTTTTTTATTTATTTTTTTAGCACTGTGTGTGTGTGTGTGTATATATATATAATGTCTTTTTAGGTTCCCGTGAGTGTGTTGGAAGTTGCCCAGTCTGTAGGGTACTGGGAACCCAGCGTGGATTGTTGGAGGTTTGACGTATCTGAATTTTTATGGGGTCTCCAAACTTTTCAGGACGAGGGCCACATTTTATATTCTACAAATATTTCTGAGCCATAAAGAAAATCGTTTTTTATAAATGAATGAATCACCCTTACATCAGGCTCTCTGTTTTGGCGTGCCCCCCCCCTACGGCAGGTCCTCCAGTGGAGAAATCACACCCCCCCCCCCCTTGGGTAACGTGTACCCTTGCTGGGGTAAGCACATCATTGTTTTTTAAGACCCAGATGGTAGAAGCCTCTGCTGACCTTACTTAATCTCTGTACATTGAGGATACGCCACTGAGGGCAAGATAAAATCTTGTAGGTGGCCGGATAGGACTTGCGGGCTGTAGTTTGGAGACCCTTGCTCTATGAGAATAAAAAAATGAGTATCTCTCCAGATTTGATCATTTTCTGTTGGTTGTGATGTGGTATACTGGTGAAGATCTTTGTTCCCTCAGACATGTTTTAGATATCATGAGAATTTCTTTATGACCTCTCTGCGGCCTTCGACACAGTTGACCACCCCCTCCTCCTCAAAAAACTACACTCCCTCGGCCTCAGAGATTCCGCTCTCTCCTGGCTCTCATCCTACCTGTCACAACGCTCCTTCAGCATTACCTATAATGCTACCACCTCCCCCTCACTCCCCCTCTCTGTTGGGGTCCCTCAAGGCTCTGTCCTTGGGGCCCCTTCTCTTCTCCATGTACACCTCCTCCCTTGGTCAACTCATACACTCTCACGGCTTCAACTACCACCACTATGCCGACGACACACAAATCTATCTCTCAACCCCCCACCTCACCCCTTCAGTCTCCGCCCGAATCACACACCTACTGAGCGACATATCAGACTGGATGTCGCTCCACTTCCTTAAACTGAACCTCTCCAAAACCGAGTTTCTTGTCTTCCCCCCAGCCTGGACACCACCCCCCATTGACTTCTCCATCACATCCAACAATGCCACCATCAAACCCGCCCCACAGGCCAGAGTACTTGGTGTCATTCTGGACTCCAACCTATCCTTCCAGCCCCAAGTCCAATCTTTAACAAACTCGTGCAGACTCCACCTCCGCAACATCGCCAAAATCCGCACATTCCTAACCCCAGAAACCACTAAACAGCTCATCCACTCCCTCATCATATCACGACTCAACTACTGCAACTCCCTCCTCACTGGCCTGCCTCGCCGCTGGCTATCCCCGCTTCAGTCCATCCTGAATACGGCTGCCAGACTCATCCACCTTTCCAACCGCTCCGTTTCCGCCACCCCCCTCTGCCAATCCCTCCACTGGCCTCCATTCAGTGTCCTACACCCCCCTCTGCCAATCCCTCCACTGGCTTCCGATTGCGCAATGGATCAAATTCAAAATCCTAACAGTGACGTACAAAGCTGTCCACCATACTGCCCCGAACGACATCAGTGACCTAATATCCAAGTAGCGCCCAACACGCACACTCCGCTCCTCACAAGACCTCCTTCTCTCTAGTTCCCTGGTCTCCTCCTCCCATGCCCGCCTCCAGGACTTCTCCAGGGTGTCACCCATCCTCTGGAACTCCCTGCCCCAACCCATCAGATTATCACCTACTCTCGTCTCCTTTAGGTGCACCCTGAAAACCCATCTCTTCAGGGAAGCCTACCCCACCCCCTGCTAACTTGCCGACCTCCTCCACTCTTCCTACCACTCCATCCCCCACAGCTATCTCCTCCTGTGCCACCATCTCCTCCCTCCTATATTGTAAGCTCCAAGGAGCAGGGCCCTCAATCCCCTCATGTTTTGCATTGTATTGGTATTGTTCTGTCACATGTTCTGTCCCCCTTTGTAATGTACAGCGCTGAGCGAACTATCGGCGCTTTATAAATACTGTATAATAATATGTAGATAAATTGGTGTAGACAAAAGCTTGTATTTCATGTTCCAATGGGTGCGATTAAAAATGTGAAGAGACAGTTTCTTTCTTGTTTATTGAAGGACACACAAATTCCTAAATCTTCTATTATACTCCAACAAGATTAGACACTGGCAAACAAACTATAGGCCATTACCTTTTTTTTATTTATTTATTTTTACTACAGTCAAGATTATCTACACGCTGCTGGTGTTTTCCTCACCAACTTGCAGGTTTCTGAATTGGTCATCTTAAGCCTAGTTTTTGGACAGTGCCACATCTGACCCGCCTGGACATTGTGGGGTGAGCCTGAAAGTGACCTTTGACGCTGGGTTCTGTGTGGGTGCTTTCCAGACTGGTGGAGCGGGAAGGGGTGGTCTTGGCCGCCTTGTCGGTGCCAGGGGTCTTGGTTGTTGGAATCACCTCCTCATCAGAAACTTAACTTCAAGCTTTCTTGCTGTCCCTTTATCATTGGACTAACCTACGCGCACAATGTTTTGGTGGCGTACATCAATTGAGGAACAAGAAGTCTCACTGTGGCAAGAGCGGTTGACAGGATCCTGTCCTGGGTGGAACTTCTGGTTCCAGCCCGGTCAGCTGTTTACACTTGTGTTGTAGACGAATTGGAAACCTATTTCCTCAGAAGGCAATGTCTGTACTTGGGGGAGTGGTCTGTGCACCCAGAGGGGTTCCAGAATCTGTTGCAGGTGGAGGTTACTAGACCTCCTGGCCTCCAGTTTCAGTGTCCCTCTTTTCTGCAGTTGAGTTTTTGCTAACGTTTGGCTCTTGGTGCCATCAAGGGCCAGGTATCTGCTCTTTCTATTTTGGTTTCTGAGACTCCTGTGTCTCCAATATGGTCCCCCCAGTCCAACCCTGGTGTTCTGTTTACATGTTCTTTAATATCTACCAGGCAGGCAACACTTCTGCCTCTTAAATACCTTCTTAGGGTGTCCTTAGGGTGGCCCTTTGAGTTGCAAGCAGTTTCCAGTAGTTATTGGGCCTTTAAGCAGTTGTTTTCTGTGGTGCCCAACCCTCAATACATGCTTTTGTAAACCCTGAAGATTTACGACTACTGTGTCCCTCAGTGTACTAGAAGATGGGATTTTTGTATCAACTGTAAAATTCTTTTCTCCTTTGAGGGACACGGGACCCACCCTTCCATATTTGATAATGCTCCTCTCAATGCTCCTCTCCTACACAACTGAAGCATGCTAGTAGTAGGAAGGGGTTACACCCTGAGCTGGCCTACAGTTTTTTTTGTTTACAGGTGCCCAATCTAGAAGCTGAAGGTTTAAAACTTCTTGTGTCCATCAATGGACTGCAAGCAAAGGATTTTACAGTGCGTATACGAATAATATTTTATAAATTAGGATTATTAACCATGTATTTTCAGACCCTGGATCCGCAGCTTTTATGAAACCACCATCTTTGGGTCACTTCCTGTAGTTTCAGGACACCATGTCTGTTCTGTCATTGTTCGTATAGAACCTTCCTTAAGGAGACCTGAATAGATTACATCTTCAGCATCTAGTCTAGTTGAGTGAGAATGACTAGTTGAGAAGATGACAACGTTACTCCATCCAAAAATAAAATGACCTCCAGTGGGAGGTCATTTTTTTTTCTTTCCACAAAGATAATTACATAACCCTCTCTGTCTTTTGTTGACTGCTGAAGTGCCAGGACACCTTGTCTGTCCTATTTTCTTCTAAGTAACCTTCCTCACGGAGACCTGAATAGACCTCCATGTCTTCAGAATCTAGTCTAGTATAAAGATGATGTCATCCTTTTAGTCTGCAATAACATCCAATGTTTCTTCAACCAAGAACCAAATGGCCTCCGGTGGGAATGGTCTATATATCTTGATATCTTGTCATAACCAGCCACTTGTTTCAAATTCTCATCTCAGGTCATCCTAATGAAATTTGTCCTCCTCTTCCTCTAGTCCCCTTGTGGAATCTCCCTCCTCCCCACCCACTATATAACGACCAGGAAAATGGTCATCACCACTTTGGTAAGGATCTCCTTTTTGTTATCCGTGTGTAGAGTGTTTGATGATACTTGGGTGGATGTCTCTTTGTGGTCTTGTCCGTGTTGGATGTCTGGTATTTTTTTGACAACAATGAATGTTCTTTCATTGTATTAAAGTAGAAGCCCAGGAAATGAACATGACAGGTAGGTACACTTTCTATATTAAGAGGTGCACACAGTGCGCTCCGTGTTTATGCTAAAGATAGGAAAATGTGTGTCTTTCTGGCTGTGCTGTATGTTACATTCTCTAAACCATCCCTCCACATTGTGCTGTGCATGACATACTCCAAACTACTCTGCTTCATATACTTTGCTGTTAGCGGCATGCTCTTAACTGCTCCACTCTGTACACTGTGCTGTACATGGCATGCTCCAAACTACTCTACTTCCTATACTTTGCTGTTACTGGCATGCTCTTAACTGCTCCACTCTGTACACTGTGCTGTACATGGCTTGCTCTGAACTACTCTATATAGTTTACTGTACGTGGCATGCTCTTGACTGCTCCACTCTGTACACTGTGCTGTACATGGCATGCACTTGACTGCTCCACTCTGTACACTGTGCTGTACATGGCATGCTCCAAACTGCTCCACTCTGTACACTGTGCTGTACATGGCATGCTCCAAACTGCTCCACTCTGTACACTGTGCTGTACATGGCATGCACTTGACTGCTCCACTCTGTACACTGTGCTGTACATGGCATGCACTTGACTGCTCCACTCTGTACACTGTGCTGTACATGGCATGCACTTGACTGCTCCACTCTGTACACTGTGCTGTACATGGCATGCTCCAAACTGCTCCACTCTGTACACTGTGCTGTACATGGCATGCTCCAAACTACTCTACTTTATATACTGTGCTTTGCTGTTAGTGACATTCTCTTGATTGCTCCACTCTGTACATTTTGCTGTACATGGCATGCTCTGAACTACTCTACCTCCTTTACTTTGCTGTTAGTGGCATGCTCTTGACTGCTCTACTCTGTACACTGTGCTGTATATTGCATGCCCCAAACTACTTTATATACCTTTCTGTATGTGGCATGCTTTGAACTATTATTTATATACTATGCTTTGCTGTTAGTGGCATGCTCTTGACTACTTCACTCTGTACACTGTGCTGTACATGGCATGCTCTGAAGTACCCTACATTATATACTTTGCTGTTAGGGACTTGCTCTTGACTGCTCCACTCTATACCTTGCACTGGACATGTCCCAACACCCTGCAGACTGCTGCATTTTGTGTGTTGTATATAATTGTATCTGTTACCATACTCCACTCTGAACACTGTGGTGTACCTTTTATCTACTCCATACATATAATCATCACCATTCATATAGAACAAGGGTCTCTTTAACCAGTTATCTGTCCTTCAGACTTTCGGGGGACCGGCTGTGCCCAGTGGGAGTAAACAATGCCCAATCTTTGGTATTCGGGGGAGAAATAGTTGGTGTCATTGGAAGGGATGGTGCCCCATTGTTGGTTTCATTGGCCAGATATAGGCGGGCAAAGAGCCGCAGTTTGGAGACAACTGCTATAGAACTTACTAGGGTTCATGGTCGCTCTGATCCGTCCCAGAGGCCCTACAGAAAGAAGGGGGAGCCGCTACAGTGGCTGCATGGGCTGAGACAGCTCATCACCCATGGTGGTAAGTACTGCGGGGACCAGGAGGGTGTAGGGTGTTCATGTAGGTTTGTTTTTTTTTTTTCTTCCCACAAAGGTAATTACATAACCCGCTTCGTCTTTTGTTGACTGCTTTAGTTTCAGGACACCATGTCTGTTCTGTCATTGTTCATATATAACCTTCCTCAAGGAGACCTGAATAGATTACATCTTCAGCATCTAGTCTAGTTGAGTGAGAATGACTAATTGAGAAGATGACAACATTACTCCGGCCAAAAATAAAATGACCTCCAGTGGGAATAAAATACTGGCATAACCCACCACCTTCTTCCCCTCTCAGGTCATCCCACCCAAAGAGGTCCTTCTCCTGTCCTCGCCTTGTTTGTAAACCATGTGGGTTTGTTTTCTTTCTTTTTTTCTTCCCACAGAGATAATTACATAACCCTCTTCGTCTTTTATTGACTGCTGAAGTGCCAGGACACCTTGTCTGTCCTAATTTTTTTCTAAATAACCTTCCTCAAGGAGACCTGAATAGACCTCCATGTCTTCAGAATCTAGTCTAGTATAAAGATGAGGTCATCCTTTTAGTCTGCAATAACATCCAATGTTTCTTCAACCAAGAACCAAATGGCCTTCGGTGGGAATGGTCTATATATCTTGATATCTTGTCATAACCAGCAACTTGTTTCAAATTCTCATCTCAGGTCATCCTAATGAAATTTGTCCTCCTCTTCCTCTAGTCCCCTTGTGGAATGTCCCTCCTCCCCACCCACTATATAACGACCAGGAAAATGGTCATCACCACTTTGGTAAGGATCCCCTTTTTGTTATCAGTGTGTAGAGTGTTTGATGATACTTGGGTGGATGTCTTTTTGTGGTCTTGTCAGTGTTGGATGTCTGGTATTTTTTTTGACAAGGGATGTCCTTTCGTTGTATTAAAGTAGAAGCTCAGGAAGTGAACATGACAGGTAGGTACACCCTCTATATTAAGAGGTGCACACAGTGCGCTCCATGTTAATGCTAAAGCTAGGAAAATGTGTGTCCTTCTGGCTCTGCTGTATGTTACATTCTCTAAACCATCCCTCCACATTGTGCTGTGCATGACATACTCCAAACTACTCTGCTTCATATACTTTGCTGTTAGTGGCATGCTCCAAACTGCTCCACTCTGTACACTGTGCTGTACATGGCATGCTCCAAACTACTTTACTTTATATACTGTGCTTTGCTGTTAGTGGCATTCTCTTGATTGCTCCACTCTGTACATTATGCTGTACATGGCATGCTCTGAACTACTCTACCTCCTTTACTTTGCTGTTAGTGGCATGCTCTTGACTGCTCTACTCTGTACACTGTGCTGTACATGGCATGCTCTGAAGTACCCTACATTATATACTTTGCTGTTAGGGACTTGCTCTTGACTGCTCCACTCTATACCTTGCACTGGACATGTCCCAACACCCTGCAGACTGCTGCATTTTGTGTGTTGTATATAATTGTATCTGTTACCATACTCCACTCTGAACACTGTGGTGTACCTTATATCTACTCCATACATATAATCATCACCATTCATATAGAACAAGGGTCTCTTTAACCAGTTATCTGTCCTTCAGACTTTCGGGGGACCGGCTGTGCCCAGTGGGAGTAAACAATGCCCAATCTTTGGTATTCGGGGGAGAAATAGTTGGTGTCATTGGAAGGGATGGTGCCCCATTGTTGGTTTCATTGGCCAGATATAGGCGGGCAAAGAGCCGCAGTTTGGAGACAACTGCTATAGAACTTACTAGGGTTCATGGTCGCTCTGATCCGTCCCAGAGGCCCTACAGAAAGAAGGGTGAGCCGCTACAGTGGCTGCATGGGCTGAGACAGCTCATCACCCATGGTGGTAAGTACTGCGGGGACCAGGAGGGTGTAGGGTGTTCATGTAGGTTTGTTTTTTTTTTTTCTTCCCACAAAGGTAATTACATAACCCGTTTCGTCTTTTGTTGACTGCTTTAGTTTCAGGACACCATGTCTGTTCTGTCATTGTTCATATATAACCTTCCTCAAGGAGACCTGAATAGATTACATCTTCAGCATCTAGTTGAGTGAGAATGACTAATTGAGAAGATGACAACATTACTCCGGCCAAAAATAAAATGACCTCCAGTGGGAATAAAATACTGGCATAACCCACCACTTTCTTCCCCTCTCAGGTCATCCCACCCAAAGAGGTCCTTCTCCTGTCCTCGCCTTGTTTGTAAACCATGTGGGTTTGTTTTCTTTTTTTTTTTCTTCCCACAAAGATAATTACATAACCCTCTTCGTCTTTTGTTGACTGCTGAAGTGCCAGGACACCTTGTCTGTCCTAATTTTTTTCTAAATAACCTTCCTCAAGGAGACCTGAATAGACCTCCATGTCTTCAGAATCTAGTCTAGTATAAAGCTGATGTCATCCTTTTAGTCTGCAATAACATCCAATGTTTCTTCAACCAAGAACCAAATGGCCTTCGGTGGGAATGGTCTATATATCTTGATATCTTGTCATAACCAGCAACTTGTTTCAAATTCTCATCTCAGGTCATCCCAATGAAATTGGTCTTCCTCTAGTCCCCTTGTGGAATGTCCCTCCTCCCCACCCACAATATAACGACCAGGAAAATGGTCATCACCACTTTGGTAAGGATCTCCTTTTTGTTATCAGTGTGTAGAGTGTTTGATGATACTTGGGTGGATGTCTCTTTGTGGTCTTGTCAGTGTTGGATGTCTGGTATTTTTTTTTTGACAAGGAATGTCCTTTCGTTGTATTAAAGTAGAAGCTCAGGAAGTGAACATGTCAGGTAGGTACACCCTCTATATTAAGAGGTGCACACAGTGCGCTCCATGTTAATGCTAAAGATAGGAAAATGTGTGTCCTTCTGGCTGTGCTGTATGTTACATTCTCTAAACCATCCCTCCACATTGTGCTGTGCACGACATACTCCAAACTACTCTGCTTCATATACTTTGCTGTTAGTGGCATGCTCTTAACTGCTCCACTCTGTACACTGTGCTGTACATGGCATGCTCCAAACTACTCTATATAGTTTGCTGTACATGGCATGCTCCAAACTGCTCCACTCTGTACATTGTGCTATACATGGCATGCTCCAAACTGCTCCACTCTGTACATTGTGCTATACATGGCATGCTCCAAACTGCTCCACTCAGTACATTGTGCTATACATGGCATGCTCCAAACTACTTTACTTTATATACTGTGCTTTGCTGTTAGTGGCATTCTCTTGATTGCTCCACTCTGTACATTATGCTGTACATGGCATGCTCTGAACTGAACTACTCTACCTCCTTTACTTTGCTGTTAGTGGCATGCTCTTGACTGCTCCACTCTGTACACTGTGCTGTACATGGCATGCTCCAAACTACTCTATATAGTTTGCTGTACATGGCATGCTACAAACTGCTCAACTCTGTACACTGTGCTATACATGGCATGCTCCAAACTACTTTACTTTATATACTGTGCTTTGCTGTTAGTGACATTCTCTTGATTGCTCCACTCTGTACATTTTGCTGTACATGATATGCTCTGAACTACTCTACCTCCTTTACTTTGCTGTTAGCGGCATGCTCTTGACTGCTCTACTCTGTACACTGTGCTGTATATGGCATGCTCCAAACTACTCTGTATACTTAGCTGTATGTGGCATGCTTCGAACCATTATAATTTATATACTATGCTTTGCTGTTAGTGGCATGCTCTTGACTACTCCACTCTGTACACTGTGCTGTACATGGCATGCTCTGAACTACCCTACGTTATATACTTTGCTGTTAGGGACTTGCCCTTGACTGCTCCACTGCGTACCTTGCACTGGACATGTCCCAACACTCTGCAGACTGCTGCATTTTGTGTGTTGTATATAATTGTATCTGTTACCATACTCCACTCTGAACACTGTGGTGTACCTTATATCTACTCCATACATATAATCATCACCATTCATATAGAACAAGGGTCTCTTTAACCAGTTATCTGTCCTTCAGACTTTCGGGGGACCGGCTGTGCCCAGTGGGAGTAAACCATGCTCAATATTTGGTGTTAGTGGGAGAAATAGTTGGTGTCATTGGAAGGCACAGTGTCCCATTGTTGGTTTCAGTGGCCAGATATAGGCAAGCAAAGAGCGCAGTTTGGAGACAACTGCTATAGAACTTACTAGGGTTCACGGTCGCTCTGATCTATCCTGGAAGTCCTGCAGAAAGAAGGGGGAGCCGCTACAGGGACTGCATGGGCTGAGACAGCTCATCACCCATGGTGGTAAGTACTGCGGGGACCAGGAGGGTGTAGGGTGTTCACCTTTTTTCAGTTTTTCTGAAAAGGTGAAATTACACTTCAAGGTATACACCTTGGTCAACAAATGGGCACGTTTTCATTTTATGGCCAGCAATCCCTCTATTTATTTATTTATTTTTTGGGCCTAAGCTGTCATGGACTCCCGCACTGGGGATTGCAGTATGGCACCTGACCATCCATAGATTGGTCCGGCATGTATGCCATTACATTAGCGCTATGCTGTGCTTCACTAAGGACCAGCCGCTGTCACCACCTGAGGAGGAGAGGAAGAACCTATGTTGGAGAAGCCAGAAGACCTTTGGGGGAATAAAAGTTATGTATGATTTGATTAGACGGGGTGGCCTATTAGAAAGGAGGTGGTATCATTTCAAACCAATGTCTTCTGGAGCAGCCACAAGACCTTTGGAAAACCAAGGCATGTATAATTTGATTAGACGGGGTGGACTATTGGAAGGGAGGTGGTATCATTTAAAGCCAACATCGTCTGGAGCCCACGGAATACCTTTGGAAAACCAGGTATGTATAATTTGATTAGATGGGGTGGCCTATTAGAAAGGTGGTGGTATCATTTCAAGCCAACGTCTTCTGGATCAAACTCAAGACCTTTGGAAAACCATGGTATGTATAATCTGATTAGACAGGGGTGGACTATTGGAGGGGAGGTGGTATCATTTGAAGCCAACGTCTTTAACTTTGCATGAGTCTCTTATGACATCATGACCCTTTTAAACCAGCAATGTAGTCACTGCCACAGAGCCAAATTTGACAATATCGGGTGAAGATATTTAGACAGGATTTTTGTTCTGGTGGTAGGCCTTTGAGCATGCTCTGTGTATAGACATTGCTGTAGCACATTCGTCTTGTCCTGTAGAAGTACTGAGAGCCTTAATCTGGCCATAGATGGGTAGAACTTCAAACATTCTTGGGTAAAGAAGGTTCTAAGAAAGGTTCATTTTTCTAACCATTAATGGGGTCAAATCAGCGTTCATATTCGACCACAGTAATGCAAAAATTCAAAGGAGCTGGATGGAATTTTTTTTTTTTTCGAACGAACAAATTTCTAACAGTGTATGTGGATTTAGTTTGGTAAAGTCCATTCATTCCAAAATCAAATGTTAAAAGCAAAGTCTTTCGGACGACATACAAATGTTCTGAGAATTTTCATTTGAAGTTCTGTTCATCGATGGCCAGCATTAGGTGGCAGCTGGCACTATTGAGAAATGGGTAAATTATTTTTTATATATATATTTTGACTGGGGGGGGCTGAACTGGAGATGAGGAGAGCTAGAAAAAACTACCGATGGGCCTGACTTTGGTTCCAACAGTCTCCAAACAATTAAAGTTAGAAGAACATTACTGTTGGATAGCAATGCTGTCTGCTAAATATGTAAACCTGTCTATTCTGTATGGAGCCCTATACTTCATAAACCATGATTGCATGGATTGCTGAATTGTATATTTCATGGTTTGATGGTCAAAATGTAAGCAGAAAAAGTAGAAAGCTATTATAAATTATTTACAAACCTTTTTTTTTTTCTCAAATGTAATTGTCTTCATCTGTGTCGACTCCTCTAGTGTGAGGAAAACTTTGTCTCCTCTTATTGTTGGTACATAACCTTCCTCAAGGACACCTGAATAGATTACATTTCTTCATTATCTACTCTAGTAGGAACATTAATATTTTAGTCTGAAAAAGAACCCACTGTGTTACTTTACAAAAGAACAAAATGTCTTCCAGTGGGTACAGAAGTCCTTACCAGCCACTGTTGCAAATTCTTATCTCAGGTCGTCCTATACAAAGCAAGCCTCCTCATGGTGACCTCCTGAGGAATGTGCCCTATCCTCAGCCGCCCTATGCCCAGGAAAGCATTCGCCATTGCTTTGGTAAGGATCTTGTTTTATGTGATTTGTGCACAGAGGTGTTAATGACTGTTGTGTGGCCAATGTCGTTTTTGTGTTCTTGTCTGAATGTGCAATGTCTTAGTTGGGCCAGTTGCCCTACCAACACAGATTGAGCTTCATTTTGTAGATGGCAACCTAATATCTCTATCTTGTAGTATGTAGGCTTGCAGACCGTGGTCACGCATGGGGTTTAAAAGCTGCAGAGTGGTGTTGAATATAACCTGTTTGTTGGAGTGTCATATGGATGGTAGTGCACTTGTATACTCTTGCACTTGTATAGTAGCTGCTTGAGTTTGCAGTCTTGCAATTGAACGGCTGAGGTACGTGATGTCTTCTTGGGTGGTATAGTTGTCTTGAAGGTACGTGATGTCTTGTTGGGTGGTATAGTTGTCTTGAAGGTACGTGATGTCTTGTTGGGTGGTATAGTTGTCTTGTTGGGTGGTATAGTTGTCTTGTTGGGTGGTATAGTTGTCTTGAAGGTACGTGATGTCTTGTTGGGTGGTATAGTTGTCTTGAAGGTATGTGATGTCTTGTTGGGTGGTATAGTTGTCTTGAAGGTACGTGATGTCTTGTTGGGTGGTATAGTTGTCTTGAAGGTATGTGATGTCTTGTTGGGTGGTATAGTTGTCTTGAAGGTATGTGATGTCTTGTTGGGTGGTATAGTTGTCTTGAAGGTACGTGATGTCTTGTTGGGTGGTATAGTTGTTTTGAAGGTATGTGATGTCTTGTTGAGTGATATAGTTGTCTTGAAGGTGCGTGATGTCTTGTTGGGTGGTATAGTTGTCTTGAAGGTACGTGATGTCTTGTTGGGTGGTATAGTTGTCTTGAAGGTGCGTGATGTCTTGTTGGGTGGTATAGTTGTTTTGAAGGTATGTGATGTCTTGTTGAGTGATATAGTTGTCTTGAAGGTGCGTGATGTCTTGTTGGGTGGTATAGTTGTTTTGAAGGTATGTGATGTCTTGTTGGGTGGTATAGTTGTCTTGTCTATGACTCGCATTCTTTTTGTAAATAAATGTTTTGTGGGGTGTTTTTTTATTTTTAATTTTTTTTTCTTTGTGGCCGTAGTTTTTTGGTGTAGGGTAAAGCAGACCCACTTTTGTTTCTACTTTCCCACAGAAATTCATTAAAGTGCCCTAGGCCTCCTAAGATAGGCAACGCAAGTATCCCAGAGAAGCTTTGGACAGGGGGACATCATTCTCACCTAAGCAAGAAAGGCAGAAGCGCAGACTACACTTTCCTGAACAATGATAGTTCTTTGTGACTTGGTGGTTTCCCATGGGGTGGAAATTCATTAATGAATTAACACCCCAAGGGAAACCACAGAATCACAAAAAACTATTTTAACGTTCAGGGAAGTGAAGTCTGTGATTCCACCTTTCTTTCGTAGGCGAGAATAATGTCCACCTGCCAAAAGCGTCCTTGGGATACTCACGTCGTCTATCTTGAGAGGCTTTGGGGCTATGTAGAACACAAACAGCACATGTCTAGTGGAGCATCACCTTGGGCTGGCTTTTAGGATTCAGAAGAGACAGTAGGCTCCTGATGACGTCAAAGAGGGACCTGGCTTGTGGTGGATTTTTGTGGACAACTGCAGGACCATGCTGGATTCACTTGGTTGTTTTAAGCTCAGCCCAGCAGACAAGATATAAGAGGGGATTTGGGAGAAAAACTACCCCCAGCATGGTGAAGTTCTTTAAAGAAGTTGTCTCCTAAAGAAAAAAATTCTAAAAGATGTCTGCAGCAAAAGTCTATTCACACCTGTCTTGCTTGACCATGTCTTAGTTCATCCCGTGGTGTTTACAAAATCTTCTGGACCCCTGCTGTGGGTCTGGTGGGATTCACCAACCCGTACATTGACACTCTGTCCATTAAGACAGAGGCTGGAACCACGGCACTCACCCTAGAATTAGGCGTCCATCACACCAGAAGTGTGCCAACAGCAGAAGGTTCTTTGGAATGAAGGTCTGAAGCAGTAGGAGAGGCAAGTTTTCTATTACAGGGCGACTTTAATGATCCTCAGTGGGAATAAAGATTGATATTTTTTTTTTTTTAGTATGTATTTGTTGGGCGCCCACTTTATATAGTCCCAGTTTGGGTTCTCCGACACAAGCGGTCAACCAGTGAGCACCCTGTGCTGGGACATTTGGAGAGCCCAGCATTCTGTACAGCTCAGTGTCATGGAAGCTCCGTGTGATATACATGTTGTAGCATAAAGATTTTATATACATACAGGTGGCTGCGTGTTTTGTAGCTTGCACATGGATTGCGTGTAGTTCCAGGAGATCTGTCAGGTGGTGTCCTTGGCTCACGCCGGGTGTCATTGATTTCTGGAAACTTTTCTTCCTTTGCAGAACCCTCGTACCTCCCCGGATACACTGCGTTTGATGGGACCGATAGCGGTATGATTGGTCAGCAATTAAAACTCATTTCTTTTATTTCTTTTCTTTTTTTGCATATACATCCCTACAATGAATTGTCCTTCTAATTCATTTTCTTTTAAATTCTCCTTCAGGAACATTCATTCCTGAACCAATGGGTTTTCATCCAAACCGAATGAATTCAAAAGGTAAGACATGAAATGTCTGCGTTATACCCTTCAACCTGCGCATGTCCTCTTCTGTGATCCCTACACCTCACACTGTGTCCTCTGATCTCTACACCTCACACTGTGTCCTCTGATCCCTACACCTCACACTGTGTCCTCTGATCCCTACACCTCACACTGTGTCCTCTGATCCCTACACCTCACACTGTGTCCTCTGATCCCTACACCTCACACTGTGTCCTCTGATCCCTACACCTCACACTGTGTCCTCTGATCCCTACACCTCACACTGTGTCCTCTGATCCCTACACCTCACACTGTGTCCTCTGATCCCTACACCTCACACTGTGTCCTCTGATCCCTACACCTCACACTGTGTCCTCTGATCCCTACACCTCACACTGTGTCCTCTGATCCCTACACCTCACACTGTCCTCTTCTGTGATCCCTACACCTCACACTGTCCTCTTCTGTGATCCCTACACCTCACACTGTGTCATCTTCTGTGATCCCTACACCTCACACTGTGTCCTCTTATGTGATCCCTACACCTCACACTGTGTCCTCTTCTGTGATCCCTACACCTCACACTGTGTCCTTCTGTGATCCCTACACCTCACACTGTGTCCTCTTCTGTGATCCCTGCACCTTACACTGTCCTCTTCTGTGATCCCTACACCTCACACTGTCCTCTTCTGTGATCCCTACACCTCACACTGTGTCCTCTTCTGTGATCCCTACACCTCACACTGTGTCCTCTTATGTGATCCCTACACCTCACACTGTGTCCTCTTATGTGATCCCTACACCTCACACTGTGTCCTCTTCTGTGATCCCTACACCTCACACTGTGTCTTCTTCTGTGATCCCTACACCTCACACTGTGTCCTCTTCTGTGATCCCTACACCTCACACTGTGTCCTCTTCTGTGATCCCTGCACCTTACACTGTCCTCTTCTGTGATCCCTACACCTCACACTGTCCTCTTCTGTGATCCCTACACCTCACACTGTGTCCTCTTCTGTGATCCCTACACCTCACACTGTGTCCTCTTCTGTGATCCCTACACCTCACACTGTGTCCTCTTCTGTGATCCCTACACCTCACACTGTGTCCTCTTATGTGATCCCTACACCTCACACTGTGTCCTCTTCTGTGATCCCTACACCTCACACTGTGTCTTCTTCTGTGATCCCTACACCTCACACTGTGTCCTCTTCTGTGATCCCTACACCTCACACTGTGTCCTCTTCTGTGATCCCTGCACCTTACACTGTCCTCTTCTGTGATCCCTACACCTCACACTGTCCTCTTCTGTGATCCCTACACCTCACACTGTGTCCTCTTCTGTGATCCCTACACCTCACACTGTGTCCTCTTATGTGATCCCTACACCTCACACTGTGTCCTCTTATGTGATCCCTACACCTCACACTGTGTCCTCTTATGTGATCCCTACACCTCACACTGTGTCCTCTTATGTGATCCCTACACCTCACACTGTGTCCTCTTATGTGATCCCTACACCTCACACTGTGTCCTCTTCTGTGATCCCTACACCTCACACTGTGTCCTCTTCTGTGATCCCTACACCTCACACTGTGTCCTCTTATGTGATCCCTACACCTCACACTTGCATCACCTGTGCGCTCTGTGCCGTTTCCCTCTCTGATCCCCACACCTGTGCGCTCTCCATTGTGTCCTCTGATCTGTATTGTGTGCTTCCTGATGATTTAGTTTATCCATAGCTGACTATTGGTGGTTTTAACAATTTGTTTTCCCTTTATGTAGTTCTCTCTCCCTTTGTTGATGACAATCCATTTTTGGTCAATGATTTCCCTCCAAGAAATGCCGGCTTTGATGGCTTCGGTAGGATAATGGATGTAAACTTTATTTGTGATGTAAATTGCTTCTATAAAGTTGTGGTCAGCAGTCTGCACACCATCAATGGTACAAGGGAGCCGGAAGGTTCTGGATGTGCAGAACAACTCCAGGGTGTCATTATAATGTGCAGCCCCTGCATCCCTGAATGCATACAAGTAGCAAAGTATGTAGGTGCCAGAAATACCCTCAGGAAAAATATCCCCCCCCCACATACCCTTCATTGTTGTTGGATCTATAGTAATGTGTACATCTGGTACTGTAGGTGTACTTCTGGATTAAATACCTCCTGCTTTCCTAGCCCATGGTAGTATTATACTGGGGGGCAAATGACCGTCTTTTTCCCTTTCCCCTTTTTTTCCCTCTCCCCCTTTTTTTTTACTTTCCCCTTTTTCCCCCTTCTCCCCCCCCCCTTGTCCTCCCCCCCTTATCCTTTCCCCCCCCCCCCTTATCCTTCCCCCCCCCCTTATCCTTCCCCCCCCTTCTCCTTCCCCCCCCTTCTCCTTTCCCCCCCCTTCTCCTTTCCCCCCCCCTTCTCCTTTTTCCCCCTTTCTTCTCCTTCCCCCCTCCCCTTTTGCCTATCATCGTTCTTTCCCCCTTTTCCCCCTTCCCCCCCCCTACCCCCCATCCTTTCTCCCTTTCCCCCCTCTCCCCCTTTTTTCCCCTCCCCCTTTTCCCCTTTTTTCCCCTCCCCCTTTTCCCCTCTTTTCCCCTCCCCCTTTTCCCCTCTTTTCCCCTCCCCCTTTTCCCCTCTTCCCCTTTTTCCCCCCATATCCCCCTTTTTTCCCCCTCTCCCCCCTTTTCCCCTCCCCTCTCCCCCCTTTCCCCTCCCCTCTCTCCCCCTATCCCCCTTTTCCCCCCTCTCCCCCTATCCCCCTTTTCCCCCCTCTCCCCCTTCCCCCCTCCCCCTTTCCCCCCCCCCTCTCCCCCTTCCCCCCCCCCTCTCCCCCTCCCCCCCTTTCTCCCCCTCCCCCCCCCCTTTCTCCCCCCTCTCCCCCTTTTTTCCCCTCCCCTTCTCCCCCTTTTCTCCCCTCCCCCTTCCCCCCTTCTCCTTTTTCCCCCTCCCCTTTTTCCCCTCCCCTCTCCCCCTTTTTCCCCTCCCCTCTCCCCCTTTTTTCCCCTCCCCTCTCCCCCTTTTCCCCCCCTCCCCCTTTTCCCCCCCCTTTCCCCCTTTCCCCCCACATCTCCCCCTTTCCCCCCACATCTCCCCCTTTCCCCCCACATCTCCCCCTTTCCCCCACATCTCCCCCTCTCCCCTTTCCCCCCCCCCCTCTCCCCTTTTTCCCCCCTCCCCTTTTTCCCCCCCTCTCCCCTTTTTTTCCCCCCTCTCCCCTTTTTTTTTCCCCTCTCCCCTTTTTTCCCCCCTCTCCCCCCTCCCCTTTTTCCCCCCCTCCCCTTTTTCCCCCCTCTCCCCTTTTTTTTCCCCCTCTCCCCCTTTTTTCCCCCCTCTCCCCCTTTTTTACCCCCTCTCCCCCTTTTTTTACCCCCTCTCCCCTTTTCCCCCCTCCCCTTTTTTCCCTCCTCCCCCCTTTGTTGGCAATGGATTAAATATGTTTGCTCCTCGGATGATCCGTAAGACCCCTTTCAATGCGCTTTGGGAACATACAAAGGCCAGGACACAGATAGACAGACTGAGCTTGTTTAATGGTAACGTGAGTTGGGACTAAATACAAACAAGGACTAAGGAAGGGAGATCCCTCCAACCAATCAGAACATTACAGCTAATGATACTCTTCATGATGACCTCGTTCTAATCATTTTTCATATCTTGCGAGCTATGCTAATTTCGAAGACTCATGAAAGTCGACGTTCAGCACCCACAGCCAGATCAGCATTAGTAATGTCAATAATTATCCTCTCAGCAAACAGGTATCATGAGACAGGAACGGGTTATCATGGCCGCAGCTCATTGGCTTGGATAGTTTTAGCTGTGAGGGAGAAAATATGCTGATTTACAAGAATCCTAGAAAAACATCATAAAACAAGAAGAAATGTTTAACTCTTTTCTCCCACAAGGGTTGTCCACCCCAATCCCAACACAGGGCTACAAGACTTTCTCAGATCTTCTAGCAGCTTGGCGTTCCTTGCTCAAATGTCCATGCCCCAAGGTGTGTCCGTGGCCCAAGGTGTGTCCGTGGCCCAAGGTGTGTCCGTGGCCCAAGGTGTGTCCGTGGCCCAAGGTGTGTCCGTGGCCCAAGGTGTGTCCGTGCCCCAAGGTGTGTCCGTGCCCCAAGGTGTGTCCGTGCCCCAAGGTGTGTCCGTGCCCCAAGGTGTCTACTGTCTTGGAAATTCGCTTTAACGAATTTCTCCTTACCGTGAGTACTCGCAGTTGGATGCGCAGAAATCCCCCATAAAGCTGTGCGAATCTCGCTTACCACGACTGCAGCCAAACTACACGATTCCTGCCCATCCAAATACTTTGGTTCTGTTGAATTTGTGGGTGATGGAGCTCCGTTACCCTGGAATGATCACACGACACTCTAAGGCTGGTTGCAACTCACATAAGGGCTGATTTTAGGCTCAGCTCTCTGTTTTATTAGGAATACACACATGCCCCCCACATGAATAAAGTCAATCCCTCCCACCGAACAATACAATGGGGATTGCTTATACAGAGGATGTACATTCCAATTGGAGCATAGCCTTTGCTATTATCTATCACTGGTCCTCCCCCATGAACCTTCTGAGGTCAGCAGACTTCCTCCCCTTCCCCCCTATGAGCCATCTGAGGTCATATTTCCTGTCCTACTATCTTCTATTGGTATGTACATTCTCTGTACAAGCACTCTCTAAAAATATCAGTCTGTACCTGGATGGGCCCGATACGATCTTTATTAAAACACATCCATCCCAGATACAGTTTCAAGTTGGTAATGGGTTGTAAGATATGCATAAGCCTACACGTGGAGTTCACACCGCTTGCGCATTGCGTTATGAAGCCCACGTGGTACCATGCTGCTGATATGTGGATACAGGCCCACGGTCTACTGACAGCGGCATTCGCATGGAATGCCGTGGTGGTATACACGCCGGTCTATAAGCGCAGATCTGCCATCTCATCCATTACCAAGCCGAGTACTGTAATACATACATTGTACATGCGCATGGCCCAATTGCAGCCTTCAGAGCTTTAATTAAGCCACACGAGAGACATATGAATAACACGAATACATGACACATTTAAAGTTCGACCAACAATACAAAATTTCCATGACATTCCCTCCTGTTTTATCATATTCTCCTCGTGTCCCTTCTTGATCTTCTTCAGCTTGATGGGTGTAGTCTCAAACTTCAAAGAGTTCCTGTAGTTGTCCCTGAGAATAAAGCTCCACGGGGTACCTGAAACAACAAGACCCGACGCAGACTCGACGCAAACAGGCTTGATTGAAGCGATGATCCTCAAGAGCGTTGGAACCTTCACTACAGGAAGGCTCTTGCAAAAACCACAAACAGACTTGTGGTATGAATAAAGCTTGTGATCCCACGGTGGTCTGGGGAGATCCAGCAATAGATTCTCAAATTGCCCCTGCAGACGGGGCCACACAAGGCTGGTCTCGACCCAGACAGTTTTCCAAATCGCAGACACAAACAATGATGAGGCTTGAAGCTTGCTTGAAGGTCTTGGAGAATGTGGTCTTCAGAGAGATAAATTAGAGGGAAGCCAGGACGTAATCTGTAGAGAAGGTGGATGGTTGGTGAGGTCTTCCTCCGATCAGTGGTTGGAGTGGGATCCCAGGAGCGGGCATGGAGATGTGGTCGTCTGCCCAAGCTTGGTTTACACGGTCGATGAGGCAACAGGAACATCTCACCGCGGCATATAAAAGGCAGATGAAAAAGAGAAGCATCAGGATATACACTCCCACTTCCTTCAACCAAGATCCGATGGAGAACAGGAAATCTCCCAATCCTCCCAAACCCTTGAACGGATTCCAACCCTCACTAGCTATAGCTCTAGCTTTTCCCTGTAGTTCACTAACTTTGTCCATATGGGCCTGGACCTTGTCATCGGTGTCTTCTATCCAAGTACAACAATCCTCTCCGATGAACTCACAGAACCCCCCTTTGGCGGCTAAAAGATAATCAAGGGCCATCTTCTCCTGAAGCACTAAAATTCCCATCTGCCGTTGTTCTTGGGCAATTTCTCTGACAGCCTCTACGGTCTCGTTAAACATACTATCCACGATGACAGAAAAATTGTTCAGGCGCTTCATAAGTTCTATTCCCCATCCTGTCCATGAGGGGAACCAAGCCCATGCCTGGTCGCCCTCAGAGAACAGCTCCCTGCGAACTCTCCCTGCCATCCTTACCTTCTTGTGGACCATCAACTCTTCATGGTCCATCACTACATAGGATGCGGGGACTAGCTTTATGAGGGCACACGAACCTTTCGCGTTCTGGGGAAATGTTCTATAGGCTGCCGAACCACACAGAAAATAGTATGGACCTGTCAGAGCAGAACAGGAGGAGTTCCTCGTTCGGCCTCTGGTACTGAGCAACAGTTGCACAGACTGGGGGATTGCTCCCTCAGTCTGCACATCACATCCGTCCTTCCAACACACGTGGTCTGGTCGGTCAGTGTGGTTACTCAGAAAGGAAGTCTGGTTAGTCAGATTGACAGTTATACCTCCCTCGCAGGTGGTAGTCCCAACAAACTTGTTACCTGTGCCAAAGCTGATGTTAAAGCACACCTGAGGGCTGCCTAGCTGCCCAGTTACCCATAATGGACTGGTGAGGGCCCTACAGGAGCTAGAGCTAATATTGGTGCTGAAACTGATGTTACCTGCTAAAAATGTGTCATTAAGTTCTACCGACAAATGTCTACGTGGGGGCTGACCAGGGGTCCCTTGCTTTTTCATGCCGACGCGGATGTCATATAGGGCATGAACAGCGGCCATTGCGGACATGTGATGACTGGGTGGGGGCTTAGAGCATACCCAACAGTTGGTTTTGTTGGCGGTTCTGGCTAAACGCAGGTGCATTTTAAATAAAAAGTTGGGGTATCTGCCGTCTTTTCCTCCGTTCACACACATGTATGACATACAAACAAAAAGAAAAAGGAAAATGACACCCCTCATTCTCTGGTGTAGCTGAAAAGCTTCTTGCAGTGGCTTGCGTGCACCCAGTTGTCTCGTCCCTCGAGTTTGAGTGAGGTAGGTGTCGTCAGCTGGACTTGGTATGGTCCGGTGAACCGTGGCTCGAGTCCGGTTCTTTGATGTTTCTTTAGGACGACCCAATCACCTGGCTCAATAGAAAGAACACCTGTTATTGTATTTGGATCGGGGAGCGATTCGCGAACCCGATGGTGTATCTTCTGCAGCTCCCGTTGCAGAGATTGCACATAACCTGTAAGCTGTGAATGCAAAGACGACAACTGTTGAGGAAAGTACAACCCTGTTTTGGGAGGTCCCCCAAACAACACCTCGTAGGGTGACAGCCCATGTGGTTGCCGAGGGGCATTCCGGATGGAATAGAGGGCAATGGGGAGACACTCAGGCCAAGGTTTTTTGGTATCGGCCATGATTTTGGAGATCCTGTTTTTAAGGATTCCGTTGAGACGTTCAACCTTACCGCTACTCTCGGGGTGATACGGGGTGTGTAGCCCTTGGTTGATGTGAAGGGCTTTACATACCTCTGCAAAGATCTGTCCAGTGAAGTGTGACCCCCTATCGGACTCGATGGTTTCAGGTAGACCCCAGCGGCACACAACCTCAGACAGGATTTTCTTCGCCGTGGTACTAGCGTTGGCACATGTGACGGGCCACGCTTCAGGCCAGCCTGAAAACATATCTACACAGACCAAGGCGTATTCGTACGGCCCACTCTTTGGTAACGAGATGTAATCGATCTGGATGCGTTGGAAGGGGCGTTCAGGTTTTGGTGAGTGCCTTTGGGGTATTACTACCGTTCTGCCAGGGTTGTGTAGGGCACAGACTAGGCAAGAAGCTGCAAAGGTAGCTGCAGCAGTACTGAACCCAGGTGCAATCCAATGCTCGTCTACCAACGCACACATAGCCGTCTTAGATTGGTGCCCAGGGTAGTGAGCCAAGTGGGCCATCATGGGGAAAAGGGACTTTGGCAAACACCATCTTTTGTTCAGGCACCAAATGTCATTCGACCCTTGGGAGGCTCCTGCTGCTGTCCATCTAGCCTTCTCCTGCAAACCCGCCTGTGATTGCAGTTTTTTAAACTCGTCTAATGAAACCTCTGAAGGGATGGCCAGCATCAGAACCCCCGTTTCCTGAACCAGTGCACCGGCCTTTGCGGACCGATCTGCCAAAGCGTTTCCACATGCCTCCACACTAGTCTCAGTGGTATGAGCTTTCACCTTAAGAACAGCAATCTCCCGTGGCAGGCCGAAGGCAATGAACAACCTGTCAATCAGTTCTGCATGCTTCACCGGTTTACCTGAACTTGTGAGAAATCCCCTCGCTTTCCAGATGGGACCAAAGTCATGTGCAATACCAAACGCGTACCTCGAATCCGTATAAACATTAATCCTCTGACCTTCATGTAACTCACATGCCCTGGCCAGTGCCCACAGCTCAGCTTCCTGAGCTGACATATGTGCGTTCAGAGAGCCCTTTTCCACAACGTCACTTTCCGTCGTGACCGCGTAACCAGTGTGTGGCTTACCGTCTTGGGTGTAGTACCTGGACCCATCGACAAAAAGATTTTTCGCTTCCGATATTGGCGTTTCCTTCACTGGGTTGATCGCCGCTGACTCCAGTTCCATCAAAGAAATGCAGTTGTGTCCTTTGGAAGAGAGGTTAGTAGTGGACAAAGAAGACATGTTAGTAGAAGAGGTGTTAGTATTGTTAGTCGGGTTGCAAAATTCAGCACCGTCGTTGTTGTCCTCCCCCCCTTTCTCGTCTTCCAACACAGGAAGAAGAGAAGCTGGGTTAAGAATAGTGCATCGTTTGATAGAGAGGTTAGTAGGAGTTAGGAGGGCTACCTCGTATTTGGTCAATCTTGCTGCAGAGAGATGTTTAGTTTGGACCTGGTTTAGGATCTCTTGCACCGAGTGCGGAGTGTAGAGTGTGAGGGGTGAATCCAAAACGATGTCACCCACTTTTTGGACAAGGACAGCACAAGCAGCCACTGCCCTCACACAACCCGGGGACCCTTTGATGACTGGGTCCAGAGCGGTCGATAGGTACATGATGGGGCGGTATTTGGTTCCGTGAAGTTGGGTTAGTACTCCGGTTGCATGGCCCTGACTTTCATGACAGAAAAGGTAGAAAGGTAGGTCATAGTTGGGTAGACCTAGGGCTGGTGCTATTGAGAGTTCCTGAGTCAAATCTTGAAGAGTTGACCAGTCGTCATCTGACATTTGAAATGGTGTTTTGGATGTCAGCTCATACAGGGGACCAAGTTTGTCCGAGATGTTGGGGACCCAATCTCTGCAGTAGTTGATAAGGCCGAGGACGGCTCTCAGCTGACGGTGGTTTTTGGGTCTCTTTAGGTCTTGCAATGTCTGCACTCTTTGGGTTGTTAGGTGCCTGGTGCCCTGAGAAATACAATGCCCCAAGAAGATGACTTTCTCCTGGCAGAGTTGTAATTTCTCCTTGCTGGCCTTGTTGCCCGTTGACGCCAGATGGTTGAGTAATGAAACAGTATGTTGATAACAATCCTTTTTAGTGGGACAGCAGAGGAGCAAGTCATCAACATACTGTAACAACACCACCTCTGGATTCATTGGGGTCCACTGATCTAACACGATTTTCAGCTTGCAGCTGTATTCCGAGGGACTGGTTACTGCTCCCTGGGGGAGACGGGTCCAGGTAAGTTGTCGGCCCTGGAAGGAGAAGGCAAAAAGGTACTGACACTGGGGATCCAGGGGTACCGAGAAAAACGCGTTTGACAGATCAATGACGGTAAAAAATTTTGCATTGGGTGGTACGGTTGCCAGCAGGGTGTGTGGATTGGGCACCAAAGGGGCATCACTGATGATGATTTTGTTTACCGCTCTCAGGTCATGTACCAGCCGGTAGGTGGTCGGTTGACCAGGTGCTGTCTTTTTTGCTACTGGGAATAATGGTGTGTTACATGGCGACTGGGTTGGGGTGAGGACCTTTATCTGTAGATAATGGTCGATCTGGGTTTTTAGGCTGTCCATTTGAGCTACACTTAAAGGATATTGTGGTAGTTGTGGTAACACGCTTCCTGGTCTGATGTTGACTGTAGTTGGAGGTACCGGCAAGAGACCCACATCATATTTATCTGCTGCCCAAACTTTGGGGTCAACTTCAGCCAATACGTCCAACTCCAGACAATATGTAGCCTCGGTGAGATAAGGTAGGGCCAACAATGTGCACAGTCTTTCTTCCGACAGGGCACTACTCACCACAACACCCGATGGGGTGAACTCAATGACAGCTTGAATGTCTGACAAGATGTCCGCTCCCAAAAGATTGATGGGGACGTCATCTGAGACCAGCACTGACCTGACAGCCTCAGTGTGCAGACCTAACCTGAAATGGAGTGGTTTGGTGGACTGTAGAGACACTGTTTGACCTGTGAGACCTACCGTCGGTGTGTTTGCCCCTGAGAGGGGTACCTTGCCTTGGATGTCCTGTTTTCGCAAGACTGTTCTGGCTGCACCGGTGTCGATGAGGCAAGGGAGGGGATATTTTAATTCCTCGAGAAAAAGATGGATCTGGGCCGACACCGATTTGCCAACTTCCTATGAGGATTCATAGGAGTTACTTACCATGGTGGTCATAGGGGCGGGGGACTCATCAGGAATGAACTGCCACCGACCTTTAGGTAATTGGGGACAGCTCCTCCTCATGTGCCCCGTTTGGTGGCACTGGAAGCACCTGGGTGGGGGCCTATCCTTCCTGTGACCCAGATCCCTTGGTTTTTCGTGTGGGGTCTGGGACATAAGAACTTTGGCCTTGTCTTGTTTTCTTCTATCCATTTCCCTCTCTATTGCCGCAAGAGTGGAAAGGATAGCAGGGATAGACATCTCATTATATTCGGGTCGGGCCAGAACCAGCCTTTCCCGAATTTTAATATTGATGCCTTCCAAAAATTTGGCCCGCAACAGAATGTGCGTCGCGGTCACCTTTACCCCTTCAGTTGGAGCATCAGGTCCAACTTCCAGATCCGCATCCAGTGCCGCCTGCTTGAGACGGCGCCAGAAGCAGGCGCTTTCCTCATTAGGACCCTGGGTGAGCTTCATCATGTCCGTAGTAGAGGTAGCACCATACATTTCTGGAAGCTTTGCCTTTAGCTGTGTACAGAACTCTTTGCCCCCTGAAGTCATCTCCTCATGCGTGGTTATAGAGCACCCTGCAATCACTGTACTGGCCACTTCCATGCCCACCTTTGCCCGTAGGATCTGTGCACAATCTGACCCGCTCATACCATAGCTGAACTGGTTTTGTCCAAACATTCGAGCAAATCCTCTCGGATTGACTCGATAGTCCGGGAGCTCAGCCAGAATAGTGCGGATCTCTGCCGGGGTGAAGGGGACATGCCAAACTACCCGTTCCCCTAAAGTCCGTTCCCCCCGTGCATTGGGAGGACCTTCAAATTGCTGCACCCTGACTGGATAGGCCTCGGTCCGGGAAGAGTGCAAGGGCTGACCCAGCATCATCGGTGGGCTTAGATTAACCACCTCGCTTACTGCACCTTCAGGTTTGAGGTCCCTCAGATCAGGGTATAGCTGGGGGGCAGGGGTCTGATCAGTGGTTCGTAGCGCTTTGATGCAATCCGCCCTGTTTTTTAACCGGGTGTCTATTCCCCTTGATTCACAGATAGTCTGCAAATCGGTTGTTGAGTAGGCTTCATAGTTGGAAACAGAAGGAGCTGGGGTGAAGCAGGGAGAAGGGAGAAGTAGAGGCAGAGGCTGAGGCATAGAGACAGAAGACACAGAAGGTATGTCAAGAGTGACGTCACTAACAGAAGAGACAGGTGCAGTTATACTTATCTCAGCCACTGTTGGTTGTTGGGGAACCCCAGTAGACCCTGATCCTGCCTGCCTTAGTAGAGTCAGCCCTGAAAGAGCTTCCTCCACCTCTGACACTGGATCCTCCTGTTTTATTCCCTCTGGAGGCCAGGTATACATCACCTGGTTCTTCCGGACAGACACCAGTTTATGTATGCCTTGCTTCCCTAATTGGATTGACCTGTGAAGCCATAGCTGTGCGATCTCTAGTTCTGACGCCTGCATCCGTGGTTCAAATTCAGAGATGAATTTTTCCCACCTCCATGCGTCAAATGTACCTTCCCGGGGAATTTCCCATCTGGTACCCTTCGACCATTTATTCCACCTTTTGAGGGGTTCTGTAGACTTCCCCCCCAAACTCACCTTCATCAGTTGTGCAGCTGTCCTTACCCTGAAGAGGGCTGGTTCCCCCTCTCTCTTCATGGACTGACTACTGCCCATCGTGACTAGTCACTGGTATATATCCCGCGTCCGGGTACCTGTTTACCCCCTGGAGCACTCGGTGGGATCCTACCGAGAGGCCTGATTCCACCACTTTCCCAGCACAGCGTAATTTATGTGATACTTATCGATCACCCGAAGCGCATCAAGTGGCGGTCAGACTGAGAGCACACCTCCCACTCCCACAGCGCAATTTGTGTGATCCTGACCACCCGAAGTGTTTGTGGTGACCAGGATTTCCCTGGACCGCCCACTCACACAGCGTAATTTATGTGGTTCTCATCACCCACTGTGTTTGGCAGGCCACACCGCACAATGATGAAAGTGGCTTTTCTCTCCCTGCACACAGTAGCTAACACAAGTCAAAACAAAAAGAGGGGTTCTTGGATGTTACTTAGGGGTCACTGGTTGGGCAGAAACCTGCTAACTGACCTTTAGGAAATTTGTGTAAAAAGAAAAAAAACTTTCCTAATACACACAGAAAAACCCTTTTTCAACCTGAAAAACTGTTAAAAAGGACAAAGTGGATCCTTATGAAAAACACGGGACGTTTCACAGTAAAACAATTACACAGAGGTAAACCGAAAAACTGCGCCAAAAGTAACCTTGTTGCTGACGCAAAAATCACTCCTATCAGCACCGCTAAACGATCCACGTTATACACGCAATCTTTACTGCAACCACCTAGAACCGTTTACACAAAAAGTCTGCTGGACGTGAAACACGCGACACAGCAGCTTAAAACAAACCCGCTTTACAATAAGGAACTACTTTTAACAGGAAAAACACAAGAAAAACATAATCACTATACAAGAAATCTATGTGCAAAAACCCAGACTTCACCGCGCTCATTAAATGTGGAACACGTGAAGGGAAAACTCGCTTAATACACTTTAAATTGGCTGGCAATACGCAAATTTAAAGCTAAAAGCAAACAAATGAAACTGTAAAAAAATTTGGATTAAAAACACAATATGGGTCAAATGCATATAGGAAACTTCATGCACATTGCATAGAGATTACTGCACATATGGTAGTCAACAAAATGGCCACCAAACAAAAGGAGTCCATGTGGTTTAGTCAAGAAAATGACCCCCCACAGAGGAGCACATGGCAGATACTAGAATGACCCCCCACAGGGAAGCACATGGTAACGCTAGAATGGCCCCCCACAGGGAAGCACACGGCAGCCTCTAGCCTCAAAATTGCCTCTTACATAAAACAGACGTTTGGACAGAACATACACTGGACAATTACACAACAATATGAAGCACACATACAACACAATTTGGGCACAATCACAGAACGGACATAAAACACCAACATATCACACTAACATGCACATGTAACAAAAAGGACCCCCTGCTGCATGCTTGCTGGGAGCAGTAATACCACAAAACATTGTACAGATCACATACACACAGAGATCTTACAACAGTTAACAATTAACCTAAACCTTTCAGCACTGTAATAATTACCTCACGTGGAGGGGGGTAAAGCAATCACCACAGTACCTACAGCCCACAAATACTTACCTAACACTATGCAACAACTTTTACCCACTAAAACATATACCCGTTTAATTTTTGGTTGGACGATTTTTAAACTTGACCAAATCCAGCCAACCAAAACCCACCCCCCCTGCTGCTCTCAGCAGAGACAAACCCTCGTCTTTTCACCCACAAATCAAGAGTTTAGGACAAAAAACGAGGTCCTTGTTAAGCGGTATTTCTTGTTAGCTAACAGAGAGCGAAATCAGCCACACGAACACGCAAAAAGCGATCCTCTTAATGGCAGAGAGACCTGAAATGTGCCGGCATACTTTTTGCTAGTTCATGATGGCCATTCCCCCCTCGTTCTAGGTTAGCTACGCAAGAATACGCGTTAGTATCCACCAGGCTCGCCAAACTGTCTTGGAAATTCGCTTTAACGAATTTCTCCTTACCGTGAGTACTCGCAGTTGGATGCGCAGAAATCCCCCATAAAGCTGTGCGAATCTCGCTTACCACGACTGCAGCCAAACTACACGATTCCTGCCCATCCAAATACTTTGGTTCTGTTGAATTTGTGGGTGATGGAGCTCCGTTACCCTGGAATGATCACACGACACTCTAAGGCTGGTTGCAACTCACATAAGGGCTGATTTTAGGCTCAGCTCTCTGTTTTATTAGGAATACACACATGCCCCCCACATGAATAAAGTCAATCCCTCCCACCGAACAATACAATGGGGATTGCTTATACAGAGGATGTACATTCCAATTGGAGCATAGCCTTTGCTATTATCTATCACTGGTCCTCCCCCATGAACCTTCTGAGGTCAGCAGACTTCCTCCCCTTCCCCCCTATGAGCCATCTGAGGTCATATTTCCTGTCCTACTATCTTCTATTGGTATGTACATTCTCTGTACAAGCACTCTCTAAAAATATCAGTCTGTACCTGGATGGGCCCGATACGATCTTTATTAAAACACATCCATCCCAGATACAGTTTCAAGTTGGTAATGGGTTGTAAGATATGCATAAGCCTACACGTGGAGTTCACACCGCTTGCGCATTGCGTTATGAAGCCCACGTGGTACCATGCTGCTGATATGTGGATACAGGCCCACGGTCTACTGACAGCGGCATTCGCATGGAATGCCGTGGTGGTATACACGCCGGTCTATAAGCGCAGATCTGCCATCTCATCCATTACCAAGCCGAGTACTGTAATACATACATTGTACATGCGCATGGCCCAATTGCAGCCTTCAGAGCTTTAATTAAGCCACACGAGAGACATATGAATAACACGAATACATGACACATTTAAAGTTCGACCAACAATACAAAATTTCCATGACACTACTCAAATTCTGGATTGGAAGCATTTGGCTGAACTACTGGACTTTGAACCATGAACACATTTGTGATGAGATCTCTCCTTCCATACCTAATGTTACACAAGTTTTTCTTTGTTTTTAATGCTTATTTTCAGTTTTATTTTTTGCTTTTTCAGTTACGTTGTTCTTTCTCAATTATTGACCGAAACAGAAACGATTAAAACTTTAGGTCACTCTACTGCTGACCGGAAGGTTGGATGCTGGCAAACACAAAACGTGGGCCAGCCCAGGATAACCTTTCGCAGTACAAGCATGACTCCGCTTCCTGCAGTTTTCGTAGGAGGATGGACATCTTTTCTACGGCTCTACTGCGTTGACTAACGTTTATTATTTTGTAAGCAACATTTTTTTTCTTCAAATTTCTTTTTTCTCTACATTCCTGCTGAAGTTTTGTCTCTACGACTGCAACTTTCTGACACTATCATCCTCCATGTGGCCATTGGAGTACTGCATCAGGACTGGTTGTTACAGGGATAGCCTGGAAGTGACCTTTGGGCACTGGGCTCTGTGTAGGATACTCTCCAGATAGCATTCTGATAATTGTTAGCTGCAAAGTTCTGTCCAGTCGAGAGCTTGTTGGTATTGTCTCAGCATTTGCCCTATCTCTGACCCTTGCTCACATTCTACAAATGTTTCTGGGGGTTCTTGCACCCCAACTTTGGATGGTGCTGATGTCTGCAGCGTAGAATGTTATCCTCTCTTCCTAGTCAGATCTGTCTTTGGAGTCGTCCTTGTGCTCCATCGTGTGTGGCTAGGCCATCTCTGCTATAAGTTGAAGTTTTGACCACTGTCTGACTTGCCCGGTTTGCTGGCTAAGTGTAGAGGCCACCAACCATCTCCTTCCCCCTCTCCTGCAGATTATCTGATTTACCCATGGCCTTTCCAGCTTCATCTGGAGCCATCTAGTACAGAAACTGACCATTCAGTCCTTAACTGATGAATATGTCCCTGAGTTTCAGTCCACTAATACTGCCAAATTAAAAGACCATTCTGTTCTTACTGATGCCAATTGCCCAATTCTAAGACTAGGGGATCAGCCTGTTGCTTCTACCAGACCTGTCTCCAGCCTTGGGTTGTTTCCCTTTGCACCTACTTTTCAAACTGTTTCACTGTGGAGATGGAAGCATCCTAATAAGCATTTTGGGGGGAGCAAATAACTTGTTAATCTTATATCCGTTTATTGAGAATTTGGTGAAAAAGTGGTCTTTCCCCACCTAGGGTCCAGCAGGGTGCTGAATTTTCCAGTAGAGGATGTGTCTGTCCTTAAGGACCCAACTGAAAAGTAGTTGAAAGCCCTTTCTAGAGTTCTGCTTTCACTGGTGGGCCCTTTACCGGATTCTAGCCGCGACCTTGCTGCATCTGACTGGTCAAAGAGATCTAAACGCTGCTCAGGATGATCCCCTGTTTATAAAATGCATGTAGCTAATGGCTGCAGCTTTACACTTTAGCTGTGATAGTTTGGTAGAAGCTTCTAATCTCATTTGTTGCATGTCTGTTCCTATTATTTTGAACACAACTGTATATGAACAATCAGCTCCAGGAAGATGAAAGAAGGTGTGACGTTCCCTGTGAGGACTGTTACAATTAGAAGACGCCTATGTGAAGCCAAGCTATCTGCAAGAAGTCCCCGCAAAGTCCCACTGTTGGAAAAAAGACGTGTGCTGAAGAGGTTACAATCTGCCAAAGAGCACATTGACTGGCCTAAAGAGAAATGGTGCAACATTTTGTGGACTGATGAAAGTAAGTTTGTTCTTTTTGGGTCTAGTGGGCGGAGACAGTTTGTCAGACGGCCCCCAAACACTGAATTCAAGCCACAGTACACTGTGAAGACCGTGAAGCATGGTGGTGCAAGCATCATGATATGGGGATGTTTCTCATACTACGGTGTTGGGCCTATTTATCGCATACCAGGGATCATGGATCAGTTTGAATCCATCAGAATACTTGAAGAGGTCATGCTGCCTTATGCTGAAGAGGAAATGCCCTTGAAATGGGTGTTCCAACAAGACAACGACCCCAAACACACCAGTAAACGTGCAACATCTTGGTTCCAGACCAACAAGATGGACGTTATGGAGTGGCCAGCCCAATCCCCGGATCTTCATCCAATAGAAAACTTGTGGGGTGACATCAAAAATGCCGTTTCTGAGGCAAAACCAAGAAATAGAGAAGAACTGTGGAATGTGGTCCAATCATCCTGGGCTGGAATACCTGATCACAGGGGCCAGAAGTTGGGTGACTCCATGCAACACAGATGTACAGCAGTTCTCAGAAACAGTGCGACTACAACCAAATATTCATGAAGTCATTCAAAGGAAAGCAAAATCTTCAAACATTTCTCAGTTTATATAGTGAATGTTTGAGTTTGTAAAGAAGAATACAAACACTGCCATTTTTTTGAACCGTCTAAAACAATTGAAGAAAAGTGAATATTAGAGGAACAACACAAATTTGATGTATTTTTCTTCATGTTGTGATTTGGAATAGAATGTGTCGTGTTCCCAATGCATTTGTGTGGATGGTAATAAAAGCTATTAGAAGGATTTTCAGCTTTATTCACTTTTTTTACCACACTATTATTTTGAACACAACTGTACATAAGGCAATTTGGCTAAAGTGCTGGACTGTTAAACCAAAAATTCAGTCTGCATGGCCTTCAAGGTACAGTGTCTCTTCAGACCAGCTCTTGACAATATCATCAAGGATGCTACTGGTAGCAAAAGCACCCATCTCCCTTTAGCGAAACAAGCTTAAGAAGCTGAATAGAAAGTTGTCTCCACCCTTATCTGTTTAACAAACAGCCATTTTTGTTTCTCCACCCCTTGATCCCCACATCAAGACCAACTCCCTGCTAAGGAAACTGTTGGTGCAGGCTGTGTGTCATATGTCATGTGACGTATGGCTCTGTCTTTGACTTTCCAGAACCTACAGCTTTTCAGATGGATCCTGAACCTTCAGAAATCATTGTAGGAACACTCACAATTTCTAGCTCTAGTCCTGGACACTGCTCAAGCCAGCAGAGATTTCATACTTTCCAAGGGCTGTTTAACACTGGAGGGTAATGCTTACTGCCCTCTGAAAAGTGTCAGGCATTAAGGAGGCACTACCGCCAATCTTGGATAATCCCCATAAGGGTGCAGTGGGTTCTTGTCCTCCATCTCCAGGTGCATCATCCAAGCTTATGATCTCATGACTCAGGTTCCACCCTTTCTTGTGTATGAGAACCCTACTACATCTGTGAGTGCTTCTTGGGATTTTTGGCATTGAGCAGTGGTTTTTCAGATTTTTCAAAGTTCTCAGTTTTTCTACGGAATTTCCTAAGTTTTTTTTTCAGGTGGAAGGAGCAGCCTCCACATCCATGGTCCTTCAGATGGCTGTTTGAACTGCGGGCAGTCTCCAGTTCTCTATTGGTTTCTAGGACCTGTTAACCTTTGGGATGTCCAAAAGCCATCCAACTGAGGGGTGGGCAGCACAAATGTTAAGACTTTATATGTCCCTCAATGGACGGGAAAGAAAGTAGGTATTGTTAGTATGTACTTGCCATAAAATCGCTTTGGGACCTGTGCTCCTCAAAGGATTCCAACAAATGTGTGCGTTTTATGATCATGCTCTCAGTGCAGCTTTACAATAAAAACGGGTGTGCTGATGGTTGGAGGGCTTTCCTTTGCTAGCCTACAATTTGTTTGACACTGTCCGATCCCGAAGGTGGCATCATTCATTCATTCATTCATTCATTCATAAGTGTATTTCTTTTAATGGAAGCAGTGTGAGTACCTGAATTGTCTTATATGCCTCTTGCAGCCCATGTTCTGCAGGGCTCAGACTTGGAGAGGAAGAAGCAGTACAAGCAGCCAGTCTGTTGCGGTTCAGTTCTAAGAATGTACATTCTGACCTGTTACTCAACTGTAAATCAGGTCTCCTTCTCTATGAAACAAAGCTGTGTCGTGTAAACCTCAGGATGCAATAGATTCCTTTTTGCAGTTATCAACTTCAGGATAGTTGTGCTTACAATCAAAAGCTGATGGACCATCACCCTTTGTATGCACTTCATAATAATAGTGGTTGTACAGATATGTTGTGGCTGAGTGTTTGGGATGCAAATTGCCATACAGTGGGGCAAAAAAGTATTTAGTCACCACCAATGGTGCAAGTTCTCCCACTTACAAAGATGAGAGAGGCCTGTAATTGGCATCATAGGGAGACCTCAACTATGAGAGACAAAATGAGAAAACAAATCCAGACAATCACATTGGCTGATCTGGAAAGAATTTATTTGCAATTTATGGTGGAAAATAAGTATTTGGTGAATATGAAAAGTTCATGTCAATACTTTGTTATATATCCTTTGTTGGCAATGACAGAGGTCAGACGTTTCCTGGAAGTCTTCACAAGGTTGGCACACACTGTTGCTGGTATGTTGGCCCATCCTCCATGCAGACCTCCTCTAGAGCAGTGATGTTTTGGGGCTGTCGCTGGGCAACACGGACTTTCAACTCCCTCCAAAGGTTTTCTATGGGGTTGATATCTGGAGACTGGCTAGGCCACTCCAGGACCTTGAAATGCTTCTTACGAAGCCACGCCAGGGCGGTATGTTTGGGATCATTGTCATGTTGGAAGACCCAGCCACGTTTCATCTTTAATGCCCTTGCTGATGGAAGGAGGTTTGTACTCAAAATCTCACGATACATGGCCCCATTCATTCTGTCCTGTACATGGATCAGTCGTCCTGGTCCCTTTGCAGAGAAACAGCCCCAAAGCATGATGTTGCCACCCCCATGCTTCACAGTAGGTATGGTGTTCTTTGGATGCAACTCAGCATTCTCTCTCCTACAAACACGACAAGTTGTGTTTCTACCAAACAGTTCTATTTTGGTTTCATCTGACCATATGACATTCTCCCAATCCTCTTCTGGATCATCCAAATGCTCTCTAGCAAAATTCAGATGGGCCCGGACATGTACTGGCTTAAGCAGGGGGACACGTCTGGCACTGCAGGATCTGAGTCCCTGGCGGTTTAGTGTGTTACTGATGGTAGCCTTTGTTACGTTGGTCCCAGCTCTCTGCAGGTCATTCACTAGGTCCCCCCGTGTGGTCCTGGGATTTTTGCTCACCGTTCTTGTGATCATTTGGACCCCACGGGGTGAGATCTTGCGTGGAGCCCCAGATCGAGGGAGATTATCAGTGGTCTTGTATGTCTTCCATTTTCTAATTATTGCTCCCACAGTTGATTTGTTCACACCAAGCTGCTTGCCTATTGCAGATTCAGTCTTCCCAGCCTGGTGCAGGTCTACAATTTTGTTTCTGGTGTCCTTCGACAGCTCTTTGGTCTTCACCATAGTGGAGTTTGGAGTGGGACTGTTTGAGGTTGTGGACAGGTGTCTTTTATACTGATAACAAGTTCAAACAGGTGTCATTGATACAGGTAATGAGTGCAGGACAGAGGAGCCTCTTAAAGAAGAAGGTACAGGTCTGTGAGAGCCAGAAATCTTGCTTGTTTGTAGGTGACCAAATACTTATTTTCCACAATAATTTGCAAATAAATTCTTTCCAGATCAGCCAATGTGATTGTCTGGATTTGTTTTCTCATTTTGTCTCTCATAGTTGAGGTCTCCCTATGATGCCAATTACAGGCCTCTCTCATCTTTGTAAGTGGGAGAACTTGCACAATTGGTGGTGACTAAATACTTTTTTGCCCCACTGTATATACAAGGCAGTGTGTATACTATATGGCCAAAAGTGTGTGGAGAACCCTCCTAATTAATTCAGGTGTTTCCAGTGAAAGGTGCTGGTGCAATACTATGACGTACAAGAGACATTTTAGATCATTGTGATCTTCCATCCTTGTGGCAACAATTTGGGGAAGCCTTCTTCTGTTCCAGCATGATTGTGCCCACGTGTTCAAAGTCAGCTCCATAAAGACATGGTTTGGTGTGGAGGATTTCTAGTGGCCTTCACAAAGCCCTGATTTCAACCCTACTGAACATATAAGCTTGCTGGACATCCCATTCCAAATGCATGGAGTTATAGTTGCCAAACCCCCACCAATCTTCTCCACCCTTTCAGTTATAACAGCCTCCACTCTTCTGGGAAGGCTTTCCACAAGATTCTGGAATATGTGGGAATTCTGTCCATTTTCCTAAACATTTGTCAGGTTGGGTATGGAAGTTGGATGTGACCTTACTCACAATTTGAATTCCAATTCTCACCTAAGAGGTGTTCAGTAGGGTTGAGGTCAGGGCTCCATGCTGGCCACTCAGGTACATACTAGATCTTTATGGAGCTGGCTTTGTATACAGTATTGATAAGAGGATAGTATCTAAAATGACCACAAGAAATGTTTACTTTCTTTTCATGTAAACTCCTTGTTTCAGGTATTTCCAGAGACACCGTTCATGATATATTCAGAGTAGTGTACAAATAAAAAGTGCGCTAATTATTCACAAAAAATGCAAAGATAAATAATAAAAATAAATAAATTCATAAATATAAACATAAGTCCAGCCACCATAACTGTGATAGTCCAATATCAACTTAATGTCAACCTTGAAAACAAACCCCCCCCCCCCCCCCCCCGTGTGCAAATCCGACCCCAGATGAAGGGAATCCACTCACCAGAGCTATATGCTGATTATATTATAAACCAGTATGATAGCATGTTGCTCTGGGAGCGATGATCTGCAGGATATCCCAGTAGAGGAACAGCAACCAATAGTGATCCAATCAGCACATATGGAACAGCTAAGCAGCAAATGATCTTCCAGTAACATGGGCAAAGCTGGAGGAATCAGAAGAGATATGATGGTGCAGGACGTTTAAAACCAGTAAAATGTTATTAGTAAAGTATTGCACTCACAAAGACGGTGTCTAGCCGACACCAGCAATGACAGCCTCTATAATGCCACATCCACGAGGGAAAAACCAAGGGACGAACCTCCTGCACCGCGATCAACACAGCCGACAGCTGGAAGGAACGTTCCAACGTCACGTCCACTAGGCCAGGCCCAACGCGTTTCGTCACTTGACGTCTTCAAGGGGCGGAGTGGATATCAGACGTCTGCTCATAAAATATATACCCATTCCGCATACGAGATCAGCTGCAGTCGATCAGCACATCAATCTGATACCAAACTACAGCTCAATCTCCGCAGGAAATAGGAATATGTGGCAATAACCTATAACAGCAGATTGGTGTGGCAATCAAATGGTCATAATGAAAATAACAAATACACAAATGGTCCTATGGAAACATAGGTGAGTATTAAACATATATATATATATATATATATGCTAAGAGTGGTAGTAGAAATATACATAATCTCAAACCTACATCATACATGTATCTCTCCACTGGCTTACGATTGCCCAACGGATCAAATTCAAAATCCTAACACTGACGTACAAAGCCGTCCACCACACTGCCCCGAACTACATCACCGACCTAATATCCAAGTACCACCCAACACGCACACTCGGCTCCTCACAAGACCTCCTTCTCTCTAGTTCCCTGGTCTCCTCCTCCCATGCCCGCCTCCAGGACTTCTCCAGGGTGTCACCCATCCTCTGGAACTCCCTGCCCCAACCCATCAGATTATCACCTACTCTTCTCTCCTTTAGGCGGACCCTGAAAACCCATCTCTTCAGGGAAGCCTACCCCACCCCCTGCTAATTGCCGACCTCCTCCACTCTTCCTACCACTCCATCCCCCACAGCTATCTCCTCCTGTGCCACCATCCCCTCCCTCCTAGATTGTAAGCTCCGAGGAGCAGGGCCCTCAATCCCCTCATGTTTTGCATTGTATTGGTATTGTTCTGTCACATGTTCTGTCCTCCTTTGTAATGTACAGCGCTGAGCAAACTATCGGCGCTTTAAATACTGTATAATAATATAATAATTAGGATAATAACAAAACATAGAACTCTCTGTATAAAAATTGACCACCAATCAAAATCGAATTTCTATAATGATCATTCGATTGGTGGATTGCATTTTTTATCTTACTATAATATCTCGCTTGTTCCATTTAATTTAGAATATGATTTACTATTTTTGTGGGTCGATCAACTTTTGATCAAATTTTTTATAGGTCGATCTTTTTTGATCACATTTCTCTTAATGGATTATTCGATTGATCGAATTTTAGATCGAATACCAGTATGATAGCATGTTGCTCTGGGAGCGATGATCTGCAGGATATCCCAGTAGAGGAACAGCAACCAATAGTGATCCAATCAGCACATATGGAACAGCTAAGCAGCAAATGATCTTCCAGTAACATGGGCAAAGCTGGAGGAATCAGAAGAGATATGATGGTGCAGGACGTTTAAAACCAGTAAAATGTTATTAGTAAAGTATTGCACTCACAAAGATGGTGTCTAGCCGACACCAGCAATGACCGCCTCTATAATGCCACATCCACGAGGGAAAAACCAAGGGACGAACCTCCTGCACCGCGATCAACACAGCCGACAGCTGGGAGGAACGTTCCAAAGTCACGTCTACTATGCCAGGCCCAACGCGTTTCGTCACTTGACGTCTTCAAGGGGCGGAGTGGATATCAGACGTCTGCTCATAAAATATATACCCATTCCGCATACGAGATCAGCTGCAGTCGATCAGCACATCAATCTGATACCAAACTACAGCTCAATCTCCGCAGGAAATAGGAATATGTGGCAATAACATATAACAGCAAATTGGTGTGGCAATCAAATGGTCATAATGAAAATAACATATAAATACACAGATGGTCCTATGGAAACATAGGTGAGTATTAAACATATATATAAGCCAAGAGTGGTAGTAGAAATATACATAATCTCAAACCTACATCATAAGGATGATAACAAAACTTAGAACTCTGTATAAAAATCGACCACCAATCAAAGACGAACAGTAAAGATGATATGTATGGGGATAATAACCCATAATCTGCTCATATAGAGGGCCAAACATTGGAATGGTACCCCATCCACAAATCTAACCATCCTTAATTTAACCTCGAGGGGTATAAGGAAATCTCCAATAACATCTAGCTTAACCTCAAAGGGATATAAAAAATCCCCAATTTAAAAAAAATGCACCAGTATTATTCGATCTAAAATTCGATCAATCGAATAATCCATTAAGAGAAATGTGATCAAAAAAGATCGACCTATAAAAAATTTGATCAAAAGTTGATCGACCCACAAAAATAGTAAATCATATTCTAAATTAAATGGAACAAGCGAGATATTATAGTAAGATAAAAAATGCAATCCACCAATCGAATGATCATTATAGAAATTCGATTTTGATTGGTGGTCGATTTTTATACAGAGAGTTCTATGTTTTGTTATTATCCTAATTATTATATTATCATTATACAGTATTTATAAAGCGCCGATAGTTTGCTCAGCGCTGTACATTACAAAGGGGGACAGAACATGTGACAGAACAATACCAATACAATGCAAAACATGAGGGGATTGAGGGCCCTGCTCCTCGGAGCTTACAATCTAGCAGGGAGGGGATGGTGGCACAGGAGGAGATAGCTGTGGGGGATGGAGTGGTAGGAAGAGTGGAGGAGGTCGGCTAGTTAGCAGGGGGTGGGGTAGGCTTCCCTGAAGAGATGGGTTTTCAGGGTGTGCCTAAAGGAGAGAAGAGTAGGTGATAATCTGATGGGTTGGGGCAGGGAGTTCCAGAGGATGGGTGACACCCTGGAGAAGTCCTGGAGGCGGGCATGGGAGGAGGAGACCAGGGAACTAGAGAGAAGGAGGTCTTGTGAGGAGCGGAGTGTGCGTGTTGGGCGGTACTTGGATATTAGGTCGGTGATGTAGTTCGGGGCAGTATGGTGGACGGCTTTGTACGTCAGTGTTAGGATTTTGAATTTGATCCGTTGGGCAATCGTAAGCCAGTGGAGAGATACATGTATGATGTAGGTTTGAGATTATGTATATTTCTACTACCACTCTTAGCATATATATATATATATGTTTAATACTGACCTATGTTTCCATAGGACCATTTGTGTATTTGTTATTTTCATTATGACCATTTGATTGCCACACCAATCTGCTGTTATAGGTTATTGCCACATATTCCTATTTACTGCGGAGATTGAGCTGTAGTTTGGTATCAGATTGATGTGCTGATCGACTGCAGCTGATCTCGTATGCGGAATGGGTATATATTTTATGAGCAGACGTCTGATATCCACTCCGCCCCTTGAAGACGTCAAGTGACGAAACGCGTTGGGCCTGGCCTAGTGGACGTGACGTTGGAACGTTCCTTCCAGCTGTCGGCTGTGTTGATCGCGGTGCAGGAGGTTCGTCCCTTGGTTTTTCCCTCGTGGATGTGGCATTATAGAGGCGGTCATTGCTGGTGTTGGCTAGACACCATCTTTGTGAGTGCAATACTTTACTAATAACATTTTACTGGTTTTAAACGTCCTGCACCATCATATCTCTTCTGATTCCTCCCGCTTTGCCCATGTTACTGGAAGATCATTTGCTGCTTAGCTGTTCCATATGTGCTGCCTAGCTGTTCCTTATGTGCTGATTGGATCACTGTTGGTTGCTGTTCCTCTACTGGGATATCCTGCAGATCATCGCTCCCAGAGCAACATGCCATCATGCTGGTCTATAATATAATCAGCATATAGCTCTGGTGAGTGGATTCCCTTCATCTGGTGTTGGATTTGCACACGGGGGGTTTGTTTTCAAGGTTGACATTGGACTATCACTGTTATGGTGGCTGGACTTATGTTTATATTTATGAATTTATTTTTATTATTTATCTTTGCATTTTTTGTGAATAATTAGCGCACTTTTTATTTGTTCACTATTTTACCTTTTTTGGTTAGAGGTGCTGCTTATTATCTGATTTATTTTGGCGCTTCTTATATCTGCTACAATATTCAGAGTAGTGTCTAGATCAGGGGTGGGCAAACTTTTTGACTTGAGGGCCGCAATGGGTTCATATATTGGACCCGGGGGCCGGACCAAGAGTAGATGAATGATGTGTATGTGTCATCCATAGTAAGCATAGTAATTAATTCCCCATATAGTAATTCATCCCCCATAGTAATTCATCCCCCATAGTAATTAATCCCCCATATAGTAATTCATCCCCCATATAGTAATTCATCCCCCCTAGTAATTCATCCCCCCTAGTAATTCATCCCCCATATAGTAATTCATCCCCCATAGTAATTCATCCCCCGTATAGTAATTCATCCCCCGTATAGTAATTCATCCCCCCTATAGTAATTCATCCCCCCTATAGTAATTCATCCCCCCTATAGTAATTCATCCCCCCTATAGTAATTCATCCCCCATATAGTAATTCATCCCCCCTATAGTAAGTATAGTAATATTCCCCCATAGTAAGCATAGTAATTAATTCCCCATATAGTAATTCATCCCCCATATAGTAATTCATCCCCCATAGTAATTCATCCCCCATAGTAATTCATCCCCCATATAGTAATTCATCCCCCCTAGTAATTCATCCCCCCTAGTAATTCATCCCCCATATAGTAATTCATCCCCCATAGTAATTCATCCCCCGTATAGTAATTCATCCCCCGTATAGTAATTCATCCCCCCTATAGTAATTCATCCCCCATATAGTAATTCATCCCCCCTATAGTAATTCATCCCCCATATAGTAATTCATCCCCCATATAGTAATTCATCCCCCATATAGTAATTCATCCCCCATATAGTAATTCATCCCCCATATAGTAATTCATCCCCCATATAGTATTTCATCCCCCATATAGTAATTGATCCCCCATATTAATTCATCCCCCATATAGTAATTCATCCCCCATATTAATTCATCCCCCATAGTACTATTCCCTCCCAAGTAGTAAGCCAAGTCCCCCCTGTGTCAATTTACTTACTTTTGCTCCGCGCGTTCCTCTCGCCGTGTTCCCGCGCCGTTCCAGTCTTCAGGGCGGACTGTGAGAGGAGCCTAGCTCCCCTCACGTTAGTCACGCTGCCCCGCCTACACACATCCTGTTTGCCTGCCCTGGCTGCGGGCCGGATTAAAAGGTCCGCCGGGCCGTAGTTTGCCCATTGCTGGTCTAGAAGGGCTGGATGCTGGGAAATCTGTGTAATCTCCCATCCCTTTCCACACCACCAATGTTAGCGTGAAATTGAGCAGCTGCCGTGTGTAATATTCACATCTGACCTGTAATGTTGTTTTTTTTTTTTTTTTCCTCTTCAGTTCCCACGTCTGACCACCCCTTCAACGGCATGACCATCAATTCCTATAACCTGGCAGTGCCAGATGACTTTGGCGCATTCCCCTACAATGCCCCAATGCCACAAGCAACATGGAGGGGCTACCAAAGAGTACACAAGAAGAGGAGAGGGATCAAGCCAATGTACCCATATCACGTGCCTTCGCCATCTCCATCACGGATATAGCAGATGGAGAAACCAACGCTGTCCACTAGTGGGGAATATACACCTTTTTGCCTTTTATCCCTTTCTACCTCCTGGTATCTTCCCAAAAAGGCACGGCACGTCTTGTGAAAATTGACTAAAACGATTGGTCGCAAGAACTCTAGGACAGTAAAAAGTTTTGCACTTTTTCTCGTTTTGAAAGTTATTCATTTCTTTTTACGTAAGCACTCTGATTTCCCTCTAAGTATTTACACCAATACCCTAAATGGACCAAGCACCACAAATTGGTTTGAAAGTCCAACTCTTGTTCCAGAATTCATTCACGCAGAACCGGGCCATTACCCTTTTTAGAGCCCCCCGTGATTTCATCCCAGGAAGACTTTCGTATGCTTAGGCCTTTAAAATGTATTAGTGCGAAGAGGGAAGCCTGTACTGAGTATGCTGCTAAGTGATGTTGAACGTCTCTCCTTTTGAAGAAAGTTGGTTACACTGAAGTGTTCAAAGATTTTCTTATATTGAAGCACTTTTTATGTTTGTGTCGAAAAATTATTTTTTTGCATTGCTATGTATTGGGAGGTATTTTTGATTTCCCTGTGACTGTTGCTAATTTTTTTTTTTTAGCACCCCCTACAAGTAAGATACTTAATAATACCGTATAATAAAAGACACCCTTACATTAAAGCCACCTGTAGTCAAGTATCCACTTGGTGAACTGTTGCTTAGCCTCAAGATCCAGCAGAATTCCATCTTACTGAATTTCCAGGTACGATAATGCCTTCATTTACAGAATGGCAGTGAAGGTTGCTTGAGATTGAAGGGCTATAGACAGTCCTAAGCAATGGGGAACGTATACATCCATTGTCACCAACAGACTAAGTTCTAGAAAATTGAGCTCTACCGTTTTTTCAGAGCATTGGCCAACTGGCTTTTTGAGGCTTTTCCAGCTTTCATGTACATGACAGGTGCTCTTGGATATAAGTGAGGCCTGCAGATTGCTGTGTTTAAAGCTGTGAAATTGCTATGCTGTGTGAAAGATCATGACCTCAATTATTTTCAAGTGAATGTGTCCAGAAACGAAATACAGGCAGGATAGGGTGCCTATACCTCTACACCTTCCCATAGGTTCCTCTGAGTTTTTAGGGAGGTCTCCTGCACCTATAGGATCCTCTGTGTTTTTAGGGAGGTCTCCTGCACCCATAGGTTCCTCTGTGTTTTTTAGGGAGGTCTCCTGCACCCATAGGTTCCTCTGTGTTTTTAGGGTGGTCTCCTGCACCCATAGGTTCCTCTGTGTTGTTTTTAGGGAGGTCTCCTGCACCCATAGGTTCCTCTGTGTTGTTTCTAGGGAGGTCTCCTGCACCCATAGGTTCCTCTGTGTTTTAAGGGAGGTCTCCTGCACCCATAGGTTCCTCTGTGTTTTTAGGGAGGTCTCCTGCACCCATAGGTTCCTCTGTGTTTTTAGGGAGGTCTCCTGCACCCATAGGTTCCTCTGTGTTTTTAGGGAGGTCTCCTGCACCCATAGGTTCCTCTGTGTTTTTAGGGAGCTCTCCTGCACCCAAAGGTTCCTCTGTGTTTTTAGGGAGGTCTCCTGCACCCATAGGTTCCTCTGTGTTTTTAGGGAGGTCTCCTGCACCCATAGGTTCCTCTGTGTTTTTAGGGAGGTCTCCTGCACCCATAGGTTCCTCTGTGTTTTTAGGGAGGTCTCCTGCACCCATAGGTTCCTCTGTGTTTTTAGGGAGGTCTCCTGCACCCATAGGTTCCTCTGTGTTTTTAGGGAGGTCTCCTGCACCCATGCCATGACCTCCAGGTCTTCCTGTACCCATGCCATGACCTCCAGGTCTTCCTGCACCCATGCCATGACCTCCAGTTCTGCGCTTTGGCACCTCTCCTACCTCCATCCAGTCTGGGCCCTGCAAGTGTCCATAGAGGCCTTCACCTTCAATGTAGTTCTATAGACCAAGGTAAACATTGAAGGTGCTAAGAGGTGAAATGTTCACAGATTACTCAAAATATAAGGTTTAGCAGGGTATCATCCCAGGAATAAGCAAAGTGTAGGTATGTGGGACTTTAAATATACCACAGGTAGCCATACTATACAAAAGTAACCATTGAATATGCAAAAAAACCATGACTTTTTTTCCAATATGTTTAAAATTTAGACATGATATCAAATTGGAAAAATTGTGGTGGTTTTACATTATGTACAATGTATATCGTTGCCCAATGGTCTACGCGTTTCCTGGTTTCAACCGCTTCTTCAGGACCATCAAGGAATATTAACAGTTAAAAGTCCCACATACCTACACACTCTTTTCTACATTCTAGAAGGTGTTAATTTTGGGTGTGAGGCTCCCCCCAAGCAGCACAGAACCAATTTGATGCCAATGTATTGCCATTTCAGCCCTGGACTGCTGGAAGTGACTGGTTCACTTTAAGCAAACCATGCTTGGTGATGCTTCAAACCCACCAGTTGGTTTTAGGCTTTTTTGTCATTTTTCATTACAGGAGGGTGTGAGGCAACACACCAGATCTTTAGTCAATGGTACTGGCTGTGTTCCTATAGGTGGGGTAGTGCTGGTTGCTTGAGGTCACTATACCCCTCAAAATTTTTCAATGAAATCCATCCATTTAAAAGTACAACTCCGGACAAAGCCTTGTTATGGAAGGGTTGGGGTCCCTGTTGGAAATTTTTTGATAATATAATTCTTTAAGAAATGTTTCATGGTATTCAGCCGGGTCATGCACCCCTCTTCTCAGGGCTACAGTGATAGTATCTCAATCACCCAACCTATTGTGGTCTCAAGATGAGGATTCCCCGTTTCTCACGAGGAATGAGACTTGGCTTGTTACACTGGGCAGTTAGATATTCAGTTTTCATTACTAGTTTGATGAAACTGGAATTTCTGATATTTTGTTGTTCAGCAGAGGTCTGAGCGATTTATCCCTATAGCATCTGTCCAAGGCTGACACTGGTTTCAGGTGGGTGGTCCCTTTTTAAGTGTCTGTACATTTCCCTGTAGTTCCACTAGGGGTAGTGGTGAGTGTATTCCAGGTAACCGCCCCTGAGGGGAAGTTTCAGTTGGAGTTGAAGAAAGACCTTGTGTCTGTTTCAGTCGGTTTAACCCCAACATGGCTGCGTTGATGTGCACCATAGGTGCCACCATGTACATAGTTTGTAGATATGTTTGTTTTTGTAGATACGTATTATACTGACATTTCACTGTTTTTGTTAATGTTCAGATAAATTTTATTTTTATGAATTTTGGAATAAAGTTATTCTATAAAATCTGTAATTGTGCATTTTTTTTTCTTTAACTATTTCTCTAGAGATATACGTTAAGGTGTTGCTTAACCACATGACCTCCGGAAAGGTTTTACCCCCCTCATGACCAGGCCTTGTTTTGCTATTCAGGACTGCACTACTTTAACTGAAAAATTGCGCGATCATGCAACGCTGTACCCAAATTAAATTTGTATAATTTTTTTCACACAAATAGACCTTTCTTTTGGTGGCATTTGATAACCACTTGGGTTTTTTTTTTATTTTATAAAAAATAAAGACTGAGATTTTGCTATAAAACATATCCAATAAAAAAAAATCAAATTTAATAAATTTAGGCCAAAACGTATTCTGCTGCATGTCTTTTGTACAAAAAAAAAATCCAAATGAGTGTATATTAATCGGTTTGTGTGAATGTCTAAAGTCTACAGACTATGGTGTGTGTGTATATGTATGTGTAGATTATTATTATACAGGATTTATATATTATTATTATTATACAGGATTTATTTATTATTATTATTATTATTACACAGGATTTATATATTATTATTATTATACAGGATTTATTTATTATTATTATTACACAGGATTTATATATTATTATTATTATACAGGATTTATATTATTATTATACAGGATTTATATATTATTATTACAGGATTTATTTATTATTATTATACAGGATTTATATTATTATACAGGATTTATTTATTATTATACAGGATTTATATATTATTATTATTATACAGGATTTATTTATTATTATACAGGATTTATATATTATTATTATTATACAGGATTTATATTATTATTATACAGGATTTATATATTATTATTGTTACACAGGATTTATATATTATTATTATTATACAGGATTTATATATTATTATTGTTACACAGGATTTATATATTATTATTATTATTATACAGGATTTATATTATTATTATACAGGATTTATATATTATTATTACAGGATTTATTTATTATTATTATACAGGATTTATATTATTATACAGGATTTATTTATTATTATACAGGATTTATATATTATTATTATTATACAGGATTTATTTATTATTATACAGGATTTATATATTATTATTATTATACAGGATTTATATTATTATTATTATACAGGATTTATATATTATTATTGTTACACAGGATTTATATATTATTATACAGGATTTATATTATTATACAGGATTTATTTATTATTATTATTATTATACAGGATTTATATTATTATACAGGATTTATTTATTATTATTATTATTATTCTACAGGATTTATATATTATTATTATTATACAGGATTTATATATTATTATTATACAGGATTTATATATTATTATTAGAGATGAGCGAAGTATTCAAAAATTCGATTCGGCTGATTCGGCGAATTCGCGGAATAAATTCGAGTCGAATATATTCGCTGCGAATTTAACTTATAAAAAGGGTGTTTCTAGGCTTCAGAGAGCCTTTATATTAGTGCAGAACACTGTACCTTTAATTTAAATGCCCTTGGAGTCTGCTGGGGAAGAGAAATAATACTGTCAGTCAGTATGACATGCAGATGAGTGCCGTCGATCTTAGAATCACCGCACACTTCACTCATTTGGGCAGTCACGGGGCCAAAACCAGAGTGTGGAGCCACAGTGTGGCGGTGGAGGCAGCAGCAATGGGAGGCCATACAGCACCCTATGACAAAATGGAACCCACCAGCAGTGTGAGGAGACCTGAAAGTGGCACATGGCAGAGTGTGGCGATGGAGACAGCAGCAATGGGAGGCCGTACAGGGACCCATGACACACTCTGGACCTGGCAGCAGCATGAGGAGGCGGTACAGGGGCCCATGACAGATTACAGGCCTGGCAGCAGCATGAGGAGTCGGTACGGGGGCCCATGGCAGATTACGGGCCTGGCAGCAGCAATGGGAGGCCGTACAGGGACCCATGACACACTCTGGACCTGGCAGCAGCATGAGGAGGCGGTACAGGGGCCCATGACAGATTACGGGCCTGGCAGCAGCATGAGGAGTCGGTACGGGGGCCCATGGCAGATTACGGGCCTGGCAGCAGCAATGGGAGGCCCGTAATCTGCCAGCACCCTATGACAAAATGGAACCCACCAGCAGTGTGAGGAGACCTGAAAGTGGCACATGGCAGAGTGTGTCGATGGAGACAGCAGCAATGGGAGGCCGTACAGGGACCCATGACACACTCTGGACCTGGCAGCAGCAAGAGGAGGCGGTACAGGGGCCCATGGCAGAGTGGCGAAGCGTAAGCAGCTTAAATTGAAGGCCATACAGAGGCCTATGTTAAAAATAATAACATGTTTGGGGCATGATTCATGGCGGATTTAGTCAGTTGTGTCAGGAACTGGTGGTTTGAAATCCAGACTAATCCACGCCTGATTCATTTTCACAAACGTGAGTCTCTCCACACTTTGGGTGGACAGTCGTGTCCTCCGCGGAGTTACAATACCTCCTGCCGCACTAAACACGCGCTCCGATGCCACGCTACTGGCCGGGCATGACAGCCTTTCAAGGGCAAATTCAGCTAGTTGGGGCCAAAGGTCAAGTTTCGTTGCCCAGTAGTCAAGGGGATTGTCTACCTCGGTTGGCAGGGTGCTGTCCAAGTAGGCCCAAGCCTGTTGTTTGAGGTCCTGCTCCAGGTCCACCTGATGCTGCTGCTGCTGCGGCTGGTTAGTAGTTTCCTCACTGCGCTGGTGAAGAAAGCTACTCATCATCGACTGCAGACTGAGGCAGCCGCTGCTGGTGGAGCTACCACTGCTCCTACCACCCCACCCCTCCCCTGCTGCCATGGCAGCGGAGCGCACAGGGCCCACAGTGTCTGAGGATGGACGTTGGCGCAGAAAGGCAGAGACCAACTGACTACATAGGTGGTTTTTATAGTACGTTATTTTGGCCTCCCTCTCAGCAGGTGTGAAAAAGGCCACCATTTTTGAACGGTAGCGAGGGTCCAACAAGGTGGACAGCCAAAAGTCATCCCTCTGTCTGATGGTTATTATTCGGCTGTCGCTACGCAAGCAAGCGAGCATGCTATGGGCCATTTGTGCCAAGGAATGCGAGGGACTCCCTGCCTCCATCTCCACAGCATACTGCCACGGTGCGTCTGGGTCCTCTGTCTCCTCCTCCTCTCCCAGATGCTCCTGCTCCTCCACTCCTGTCCGCTGAGTGGAAAAACCACCCATTTCACTCAATAATTCCTGAGCACCAATGTCCTCCTCTACCTCCTCCTCTTCTTCCTGTCCTGCCCCCACAGGGGTCATGTGGCGTTGAGATCTGTGCGCCACGTCTACCGCACCCTGACCAGCCATTGTTAACAGCATTTGTTCCAGGACGTGCAACAGAGGAATGACGTCGTTCATCCCATAGTCCTGCCGACTCACGAATAGCGTGGCCTCCTCAAAGGGCCTGAGCAAGCGGCAGGTGTCACGCATGAGCTGCCAATGGCTGACATCTAAGTTACACAGGGGAGTACCTTTATCCGCTTGTAACATCAGGAAATCGGTGATGGCCTTTCGCTGTTCGTAAAGGCGGTCTAACATGTGTAGGGTTGAATTCCACCTTGTTGCAACGTCGCAGATCAGGCGATGCTGTGGAATTCCGTTCTGCCGCTGCAGCTCAAGGAGGGTGTGCTTTGCGGTGTAGGAATGGCTGAAATGCATGCACAGTTTACGTGACATTTTAAGGATGTCTTGCAGTGGGATGGTGGATTTTAGGAACAGCGTGACAACCAGATTGAACACGTGAGCCATGCATGGCGCATGGCACAACCTTCCTTGACGCAGAGCAGACACCATGTTCTTTCCGTTGTCGGTCAACATGGTTCCGATTTTCAGTTTGCGCAGAGACAGCCATCTGTCGATTTCTCTGTTCATTACACTCAGAAGTTCCTCCCCTGTGTGACTACGTTCGCCAAGGCATACCAGGTGCAGCACAGCGTGACACCGTTGCGCCCTGCACATGTGATATGCCGGTCGGGTAATGGGACTTGGCACGGGGGTGGCGGCTGAGGACACGGCGGAAGAAGAGGTGGTAGAGGCGGACATGTTTTGTGGACCAAGGACGTGCAAACGTGGAGGCAAAAGCGGCGTGACCTGTCCAAGTTGCTGGTGCGGCTGTGCCGGCACCACGTTCACCCAGTGGGCCGTAAATGACATGTACTGTCCCTGACCGTAGTTACAGCTCCACACGTCGGCGCTGCCGTGCACTTTGGCAGAGACCGACATGCTCAAAGACTGGCCCACCATCTCTTCTACATGTGAATGCAGGGCTGGCACTGCCTTTTTGGCGAAGAAATGCCGGCTTGGCACTCTCCACCGCGGCTCGGCACACGCCATCATTTCTCGGAAAGGTGCTGAGTCCACCACTTGGAAAGGGAGGGACTGCAGCACCAGCAACTTGGACAGGAGGACGTTCAGCTTCTGCACCGTCAGGTGCGTGCTCACAAACTGTTGTCTCTTGGAAACAGATTCCAAGAAAGACTGCTGACGGAATCCGTGAAGAGGAGTAGCAGGAGAAGGAGCATCTGAACGAGCGGAAGATGCCAACGAGCGACAACTCCCCTCAGCAGAGGTGTTGGAGCCTTGACTGGCTGATAGAGGGCGATTGACGTCGGGTGACGGAGCAAGTAACGGAGCGGGTGATGGAGCGGGGGCTGGGCGGGTAGAACCGCCGTATCTTTATCACGGTTTTCCCAGGCCACCGAATGGCGACGCTGCATATGCTGACGCAACGCTGTAGTCCCAACATGGGCCCCCTGGCCACATAGTCGACATACGGCTACGTTTACTTCCTCGGGCGGCTTGACGAAAAATTGCCACACCGCCAAGTAGGAAACTTTGCCCCCGCTACTCCTCACTGGCTGACTGCTACTTCCTCCGTGCACACCGGCACCACTACTGGCCGTGGTGGTAGGCTGCAGTGGAGCTGGTGCTCTACTCCGTGGCCGTTTGCCTCCACTGACACTGCTGCGACCCTGCTGCCTCCTGGGCAACCCACCGACTGTTTTGCTCGCTGGCAAGCTGGCACCCTCTTCTCCTGATGATGCGGAAGCAATAGTCTGATGACGACGAGGCTGCCAAGTGCGATCAACCTCATCATCATCAATTGGGGTCTCCGCCTCACTACTAGCCCCCTCGGCTGCGTGTGGGTCAGGAGACAGACCTGTCTCTAGACCGGCTACCGAGCCACTCTCCTCGCCAGTACTTCTTCGCCTGGCTGCTGAAGAGGCGGATGTCTCCCCCCGTACCTGACCGCCCTCTGTTAGCTCTTCCTCACTGTACAGTGGGGCTGAGCCCACAGCATGCGATACTTCGCTTGGTGAGGGAACAGCAAAGGACAGGGGCAGGTAGAGGACACGTGATTTCAGTGGGCTTGCTCCCGGGCCATGCCAACTAACGGTTGTGTCTGACGTACCCACCGACCGTTGGCTGTAGGTGTCAGAGGTGACCTGGGAAGAGGAAGACAACCGAGCCAACCAATCGATGACGGCAGGGTTGTCGGTGGAGACACGACCGCTGGATGACACCGGGAGCACTGGCCTCTGGCTGCGACTAGTGCTGCCTCGACCCCTTCCTCTGCTGCCACGTCTGCTCGCTCCTGAAACATTGCCTCCTCTGCGTGTTGTCTGACATACTCTTTAATTCAACGATTCTGTGTCCCTGAGTAACGATTCTGTGTCCCTGAGTAACGATTCTGTGTCCCTGAGTAACGATTCTGTGTCCCTGAGTAACAATTCTGTGTCTGTCCCTGAGTAACAATTCTGTGTCTGTCCCTGAGTAACAATTCTGTGTCCCTGAGTAACGATTCTGTGTCCCTCAGTAACGATTCTGTGTCCCTGAGTAACGATTCTGTGTCCCTCAGTAACGATTCTGTGTCCCTCAGTAACGATTCTGTGTCCCTCAGTAACAATTCTGTGTCCCTCAGTAACAATTCTGTGTCTGTCCCTGAGTAACGATTCTGTGTCCCTCAGTAACAATTCTGTGTCCCTGAGTAACGATTCTGTGTCCCTGAGTAACGATTCTGTGTCCCTAAGTAACGATTCTGTGGCCCTAAAGTCTGAGGCCCTAACTCTGTCCCTAATACAGAGAGGTCTGTCTCTCTTGAATGACCGGAGGCTAATGGAGAATTCTAAGATGGCCGCGATTTATAGCTCCACCATTACACAGTGCTGGCTGGCTGGCTGCTGATTGGCTAATGCGATCACATGTCATGAATGCATTATGGGTCAGCGCGCCTTGTCTGCGCGCCTTCCCAGAGATCCCCGCTCCGTCGCCACACATGTCGCCGCCATTTTTGGGAAAAAATCGATTCGTGCATCCGAAGTTGGCTAATTTTTGGATTCGGCGCGAATCGAATATTTCCCAATCTTCGAAACGAATTCCACTTCGCCATGTTCGATTCGCTCATCTCCAATTATTATTATTATACAGGATTTATGGCGCCAACAGTTTGCTCAGCGCTTTACAATATAACGGGAGACAATACAGCAACAATACAGTTCAATACAAGAGGGATAGGAGGGCCCTGATCTTTGGAGCTTACAATCTAGGAGGGAGGGGCTAGTGGTACAAAAGGTAGTAACTGTGGGGGATGGACTGGTGGGAGGAGTAGATGATTCCAGTATTAGCTGAGGGCAGGAGAGGCTTCCCTGAAGAGAGAGGTTTTCAGAGATCGCCTAAAAGTGAGCAGAGTAGGCGATAGTCTGATAGATTGGGGTAGGGAGTTCCAGAGGATGGGGGAAGCTCTGGAGATGAGCATGGGAGGAGGAGACAAGGGAGCTAGAGAGCAGGAGGTTGTGCAAGGAGCGGAGAGTACGGTTTGGCTGATATTTAGAGACAAGGTCGGTGATGTAATTTGCGTGTGTGTATATACAGTGGGGCAAAAAAGTATTTTGTCAGCCACCAATTGTGCAAGTTCTCCCACTTACAAAGATGAGAGAGGCCTGTAATTGGCATCATAGGGAGACCTCAACTATGAGAGACAAAATGAGAAAACAAATTCAGACAATCACATTGGCTGATCTGGAAAGAATTTATTTGCAAATTATGGTGGAAAATAAGTATTTGGTCACCTACAAACAAGCAAGATTTCTGGCTCTCACAGACCTGGACCTTCTTCTTTAAGAGGCTCCTCTGTCCTGCACTCATTACCTGTATCAATGGCACCTGTTTGAACTTGTTATCAGTATAAAAGACACCTGTCCACAACCTCAAACAGTCACACTCCAAACTCCACTATGGTGAAGACCAAAGAGCTGTCGAAGGACACCAGAAACAAAATTGTAGACCTGCACCAGGCTGGGAAGACTGAATCTGCAATAGGCAAGCAGCTTGGTGTAAACTATTATTTTCTAAATAATTAGAAAATGGAAGACATACAAGACCACTGATAATCTCCCTCGATCTGGGCCTCCACGCAAGATCTCACCCCGTGGGGTCAAAATGATCACAAGAACGGTGAGCAAAAATCCCAGGACCACACGGGGGGACCTAGTGAATGACCTGCAGAGAGCTGGGACCAACATAACAAAGGCTACCATCAGTAACACACTACGCCGCCAGGGACTCAGATCCTGCAGTGCCAGACGTGTCCCCCTGCTTAAGCCAGTACATGTCTGGGCCCATCTGAAGTTTGCTAGAGAGCATTTGGATGATCCAGAAGAGGATTGGGAGAATGTCATATGGTCAGATGAAACCAAAATAGAACTGTTTGGTAGAAACACAACTCGTCGTGTTTGGAGGAGAGAGAATGCTGAGTTGCATCCAAAGAACACCATACCTACTGTGAAGCATGGAGGTGGCAACATCATGCTTTGGGGCTGTTTCTCTGCAAAGGGACCAGGACGACTGATCCATGTACAGGACAGAATGAATGGGGCCATGTATCGTGAGATTTTGAGTGCAAACCTCCTTCCATCAGCAAGGGCATTGAAGATAAAACATGGCTGGGTCTTCCAACATGACAATGATCCCAAACATACTGCCCGGGCAACGAAGGAGTGGCTTCGTAAGAAGCATTTCAAGGTCCTGGAGTGGCCTAGCCAGTCTCCAGATCTCAACCCCATAGAAAACCTTTGGAGGGAGTTGAAAGTCCGTGTTGCCCAGCGACAGCCCCAAAACATCACTGCTCTAGAGGAGATCTGCATGGAGGATGGGCCAACATACCAGCAACAGTGTGTGCCAACCTTGTGAAGACTTCCCGGAAACGTCTGACCTCTGTCATTGCCAACAAAGGATATATAACAAAGTATTGACATGAACTTTTCATATTCACCAAATACTTATTTTCCACCATAATTTGCAAATAAATTCTTTCCAGATCAGCCAATGTGATTGTCTGGATTTGTTTTCTCATTTTGTCTCTCATAGTTGAGGTCTCCCTATGATGCCAATTACAGGCCTCTCTCATCTCTGTAAGTGGGAGAACTTGCACCATTGGTGGTGACTAAATACTTTTTTGCCCCACTGTATGTATATATTGGAATTTGCGCAGCTATAGACGATATACTGGTAATGGAGGTGAACAGCAACCTTTAGTGGGACTGTGGTAGTTTGGCGGACAATTTGACGCGAACAGACTGGGAGGGACATTAACTGACACTGATGTCACTAGTGACACTAATACAGTGATCAGTGATAACAGTGTACATGGTTTCTCAACCTGTGTACCATGGAGCCCAAAGGTGTTGCTAGGGGTTCCATGAGCAATTTGTGCCCCTCCAATCAGTTCTCACTGACACCATTGATCTCTTTAGCCATCTATAAGGAGGTCATTCTTCCCAATGACTACAAGTGTAAGGAGCATTTCCATTGAATAGAACACCAATGTATTATGAGTTGTAGACATAATAATTTATAGTAGAGGTTCCTGGGCCCAAAAAGTGATTTCAAGGGTTCCTCTGTGTTGAAAAGATCTGACACATTATTGCTGGCTGGTAGCTTTAGAGTGGGAAATTTGAGTGGAGAGTGAAAAAGTTTTACTTTTTACTGCTGGTGCTTGTAGTTGTTTTATTTTCTTCTTTGGGTCTTGCTAACAGCTTTTACTTTTTTAAATCACTTTTTCTGTCACTTTTTAAATAGCATTTTTTTTTCTTCCTTTCCTTGTCTTCCTTCAGTCTGCTAATTAAGGGGCGGGGTTAATTGGTCTCAGGTGATACGGGTCCTATTTAATGTGCTGTAGAGCGCACTCTGAGCGCGCTCATTCTTCAGCTTGCCTGTATTTTGTTTGCTGGACATTTGATAAGTGAAGTTAAAGTGCCGTGCGCAGTGTGCCGCATGTATGTGGAAGGGTTTGTGCCGTGCGCAGTGTGCAGCATGTATGTGGAAGGGTTTGTGCCGTGCGCAGTGTGCAGCATGTATGTGGAAGGGTTTGTGCCGTGCGCAGTGTGCAGCATGTATTTGGAAGGGTTTGTGCCGTGCGCAGTGTGCAGCATGTATGTGGAAGGGTTTCTGCCGTGCGCAGTGTGCAGCATGTATGTGGAAGGGTTTCTGCCGTGCGCAGTGTGCAGCATGTATGTGGAAGGGTTTGTGCCGTGTGCAGTGTGCCGCATGTATGTGGAAGGGTTTGTGCCGTGTGCAGTGTGCAGCATGTATGTGGAAGGGTTTCTGCCGTGCGCAGTGTGCAGCATGTATGTGGAAGGGTTTCTGCCGTGTGCAGTGTGCAGCATGTATGTGGAAGGGTTTGTGCCGTGTGCAGTGTGCAGCATGTATGTGGAAGGGTTTGTGCCGTGCGCAGTGTGCCGCATGTATGTGGAAGGGTTTGTGCCGTGCACAGTGTGCCACATGTATGTGGAAGGGTTTGTGCCATGCAGTGTGCCGCATGTATGTGGAAGGGTTTGTGCCGTGCGCAGTGTGCAGCATGTATGTGGAAGGGTTTGTGCCGTGCGCAGTGTGCCGCATGTATGTGGAAGGGTTTGTGCCGTGCACAGTGTGCCGCATGTATGTGGAAGGGTTTGTGCCGTGCACAGTGTGCCACATGTATGTGGAAGGGTTTGTGCCATGCACAGTGTGCCGCATGTATGTGGAAGGGTTTGTGCCGTGCGCCCGCATGTATGTGGAAGGGTTTGTGCCATGCACAGTGTGCCGCATGTATGTGGAAGGGTTTGTGCCGTGCGCCCGCATGTATGTGGAAGGGTTTGTGCCGTGCACAGTGTGCAGCATGTATGTGGAAGGGTGTGTGCCTGCATGTATGTGGAAGGGTTTGTGCCCGCATGTATGTGGAAGGGTTTGTGCCGTGCGCAGTGTGCCGCATGTATGTGGAAGGGTTTGTGCCGTGCGCAGTGTGCCGCATGTATGTGGAAGGGTTTGTGCCGTGCAGTGTGCCACATGTATGTGGAAGGGTTTGTGCCGTGCACAGTGTGCAGCATGTATGTGGAAGGGTTTGTGCCGTGCACAGTGTGCCCGCATGTATGTGGAAGGGTTTGTGCCGTGCGCAGTGTGCCCGCATGTATGTGGAAGGGTTTGTGCCGTGCGCAGTGTGCAGCATGTATGTGGAAGGGTTTGTGCCGTGCAGTGTGTGCCGCATGTATCTGGAAGGGTTTGTGCCGTGCAGTGTGTGCCGCATGTATGTGGAAGGGTTTGTGTCGTGCAGTGTGTGCCGCATGTATGTGGAAGGGTTTGTGCCGTGCAGTGTGTGCCGCATGTATGTGGAAGGGTTTGTGCCGTGCACAGTGTGCAGCATGTATGTGGAAGGGTTTGTGCCGTGTACATTGTGCCCGCATGTATGTGTAAGGGTTTGTGCCGTGCAGTGTGCCACATGTATGTGGAAGGGTTTGTGCTGTGCAGTGTGCCCGCATGTATGTGGAAGTGTTTGTGCCATGCGCAGTGTGCCCGCATGTATGTGGAAGGGTTTGTGCCGTGCAGTGTGCCACATGTATGTGGAAGGGTTTGTGCCGTGCAGTGTGCCCGCATGTATGTGGAAGGGTTTGTGCCATGCAGTGTGCCCGCATGTATGTGGAAGGGTTTGTGCCATGCGCAGTGTGCCCGCATGTATGTGGAAGGGTTTGTGCCATGCGAAGTGTGCCCGCATGTATGTGGAAGGGTTTGTGCCGTGCAGTGTGCCCCATGTATGTGGAAGGGTTTGTGCCGTGCACAGTGTGCCCGCATGTATGTGGAAGGGTTTGTGCCGTGCGCAGTGTGCCCGCATGTATGTGGAAGGGTTTGTGCCATGCACAGTGTGCCGCATGTATGTGGAAGGGTTTGTGCCGTGCGCCCGCATGTATGTGGAAGGGTTTGTGCCATGCACAGTGTGCAGCATGTATGTGGAAGGGTGTGTGCCTGCATGTATGTGGAAGGGTTTGTGCCTGCATGTATGTGGAAGGGTTTGTGCCATGCGCAGTGTGCCCGCATGTATGTGGAAGGGTTTGTGCCGTGCGCAGTGTGCCGCATGTATGTGGAAGGGTTTGTGCCGTGCAGTGTGCAGCATGTATGTGGAAGGGTTTGTGCCGTGCACAGTGTGCCCGCATGTATGTGGAAGGGTTTGTGCCGTGCGCAGTGTGCCCGCATGTATGTGGAAGGGTTTGTGCCGTGCGCAGTGTGCCGCATGTATGTGGAAGGGTTTGTGCCGTGCAGTGTGTGCCGCATGTATGTGGAAGGGTTTGTGCCGTGCAGTGTGTGCCGCATGTATGTGGAAGGGTTTGTGCCGTGCAGTGTGTGCCGCATGTATGTGGAAGGGTTTGTGCCGTGCAGTGTGTGCCGCATGTATGTGGAAGGGTTTGTGCCATGCGCAGTGTGCCCGCATGTATGTGGAAGGGTTTGTGCCGTGCACAGTGTGCCGCATGTATGTGGAAGGGTTTGTGCCGTGCGCAGTGTGCAGCATGTATGTGGAAGGGTTTCTGCCGTGCGCAGTGTGCAGCATGTATGTGGAAGGGTTTGTGCCGTGCGCAGTGTGCCGCATGTATGTGGAAGGGTTTCTGCCGTGCGCAGTGTGCAGCATGTATGTGGAAGGGTTTCTGCCGTGCGCAGTGTGCAGCATGTATGTGGAAGGGTTTGTGCCGTGCGCAGTGTGCCGCATGTATGTGGAAGGGTTTGTGCCGTGCGCAGTGTGCAGCATGTATGTGGAAGGGTTTGTGCCGTGCGCAGTGTGCCCGCATGTATGTGGAAGGGTTTGTGCCATGCACAGTGTGCCGCATGTATGTGGAAGGGTTTGTGCCGTGCGCCCGCATGTATGTGGAAGGGTTTGTGCCGTGCACAGTGTGCAGCATGTATGTGGAAGGGTGTGTGCCTGCATGTATGTGGAAGGGTTTGTGCCATGCGCAGTGTGCCCGCATGTATGTGGAAGGGTTTGTGCCGTGCACAGTGTGCCGCATGTATGTGGAAGGGTTTGTGCCGTGCAGTGTGCCACATGTATGTGGAAGGGTTTGTGCCGTGCAGTGTGCCACATGTATGTGGAAGGGTTTGTGCCGTGCACAGTGTGCCCGCATGTATGTGGAAGGGTTTGTGCCGTGCGCAGTGTGCCCGCATGTATGTGGAAGGGTTTGTGCCGTGCGCAGTGTGCAGCATGTATGTGGAAGGGTTTGTGCCGTGCAGTGTGTGCCGCATGTATCTGGAAGGGTTTGTGCCGTGCAGTGTGTGCCGCATGTATGTGGAAGGGTTTGTGCCGTGCAGTGTGTGCCGCATGTATCTGGAAGGGTTTGTGCCGTGCAGTGTGTGCCGCATGTATGTGGAAGGGTTTGTGCCGTGCACAGTGTGCAGCATGTATGTGGAAGGGTTTGTGCCGTGCACAGTGTGCCCGCATGTATGTGGAAGGGTTTGTGCCATGCGCAGTGTGCCGCATGTATGTGGAAGGGTTTGTGCCATGCGCAGTGTGCCACATGTATGTGGAAGGGTTTGTGCCGTGCAGTGTGCCCGCATGTATGTGGAAGTGTTTGTGCCATGCGCAGTGTGCCCGCATGTATGTGCAAGGGTTTGTGCCGTGCAGTGTGCCACATGTATGTGGAAGGGTTTGTGCCGTGCAGTGTGCCCGCATGTATGTGGAAGGGTTTGTGCCGTGCGCAGTGTGCCCGCATGTATGTGGAAGGGTTTGTGCCGTGCGCAGTGTGCCCGCATGTATGTGGAAGGGTTTGTGCCGTGCGCAGTGTGCCACATGTATGTGGAAGGGTTTGTGCCGTGCGCAGTGTGCCCCATGTATGTGGAAGGGTTTGTGCCGTGCGCAGTGTGCCCCATGTATGTGGAAGGGTTTGTGCCGTGCACAGTGTGCCACATGTATGTGGAAGGGTTTGTGCCGTGCACAGTGTGCCCCATGTATGTGGAAGGGTTTGTGCCGTGCACAGTGTGCCACATGTATGTGGAAGGGTTTGTGCCGTGCACAGTGTGCCACATGTATGTGGAAGGGTTTGTGCCGTGCACAGTGTGCCACATGTATGTGGAAGGGTTTGTGCCATGCACAGTGTGCCACATGTATGCAACAATGGAGCAACAGCTCCAGGATGGATACCGCTGCGACAGATGTGAGCGGGTTGCCCTTCTGGATTCTCACGTTAGAGATCCGGAGGAGAAAGTTGCAACATTGGGCAGAACCGAGAACCTTGAAAGGGGTCTTCTGCTCCCTGAGCAGGTAGCTAATGGGGTTGATGTGGAGGGCGGAGGGGCTAACCAGGATTATCCGGTAGGAAGATGGGTTACTGTAACGAGAGGGAAAAGGAAGGCCTGTCCTGGGTTTGTGCACCCAAACAAATTTGCCAAGTTGGGTGAAGAAGTGGGTTTGGCAAGCTCAGGGGTGGCAGCCCTGGATGTCACTGCTATCCCTAACAGCTGGGAGGGCAGACCATCTGGGAGGGGTGGTGAGGGTAGTGCAGGAAAGCCTAGACTGGGGGTGAGGGTAGTGCAGGAAGGCCTAGATAGCTGGTGGTAGTAGGGGATTCTAGAATCAGAAGGACTGATAGAATAATTTGTCGGCAAGATCGCCTCAACAGAATGGTTTGCTGTCTCCCTGGTGCCAGGGTTTGGCATGGGATGGACTGGGTTAATAAATTACTGGGAGGGGCTGGGCATGACCCAGCTGTCTTGGTCCATGTTGGAACCAATGAAAGAATACATGGAAGCTGGAGGCTCCTTAAGAATCAATTTAACTAACTAGGCTGCAAGTTGAAGGGAAGGACCTCCAAGGTGATATTCTCTGAAATATTACCGGTGCCATGCGCAACTCAGGAAAGACGGGGGAGATTAGAGAACTCTATGCATGGCTGAAGACCTGGTGTAAGAGGGAAGGATTTGGGTTTCTAGAGCACTGGGCTGAATTTTCATTGGGGTGCAACCTATATGCTAGAGATGGTCTGCACCTAAATGAAAGGGGGTCTGCTGTGCTGGGGGAGAGGTTTATGGGAAGGCTGGAGAAGTATTTAAACTAGGATGGAGGGGGGAGGGAGAATTAGATTATAATGGGGTAGACAGATCAGACGGGTCATTACTTACTGGTGGGAGGAATGGGAAAAGGGCTATGGCAGATAAGAAGGTTCCCGTGTTACAAACAACCAGTGGAGTTGGTACCATTAGTACGAAAATAAAAAATCTGCAAAATCCGTGTGAACAAGGTGTCAATGAATTAAAGTGTTTGTTCACCAATGCCAGAAGTCTGCCAAGCAAAGTAGGTGAGTTGGAAGGTTTGGTGAATGAAGAGCACTATGATGTAATTGGTATCGCTGAATCTTGGCTTCATTCTTCATATGACTGGGTAATTAATATTCCTGGCTAGGTTCTCTTTTGGAGAGACGGGGGAAATAGGAAAGGTGGTGATGTCTGTGAAAGAGGACCTAGTTGATGGTGAGTGTGATGAGGCTGAAGTATTATGGGTGGAACTGCACATAGGGGGGCGGTACTACAAAGGTCATCATTGGAGTTTGTTATAGGCCTCCCAGTGTTAATGAGGAGGTGGAGACTCAGCTCCTTGCACAGATCCAAAGGGCTGGGACAGTGATAATAATGGGGGATGGTAACTACCCGGAAATTGACAGGAGTAAAGATACTGCAAGAACAGTTAAAGGGCAAAAAATTATAAACCTACTACAGGGCAATTTTATGGTACAATTCATAGAAGCCCCAACTAGGATGATGCTCTGCTGGACCTGGTCATCTCCAACCACGCAGAGCTTATTACGAATGTCCATATAAAAGAACATCTGAGTAGCAGTGACCATAACATGATTTCATTTATTGTTAGCTGTAAACAGCAAGCACATACGGGAAAAAAAACGCTCAATTTTAGGAGAGCTAATTTTCTAAGGCTGAGAACAGCTCTCCAAGACTTAGACTGGGAGGGAATATTGGCATTGATGAACACAACACAGAAATGGGAGTTCTTCAAAAAGACTGTATGTGACCACACTGCAAGATATATTCCCATGGGCAACAAGTATAAAAGGATAAAAATCCAACCTATGTGGCTTACGGTCAAAGTTCCAAAAGCTATAGATAATAAGAAAAGAGATTTTATTAAATATAAAAATAAAGGAACGTGATCATTGTTTAAACAGTAAAAAGAATATAACAGAATATGCAAAGACTGAAAATGAACGACAGATTGCAAAAGATAGCAGGACCAACCCCCAAAACATTCCTCCAATATATGAATAGTAGAAAGGTCCGGTCCCAGCATGTAGGCCCTTTACAGAACCATCTAGGGGGGGGTGACTGGGGACAAAGAGAAGGCAAATGTATGAAATCCCTTCTTCAGCTCTGTGCATACAAAGGAGCATGGGGGAGCTCTTGTCCATAGTGGGGGGGGGGGGGGGGGGGTGGTACTGACACAGCTCCAAATGATCCACATTGGCTCACAATTGATATGATCCAAAAATATTTAGAAAGTATAAAGGTGAATAAAGCCCCTGGACCGGATGGCATACACCCACGGGGGCCCTAAAGAATTCAGCTCTGTCATTTCAAAGCCATTGTTTCTAATTTTTAGGGACTCTTTAATGACTGGCATAGTACCACTGGATTGGTGTAAGGCCAATGTGGTGCCAATATTTAAAAAGGGGTCAAAATCTTTCCCAAGTAATTATAGACCTGTTAGTGTAACTTCTATAGTTGGGAAGATACTGGAGAGTTTAATAAAAGATCACATAGATGAGTTCTGGCTGGAAACAAATATTTTAAGCAGCAGACACCATGGATTCATGAAAGACAGAAGTCAAACAAATCTGATTTCTTTTTGAGATGAGCAAAACCTTGGAGAGAGGGGTGGCGGTGGACGTGGTATACTTGGACGGAGGGGTGGCGGTGGACGTGGTATACTTGGACGGAGGGGTGGCGGTGGACGTGGTATACTTGGACGGAGGGGTGGCGGTGGACGTGGTATACTTGGACGGAGGGGTGGCGGTGGACGTGGTATACTTGGACAGAGGGGCGCTGGACGTGGTATACTTGGATTTTACAAAAGCGATGACACAGTTCCCCACACATGGATAATTGGTAAAGTCTACAGGCTGGAAAAATCTGAATGTAAATGGATAGAAAACTGGCTAAAAGATCGTATTCAGAGAGTAGTGGTTAATGATTCATACTCTGAATGGTCTAGGGGTGTCAGTGGTGTACCCCAAGGTTCAGTGTTGGGACCCTTACTTTATAATATATTTATAAACAATATAATTATAAATCCCATTTCAGTCTTTGCAGATGACACCAAGCTGTGCCGGGAATAACGTCCTTACAGGATGTCTCCAACTTACAAGCCGACCTCAATGCTCTGTGTAATTGGGGGACTATGGGGCCAATGAGGGTTAATTGGGTGATAAATACATAAGGGGGGATGTGATCTCCATGTATAATACATAAGGGGGGATGTGATCACCATGTATAATACATAAGGGGGGATGTGATCACCATGTATAATACATAAGGGGGGATATGATCTCCATGTATAATACATAAGGGGGGATATGATCTCCATGTATAATACATAAGGGGGATATGATCTCCATCTATAATACATAAGGGGGGGATATGATCTCCATGTGTAATACATAAGGGGGGATATGATCACCATGTATAATACATAAGGGGGATATGATCTCCATGTATAATATATAAGGGGGGATGTGATCACCATGTATGATACATAAGGGGGATATGATCTCCATGTATAATACATAAGGGGGGATATGATCACCATGTATAATACATAAGGGGGATATGATCTCCATGTGTAATACATAAGGGGGGGATATGATCTCCATGTATAATACATAAGGGGGATATGATTTCCATGTATAATACATAAGGGGGGATATGATCTCCATGTATAATACATAAGGGGGATATGATCTCCATGTGTAATACATAAGGGGGATATGATCTCCATTTATAATACATAAGGGGGGATATGATCTCCATGTATAATACATAAGGGGGGATATGATCACCATGTATAATACATAAGGGGGTATATGATCTCCATGTATAATACATAAGGGGGGGATATGATCTCCATGTATGATACATAAGGGGGATGTGATCTCCATGTATAATACATAAGGGGGGATGTGATCACCATGTATAATACATAAGGGGGGATATGATCACCATGTATAATACATAAGGGGGATATGATCTCCATGTATAATACATAAGGGGGATATGATCTCCATGTATAATACATAAGGGGGATATGATCTCCATGTATAATACATAAGGGGGATATGATCACCATGTATGATACATAAGGGGGATGTGATCACCATGTATGATACATAAGGGGGGATGTGATCTCCATGTATGATACATAAGGGGGGATGTGATCTCCGTGTATAATACATAAGGGGGGATGTGATCTCCGTGTATAATACATAAGGGGGGATATGATCTCCGTGTATAATACATAAGGGGGGATATGATCACCGTGTATAATACATAAGGGGGGATATGATCTCCGTGTATAATACATAAGGGGGGGATATGATCTCCGTGTATAATACATAAGGGGGGATATGATCCCCGTGTATAATACATAAGGGGGGATATGATCCCCGTGTATAATACATAAGGGGGGATATGATCTCCGTGTATAATACATAAGGGGGGTATGATCTCCGTGTATAATACATAAGGGGGGTATGATCTCCGTGTATAATACATATGTGGGGGATATGATCACCATGTATAATACATAAGGGGGATATGATCTCCAGGTATAATACATAAGGGGGATATGATCTCCATGTATAATACATAAGGGGGGATATGATCTCCATGTGTAATACATAAGGGGGGATATGATCTCCATGTATAATACATAAGGGGGGATATGATCACCATGTATAATACATAAGGAGGGATATGATCTCCATGTATAATACATAAGGGGGGATATGATCACCATGTATAATACATAAGGGGGATGTGATCTCCATGTATAATACATAAGGGGGATGTGATCTCCATGTATAATACATAAGGGGGGATATGATCTCCATGTATAATACATAAGGGGGGATATGATCTCCATGTATAATACATAAGGGGGGGATATGATCTCCATGTATAATACATAAGGGGGGATATGATCTCCATGTATAGTACATTAAGCTTGTGATCTACCAGAACCCCCAGATCCTTCACCATTGACCCCCCCAGTTGTACCCCCCCTAGTATGTATGATGCATGCATATTCTTAGCCCCCAAGTGCAGAACCTTACATTTATCGCCATTAGCCCTCATTGTCCCCATTGGCCCCCAATTACACAGAGCATTGAGGTCGTCTTGTAAATTGGAGACATCCTGTAAGGACGTTATTCCCGGCACAGCTTGGTGTCATCTGCAAAGACTGGAATGGGATTTATAATCCCGACCCTATGGGGACAATTCACAAAGCGGTATCTTGCTGCATCCAAGTATGTGGTAAGATACCACACAGTGTTTTTCAGAACAAATGTTGGCATTCGCTAAAAATTGCTACTAAAATACTGCATAAGTTAGTAGTGAAAACATGCGGTAATGTAACGAGTCATCAATTGCCGGCAATTAAAAATTGAGAAAAAAAAAACGGTGTGGGGTCCCATCAGCCATCCATATCAAGCTCTTATCCGAGCATGCATCCCGGCGGGTCAGGAAAGGGGTGGGTGACAAGCAAGCGCCCTCCCTTCTGAACCATACCAGTCTACATGCCCTCAACATGGGGGGTGCTTCGGGGGGAAGGAGGGGGCACAAGGGGCAAGGACCTCTGCCCCACAACCCTGGCCGGTGGTTTTGGGGAGCTTTTCAGAATCTTGAAGTCCCCCCTTTAACAAGGGAGTCCCCATATCCCCCCCCCTTGTGAATGAGTATGAGGTACATGGTACCCCTACTTATTCATAAAAAAAAAAGTTGAATCACATGATCTCCACCCATTCTCGAAAAGAATGTATTGTGAGAGTGTAGCAATACAAGTTTTGTGAATGGTGGAGAGGGCAGAAAGTGGCAGGTGAGCAGCACAACGTTTCTCGGTAGCAACAGCTGCAGTTTTTTTTTTTGTTTGTTTCTCTTTTTTCCTTTTTTTTTTCTCTTTTTTACTTTTTTTCATTTCTCTTTTTTTCTTTTTCTCTTTTTTACACTTTTTTTCTTTCTCTTTTTTATTCCCCCATTTTTTTCTATTTTCGTTCTTATTTTCTCTTGTTTTCTGTTTCTCTTTTTTCCTCTTTGTTGGACTTTTTTTTTCACCTTCCCCCCCCCCCCCCATTTTTTTTACTTATTTTCTCTTTTTATTTTTTTCTAATTTTTTTTATTATTCTTCAAAATTCATAGAGCAAGTAGCATTGTCTCAGGAGCACACAGAGGATATTGTACTATTGTTGATAATGTAAAGGTAATTAGTCTCAGAGAGGCCAATAAATTATTCTTTTCAAACGACTAATTTCTGAAAGCAAAATAAAATGTCTCTAAGTGATGCAATTATTTTGGAAAGAAATAATTACTGCTGCTGCGCTCTGCTTCTAATATTATTACATAATCATCTGAGAAACCGGCGCGGAGCGTATTCTTTAGGGAGTCACAGTTATCATTAAAAAAAAAAAACACGTTTACTGAAAAAACAACTTCCATCTTTTTTTCCAAAACAATGTACACTTTCAACAAATTAACAGCAATTTGGAATTTGACATAGTTATGTTTTTAAAGTCCTGCTTCAAACATCTCACTAGAAGTGTTATGAGGACTGTATTAAACCCGGGACACTGAAGACACTGAGAAAATCAATGGTGTCAGTCAGCAATAGCACAGGAAACCTTCATACAAACAATCCAAACATTACCTTTATCCAGGGCTTGGAAACACAGACTAACCTGTTGATCAGACACTGGCTCAGTGTCCAGCAGTCTATTTAAGCACTTCTAACTGAGGTAGGTGTGCACCACAGAGATCTGAGCTGCACTGTAAATGTCAGGTGGAGAAGACCCAAGGATGGTTTTTACACTCCCAGCTGACAACCTCTTATTCCACAATGAGAGAAGCCCTTCCACATTTCAAACTCAGCACCTGCATATGACTGCTGGGTGCCCTCATTCCACATCCAGCCAACACACAGCTAGCAACTAATGTTTGGCCAGCATATAGGACTGCCAGGTGCACTCCCCTTTCAAAAACCTATCAGCCCCCCTTTTTCCACTGCTAGCATCTATTATATAACCAGGTGCCCCCCTTATCCTACAAACAGCCCATACCATGGCTAGGACCTCTCATATGGCAGCCACTTACACCCCTCATGAAAAGGTTAGTTGGCACCCCTGTGTACCTCACTGACACCATACCGCTCCCTTATATAATATGTCAGAGCCACCAAATGTACCCCATGAGTTCTCACTGAACGTCTTGTACGTCTTATGCAGCTGGAACAAGGCTCAGATTCACAGAGGTCCAATCAGAAAAGTCCCCCCCCCCCACTACAGCAGTGTCCTTCTCTGCTCCCCTTTACCCCCCCCCCCCCCCCAGCAATGTTTTCCTCTTCTCCTCTACCTCCTTTTGCCCCCCCTCCTATCAGTGTCCTCTTCTGTCCCCCCTTTACCCCCCACAGCGGTGTCCTCCTCTGCTCTCCTTTACCCCCCTCCCCTCACAGCAGTGTCCTCCTCTGCCCCCTTACCCCCCCACAGTAGTGTCCTCCTCTGCCCCCTTACCCCCCCACAGTAGTGTCCTCCTCTGCTCCTCTTTACCCCCCACAGCAGTGTCTTCCTCTGCTCTCCTTTATCCCCCACAGCAGTGTCCTCCTCTGCCCCCCTTACCCCCCCCCACAACAGTGTCCTCCTCTGCCCCCTTACCCCCCCCAGCAGTATCTTCTATGCTCCTCTTTACCCCCCACAGCAGTGTCCTCCACTGCCCCCTTACCCCCCCACAACAGTGTCCTCCACTACCCCCTTACCCCCCCCACAGCAGTGTTCTACAATGCGACTATTTAACCACCCACAGCAGATTCCTCCTCTGCCTCCCTTTATTCCCATCAATGTCCTCCTCTGCCCCCCTTTACCCCCCCACTGCAGTCTCCACCTTTGCCCCTCTTTATCCCCAACAATGTCCTCCTCTGCCCCCCTTTACCCCCCACAGCAGTGTCCTCCACTGCCCCTCTTTATCCCCAACAATGTCCTCCTCTGCCCCCCTTTACCCCCCACAGCAGTGTTCTCTGCCCCCTTTACCCCCCCCCACAGCAGTGTCCTCCTCTGCCCCCCTTTACCACCGCCCAAAACAGTGTCCTCCTCTGCCCCTCTTTACCCCACCACTCCACAACAGTGTCCTCCTCTGCTCCCCTTTACTCCCCCCCCCCCCCAGCAGATTCCTCCTTTGCCTCCCTTTATTCCCATCAATGTCCTCCTCTGCCCCCCTTTACCCCCCACTGCAGTCTCCACCTCTCCCCCTCTTTATCCCCAACAATGTCCTCCTCTGCCCCCCTTTACCCCCCACAGCAGTGTTCTCTGCCCCCTTTACCCCCCCCCCCACACACACAACATTGTCGTCCTCTGCCCCCCTTTAACCCCCCCCCCCCCCCGCAACAGTGTCCTCCTCTGCCCCCCTTTACCCCACTGTAAAATGTTTAACTCTTACTGTTGTACTTTTATCCCCAATAACACCGCTCCTGATGGAAGCATTACTAGAGCCCTTCAAGGCCTCCAAATGTTGTCTGAAGAATTGGCTGAAAACTCAGGAGTAGAAAATCCACTGGTCAGTTTATTTGAAACCTGGTTTGGTAAATGGGGAACCCAGGTGAGAAATATGTTCATTTCTATAGTAATGGCTGCTGCAGTATTAACTCTGTGTGGTTGCTGTTATCCGAAGTTTATTGCAGAAGCTTATTGACGCCGCCATTACTAAACCTATATGGAATCAGTGTTTTGGCAAAAGACCTACTAAGGGCCCCAGGTAGCAACCTGTGATTAAGGTGTAAGGTCATGTGTGTGACCTAAGAAGGGGTTTGAAGGGATTAGCCTTTTAGTTTGATGTGCCGCCATTTTGTTCTCTGATTAGCCTAAGTTCTGCCATCTTAGAATGAGTATCCATCTTAAACTTGTGTCAGTATTTTAAAAGGATTGATTTTTGTTTTAAACTGAACTTTTGACAGGAGTTTAAAGTTCCTCTTTTTCCACCTGCTCTAACTTCCCTTATTTCTGGTAGCCAGTATCCAGGTGATAGTCTGCGGTTGAATATATCCTGTCGCAAGATTATAAATAACTATAGCCAATGTTAAATAGGGAAATTGTCTACTTTCTGTCCTGAACAAAAGTTCATATTTGACGCATTTAATAATAATTTACATATATGCCAAATGATTAGGCATGACTGACGTATGTAACATTTGATTGGCTTATGCATATCTGAGAATTGATTGGTTTCTATATTTTATGCATTGTTTGAAGTTTCATATATAAGTTTAAACACGGAAGAATAAATTTAGTTCATTCTGAGATACCACCTTGTGTCTGCGTCTATTTCCTGTGTCTCGGAGTGAACTCCAGATCTGAAGGGCAGTCACTGATCAAGCCAGGGACAGACGGGGGTCATTGTATCTGGAAAGGAACGTTGAGCCAATTCCTTGCAGCCCACCACTCCACAACAGTGTCCTCCTCTGCCCCCCTTTACCTCCCCAGAGCAGTGTCCTCCTCTGCCCTCCTTTACCTCCCCAGAGCAGTGTCCTCCTCTGCCCTCCTTTACCTCCCCAGAGCAGTGTCCTCCTCTGCCCCCCTTTACCTCCCCAGAGCAGTGTCCTCCTCTGCCCTCCTTTACCTCCCCAGAGCAGTGTCCTCCTTTGCCCCCCTTTACCTCCCCAGAGCAGTGTCCTCCTCTGCCCCCCTTTACCTCCCCAGAGCAGTGTCCTCCTCTGCCCTCCTTTACCTCCCCAGAGCAGTGTCCTCCTCTGCCCCCCTTTACCTCCCCAGAGCAGTGTCCTCCTCTGCCCCCCTTTACCTCCCCAGAGCAGTGTCCTCCTCTGCCCTCCTTTACCTCCCCAGAGCAGTGTCCTCCTCTGCCCCCCTTTACCTCCCCAGAGCAGTGTCCTCCTCTGCCCTCCTTTACCTCCCCAGAGCAGTGTCCTCCTCTGCCCCCCTTTACCTCCCCAGAGCAGTGTCCTCCTCTGCCCCCCTTTACCTCCCCAGAGCAGTGTCCTCCTCTGCCCTCCTTTACCTCCCCAGAGCAGTGTCCTCCTCTGCCCCCCTTTACCTCCCCAGAGCAGTGTCCTCCTCTGCCCCCCTTTACCTCCCCAGAGCAGTGTCCTCCTCTGCCCCCCTTTACCTCCCCAGAGCAGTGTCCTCCTCTGCCCCCCTTTACCTCCCCAGAGCAGTGTCCTCCTCTGCCCCCTGCATCCCCCCAACAGTATCCTCCTCTGCCCTTTTTACCCCCGACAGCAGTCTCTTCCTCTTTCCCACTTTATCCCCCCTCTTCCCCACAGTAGTGTCCCTTCTGTGCCCCCTTTATGTCCCCATAGCAGTGTCCTCATTTGCCCCCCTTTACATCCCCCCCACAGTGTCCTCTGTTCTCCCGTACCTCTGTATCTAATACCGGGTCAAATTCAGGTACTTCAGCTACTTGTATTCAAAATATATATATATATATAAATTCATTTTTATCCTTTATATCTGCCCGGAGTTCAGCTCATGTTGTACCCAGGGGTGGACTGACCATTCGAGCACTTGGGCACTGCCCGAGGGCCTGGGGTCAGTAGGGGGCCCCATGAAAGGCCCCTGGTACCTTTTTTATAGGCTTTTTTGGGTGTGCTTTGAGTGTGGGTAAGGAAACAGGGGCCCCATGATCCCCTATTGCCCGGGGGCCCCATCAGTTGTCAGTCCACCCCTGGTTGTAACAATCACTTGATCCCAGAGAGGTCCATGACCTGGGGGACCAATCATCTTCCCTTATCTAAGCATGTGTCATACACTGTCCATGGATGGATAGAAGTTCGTCTGGTTCAGTAAGGATTGTAATACCTTTGACCCATCTGTGACTGCTCACCCCCTCGGTCTCCGCCCGAATCACACACCTACTGAGCGACATATCAGACTGGATGTCACTCCACTTCCTTAAACTGAACCTCTCCAAAACCGAGCTCCTGGTCTTCCCCCCAGCCTGGACACCACCCCCCATTGACTTCTCCATCACATCCAACAACGCCACCATCAAACCCGCCCCGCAGGCCAGAGTACTTGGTGTCATTCTGGACTCCAACCTATCCTTCCAGCCCCAAGTCCAATCTTTAACAAACTCGTGCAGACTCCACCTCCGCAACATGCAGACTCCACCTCCGCAACATGCAGACTCCACCTCCGCAACATCGCCAAAATCCGCACATTCCTAACCCCAGAAACCACTAAACAGCTCATCCACTCCCTCATCATATCACGACTCGACTACTGCAACTCCCTCCTCACTGGCCTGCCTCGCCGCTGGCTATCCCCGCTTCAGTCCATCCTGAATACGGCTGCCAGACTCATTCACCATTCCAACCACTCCATCTCCGCCACCCCCCTCTGCCAATCCCTCCACTGACCTCCACTCAGTGTCCTCCACCCCTCTCTGACAATCCCTCCACTGGCCTCCACTCAGTGTCCTCCACCCCCCTCTGACAATCCCTCCACTGGCCTCCACTCAGTGTCCTCCACCCCCCTCTGCCAATCCCTCCACTGGCCTCCACTCAGTGTCCTCCACCCCTCTCTGCCAATCCCTCCACTGGCCTCCACCCCCCTCTGCCAATCCCTCCACTGGCTTCCGATTGCCCAACGGATCAAATTCATAATCCTAACACTGATGTACAAAGCCGTCCACCATACTGCCCCGAACTACATCACCGACCTAATATCCAAGTACCACCCAACACGCACACTCCGCTCCTCACAAGACCTCCTTCTCTCTAGTTCCCTGGTCTCCTCCTCCCATGCCCGCCTCCAGGACTTCTCCAGGGTGTCACCCATCCTCTGGAACTCCCTACCCCAACCCATCAGATTATCACCTACTCTCCTCTCCTTTAGGCGCACCCTGAAAACCCACCTCTTCAGGGAAGCCTACCCCACCCCCTGCTAACTTGACCGACCTCCTCCACTCTTCCTACCACCCCATCCCCCACAGCTATCTCCTGTACCACCTTCTCCTCCCTCCTAGATTGTAAGCTCCTAGGAGCAGGGCCCTCGATCCCCTCATGTTTTGCATTGTATTGGTATTGTTCTGTCACATGTTCTGTCCCCCTTTGTAATGTACAGCGCTGAGTGAACTATCGGCGCTTTATAAATACTGTATAATAATAATAAAGGAAGTCTGCTGGAACACCACTTGAGGGTCATCAAGGTCCCAGCTGTAGCATTGCTGGGGGGCCTCTTTCAAGGTCTGGTTGCCCACCCGGCCCTAGACTGTTATTGAGCCAAAGAGAGAGAAAATGCTGTGTCCCTGGCTGTATTTTGCACTAACTTTGGGGAAGGAATCTGCGTATCCCAGCGGCCTGGGTGGGGGAGGGGTTGATGTAAATAATATTTGTTATCTTAGGTAATGATAAAGTCATTGCCAAACCCTGGACATGTGAAGTGTCCTCGGTCCATGAGGACTGTACAGGTCCCACAGCTGAAGCGGCCACTTCCCCTTTCTGTAGCTGGACAATCGCATTTGGGAGTTTTAGCTGCTTAATGATTTGTTTGTCAACAAAAACCGAGAATTCCCTGAAGTTCCAGGTCTGCCCTCGGCTCTCCTAATAATGAGTCCCTTAGGATTTCCCTTTCCCTATAAAACGACGCATGTTCCCCCTCCATGTACTCTCCATGCACCCTCCATGCACCACGCCGAGCACTTCGTCCCGTCAGCAAAGCAACACACAGAGGAGCCCCTGAGATGGTCAGCGAGGAGCCATGAGACACCAGGTAATGCAGAGAACAACGAAAAGACACAATGTAACAAATAGGAAACATTTCTGATTGATACGTCTTCAGCCAAACCCCCAGCAGTCCCAGTGTGCAGGACACAGACGACACGTAACTACAAGTCCCAGCAGTCCCAGTGTGCAGGACACAGATGACACGTAACTACAAGTCCCAGCAGTCCCAGTGTGCAGGACACAGACGACACGTAACTACAAGTCCCAGCAGTCCCAGTGTGCACGACACAGACGACACGTAACTACAAGTCCCAGCAGTCCCAGTGTGCAGGACACAGACGACACGTAACTACAAGTCCCAGCAGTCCCAGTGTGCAGGACACAGACGACACGTAACTACAAGTCCCAGCAAGGAAAAAATGTCACCAGCACACCGAGGATCACCAATATGGGTCCAAAGGTTTTAATAAACCATCACATAGTTACAGCAAGGCAACGTTTCGGAGTCTCGCAGGACCCCTTCATCAGGCATGTGGTCACATGCCTGATGAAGGGGTCCTGCGAGACTCCGAAACGTTGCCTTGCTGTAACTATGTGATGGTTTATTAAAACCTTTGGACCCATATTGGTGATCCTCGGTGTGCTGGTGACATTTTTTCCTTGCTGATTTTGTTCGGTTCCAGCCGACGGTCACTGCAGCACCCACTCATACACACAGCCATTTTTTAACGCAGGAACGTGTGCGTTTGGATCATATACTTACAAGTCCCAGCAGTCCCAGTGTGCAGGACACAGACGACACATAACTACAAGTCCCAGCAGTCCCAGTGTGCAGGACACAGATGACACGTAACTACAAGTCCCAGTAGTCCCAGTGTGCAGGACACAGACAATGTAACTACAAGTCCCAGCAGTCCCAGTGTCCAGATAGCAGCACTCAGACGACACGTAACTACAAGTCCCAGCAGTCCCAGTGTGCAGATAGCAGGACACAGACAATATGTAACTACAAGTCCCAGCAGTCCCAGTGTGCAGATAGCAGCACGCAGACGACACGTAACTACAAGTCCCAGCAGTCCCAGTGTGCAGATAGCAGGACACAGACAATATGTAACTACAAGTCCCAGCAGTCCCAGTGTGCAGATAGCAGGACACAGACAATATGTAACTACAAGTCCCAGCAGTCCCAGTGTGCAGATAGCAGCACGCAGACGACACGTAACTACAAGTCCCAGCAGTCCCAGTGTGCAGATAGCAGCACGCAGACAATATGTAACTACAAGTCCCAGCAGTCCCATGTCCAGATAGCAGCACGCAGACGACACGTAACTACAAGTCCCAGCAGTCCCAGTGTGCAGATAGCAGGACACAGACAATACCTAACTACAAGTGCCAGCAGTCCCAGTGTGCAGATAGCAGGACACAGACAATACCTAACTACAAGTCCCAGCAGTCCCAGTGTGCAGATAACAGGACACAGACAATATGTAACTACAAGTCCCAGCAGTCCCAGTGTCCAGATAACAGCACACAGACAACACGTAACTACAAGTCCCAGCAGTCCCAGTGTCCAGATAACAGCACACAGACAACACGTAACTACAAGTCCCAGCAGTCCTAGTGTCCTGATAACAGCACACAGCCATACAGAACTACAAGCAGCGGTGTATTTAGGCTTTGTGCTGCCCTAGGCAACACGAAAATCGAAGGCTCCCACCGCCCCCATACACTCACCACCATTACACCCCCTTACCAGCAAGAGAGACACATTCACCTTCACAGCTCCAGAGATCCCCGGGAACGAGAATCAGGCTCTGCATACACAGTCATGCACCCCGCAATCTCTCACGGACCCTACCTGGACCCCATGCCTCGTGTCTCTTCTTCTGTCCGTTCTTCTGCCCCCACCCCTGAATAATACCGCCCCAGGCAAACACCTTGCTGGCCTTGTGGTGAATACGCCCCTGACTACAAGTCCGAAAAGGTTCTTAGCTGCTTCTTGATCCCCTTCAGTCTGGATTTTGCCCACAACACTCCACAGAAACTGCTCTCCTAAAACTCACAAACGACTTACTAACCACTAAAACCAATGGTCACTATTCCGTACTCCTGCTCTTGGACCTCTGCACTGCCTTTGACACAGTTAACCACCCCCTCCTCCTCAAAAAACTCTATATACTTGGTCTCCATGACTGTACTCTGTTGGTTCAAATCTTACCTATCTCACCACACCTTCAGTATCACTTACAACTCTACTTTCTCCTGTCCTCCTCCTCTTACTGTCGGGGTCCCCCAAGGTTCTGTCCTTGGACCTTGTCTATTCTCGATCTACACTTCTTTCTTGGGTCAGCTGATAGCTTCACATGGTTTCCAATACCATTTCTATGCTGATGACACACAAATCTATCTCTACATCACAAATCTATCTCTGTACTCCTCAGCTCACCCCATCAGTTTCCTCACATATCACCGATTTACTAACAGACATATCAGACCGGATGTCACTCCACTTCCTAAAACTCAATCTATCCAAAACAGCTCAAAATATTTCCTCCCCCCACGTGCCTCTTCCCCAGATTTCTTGGTCAGGATCAATAGCACCATCAACCCATCCCTGCATGCCAGGGTGCTAGGTGTAACCCTGGATCCTGAACTATCCTTTCAGGTCCACATCCAATCCCTGTCCAAATCATGCCGCCTCAACCTCCGCAACATCTCCAGAATACGCCCCTTCTTAACCAATGATACCACAAAGCTCCTAATTCATTCCCTGGTTATCGACTCGACTCGATTACTGCAACTCCCTCCTCATTGGATGACCTTTACATACAGTAGGTTATCCCCCCTCCAGTCCATCATGAATGCTGCTGCCAGGATCATCCACCTTACCAACCGGTCAGTGTTTGCTACCCCTCTCTGCCAATCCCTCCACTGGCCTCCATTCAGTGTCCTCCACCCCTTTCTGCTAATCCATCCACTGGCCTCCAGTCAGTGTCCTTCACCCCTATCTGCCAATTCCTAATCTGGCCTCCATTCAGTGTCCTCCACCCCTCTCTGCCAATCCCTCCACTGGCCTCCATTCAGTGTCCTCCATCCCTCTCTGCCAATCCCTCCACTGGCCTCCATTCAGTGTCCTCCACCCCTCTCTGCCAATCCATCCACTGGCCTCCATTAAGTGCCCTCCACCCCTCTCTGCCAATCCCTCCACTGGCCTCCCAAGACCTTCTGCTCTCTAGTTCCCATGTCACCTCCTCCCATGCTCGCCTCCAGGACTTCTCCCATCCTATGGAACTCCCTACCCCCAATCTGTCCGGCTATCTCCTAATCTATCCACCTTTAGACGATCCCTGAAAACCTTTCTTTTTAAAGAAGCCTATCCTGCTTCTACCTAGTAAACTGCCTTCTATTTCCTCCATCAGCTCCTCCCCCCACAGATATTACCTTTTGTATCACTCCACCCTTCCTCCTAGATTGTAAGCTCCCAGGATCAGGGCCTCCTGTGTCCTCTTGTACCAAATTGTATTGTAACTGTCATGCCTGCCTTCATGTTGTACAGCGCTGCGCAGACTGTTGGCGCCATATAAATCCTGTATAATAGTAATTTGAACCTCCTTCTAGTTTCCTCCTAGGCACCTTTGGCTGGGTGTTTTGTCACGCTGCAGATCCCAGTGGTAGGAATACTGTTGGGATTGGCAGATGCATGCGGGTGATAAGTTCAGATGTCCTCAGTGTGATTGGTTAAAATTTTGGAGGATCCTACTACAATTCCCCATCCCTATCCCCAGTTCTACAATAAAACCCCAAAAACAAACATCCCCTAGACTGGTCATTGAAGACAACGAGCGGAAGTGTGTGTGTTTGGCTAAAGAAATACACCGTGCCTGGTTGTGGGGAGCAATGAGGGGAAACCTCAGGTACCTTGAGGGGGGGTATGTGTATGGCCAGATTTAGGGAGTTAGACAAAGTCTCTAAAGTGTATGTAAATGTAGCTCCCTCCTAGGTAGGTTGCTAGAGAAATGTAGTTTTCTTGGCTCACTGTAGTCAGAGGACTGGGATTGTCTGCTGTGGTCAGACGGTAGGATTGACCCCCTAATTCTGTTGAGAAATTTCCAGAGCCTAAGGCAAGAAGATTCAAATCCCCAGCATGAATATTTACCAACCTCTGACCAACCCCTGGGGAGGTGTGCCTAGCAGGTGGTCAGGGAAGGGGGTAAAAAAGCTGAAGCATGGGCTGATAGGCGAGTTGCTCTGTCCAATGTACCTGAGGATGGACTGCTGACGCTTCGGGCTGGGGGGGGCAGATGTTTGCTCCTAGGACCATCTAGGAGTGGCTGCTGGACTACTCAGTACTTTGGATAAAACTCCTGAATTCTGGATATTTCTATCGGGTCCGTGAGTAGAGATTAAAGGCAAAATAATGGGGGGGGGGGGCAGATGTTTGCCCCTAGAACCATCCAGGAGGGGCTGCTGGACTGCTCAGTGCTTTGGATAGAACTCACAAATTCTGGATGTTTCTATCAGGTCCGTGAGTAGAGCTTAAAGTGATATTAAAGGCAAAATAATGGGGGGGGGGCAGATGTTTGCCCCTAGAACCATCCAGGAGGGGCTGCTGGACTACTCAGTGCTTTGGATAGAACTCCCGAATTCTGGATCTTTCTATCGGGTCCGTGAGTAGAGCTTAAAGTGATATTAAAGGCAAAATAATGGGGGGGGGGGCAGATGTTTGCCCCTAGAACCATCGTGGAGTGTCTGCTGGACTGTTCAGTGCTTTGGATAAAACTCCCGTATTCTGGATCTTTCTATCGGGTCCGTGAATAGAGCTTAAAGTGATATTAAAGGCAAAATAATGGGGGGGGGGGGCAGATGTTTGCCCCTAGAACCATCCTGGAGTGGCTGCGGGACTGCTCAGGGCTTTGGATAAAACTCCCGAATTCTGGATCTTTCTATCGGGTCCTTGTGTAGAGCTTAAAGTGATATTAAAGGCAAAAGAATGGGGGGGGGGCAGATGTTTGCCTCTAGATCCATCTAGGAGTGGCTGCTGGACTACTCAGTGCCTTGGATAGAACTCCCGAATTCTGGATCTTTTTATCAGGTCCGTGAGTAGAGCTTAATGTGATATTAAAGGCAAAAAATTCAGAAGCTGAGAATTCTGACTTTTAATCTCAGAATTTTGTTTAATACATTTTAGAATGGCCCCAAGGCTCCTCCATAGATGGGAGATACGTTCGCTTACACACAGTTTTACAGCGACTAAGCAAACAATTTCTGAAATAAAAAATGCCCTCCATCTCTTTTGAAGTCCCACATGCAACATGTATGATTTACAACTGTCACGGTATAGGGGCCCGGCCAATTATTAATTCCTGCTTACTGATCTGGAGTGTCACGATACGAGTTCTCTGCCAGCCCAGTTATTAATTCCCAGTTATTAATTCCTTGTTCCTTTAATTCCTCCTGGCCATAAGAAGAGCTTCCTCCAATTAGTATTCACTCCTGTGTGCCAAAGGCCCTAGCTGTAATTAACTCACCCCCCCCTCCACGAAAGGTCCCAAATTCAATTAGTATATCCTTCCATTGTTATCCTGTTTACAAATGCAAATTCAATTATTGTGTTTCCATGTCCATCCTGTCTTGTGCCCAGATGTCCTACACCCCTAATTAGTGCCTTACTTTTGTATTAATGTATTGTGTTTCCTTGTCCGTCCTGTCCAACCAGTTACAACTACAAATTAAAATACTGTAGTTCCATTCCTGTCCAATTCTCTCCATTGTCATCCAAAATGTCCCTAAACTCAATTAAGACAGTCCCTACATTGTAATCCTGCTAATGACCCCCCTCCACCTCTCATCCTGCTCAGGGGGTTTAAGAGGTCAGTGCTGGTCTCTCCTGGGGAACCATTCTGCTGTGCAGCCGCTGAGAGATCCAGCTGGACTCTAGTGGCCCAGGGACCCCCCCAAGCCTGGGGGGGAGACCGTCTGTCCCTACCTGAGACCCCCAAGCTAAGGGGAGACCACCTGCATGCTACCTGAGACCCTCCAGCTGAGGGGAAACTGCCTGCCAGCTACCCGAGACCCCAGTCCAGGGGTAGATTGCTGCCTGTTGCCTGAGACCCCTGCCCAGGGGTAGGTTGCCGCCTGTTGCCCGAGACCCTTGCCCAGGAGTAGGTTGTCCGCCTGTTGCCCGAGACCCCTGCCCAGGGGTCGGTTGCACGCCTGTTGCCCGAAACCCCTGCCCAGGGGTAGGTTGCCGCCTGTTGCCCGAGACCCCAGTCCAGGGGTAGGTTGCCGCCTGTTGCCCCGAGACCCCAGTCCACTGTGCAGTCACGGAGGGAGCCCAGCTGAGGCGGGACCCTCAAGACCAGGCTCTACCTGGGACCCCCCAAGCCTAGGGGGGAGATCGCCTGCTTGTTGCCCGAGACCCCCAGACCAGGGGTAGATTGCCGCCTGTTGCCCGAGACCCTTGCCCAGGAGTAGGTTGTCCGCCTGTTGCCCGAGACCCCTGCCCAGGGGTAGGTTGCCCGCCTGTTGCCCGAGACTCCTATCCAGGGGTAGGTTGCCGCCTGTTGCCCAAGACCCCAGTCCGCTGTGCAGTCATGGAGGGAGCACAGCTGAGGCTCTGCCTAGGACCCCCCAAGCCTAGGGGGGGAGATCGCTTGCCTGTTGCCCGAGAACACAGCCCAAGGGTAGATTGCCTGCCTGCTGCCCAAGACCTCAGTCCAGGGGTGGATTGCCTGCCTGCTGCCCGAGACCCCAATCCAGGGGTGGATTGCCTGCCTGTCGCCGGAGACCTCAGCCTGGGGGGAGATTGTTTGCCTGTTGCCCGAAGATCCCAGTCCAAAGAGAGGGGAAGACCACACAAGCCAGCCTGCCTGAGACCCCTCGCCTGTCCCGGACCTCCAACAGGTATCTGTGTCTTACTTTCTTATCCCTGGGGGACCAGACACCCTGTTGGATCCGTGGGCACATGCTTTCCCCTGTTTTACCTGAACTGCTTCTGGGACGATCCCCTGTTTTACCCGAACTGTTCCTGTGATGACCCTTGCCCCTTGTGAGATTACCATCCACCACAGAGACTCTTCCTTTGCCCTTGGTGCTGGGCTACCAGTATCTTAGCCCTCCTCGCTGTCACCCCCCTATTGGCCAGACCACCCGTGCCGGGACTCGTCTCTAGTCTGCGCACAGATCACCCTTCCTGCCATTTCCCCATTGAGTGACTGTCATTTTGTTGTCTTAATGAAGCTTGGTGTGTTCTCCATCCTCTTTGTGTGTTCTGTCCTGCCTGCGCTTCCGTCACAACAATAAAATAGCAACAATTAAAAAAAAGAGATTCTGCATTTCCATCAAATTTAGGACCTCTGGACCATCCGCTTATTGCCAGAAAATTCTGGTCTCTCTTTAGTGATCAAATCAACACTGAAAAAGCTAGACCTGAATCTCGCCCTAGCCCTGGCAATACCTTCCTTTCTTCCTTCCTCTTCTCCTCTCCTTCTTTCCCTACCCTCTCCTATCTCTTTTTTCGCTTCCCTTTTCCCCCTGACCACCTCGCCGTATAAACACATCTCCCCCCTCCCTCTACACCATTCCCCCTCACACATGCAGGTACCTAAGCGCACCCTCATGTCAGGAACCCCTCGCCCTCCTGAGGATCCCCCCCCCTTCCTGACCAGGCCATTTTTTGCGATACGGCGTTGCGTTATTTTAACTTACAATTGCTCGGTCATGCAACGCTGCAACCAAATGAAATTTACATCCTTTTTTCCCCACAAATACAGTTTTTTTTGGTGGTATTTGACCGCCTGTGCGGTTTTAATTTTTTGCGCTATAAACACAATAAGACTGACAATTTAAAAAAAAAACAACAATATTTCGGACTTTTGGCTATTAACCCCTTCACGCCTAAGGGTAAAACAAATCTAAATGCCTAATCGCAATTTTGCAAAGTTGACCTGTGTTAGTAAAACTGTACGTATCATCACAACTACTTTATACATCCAGGTGAATTATATCGCGTTTTTTTCAGGACAAACTGGGCTTTCATTTGGTGGTAAATGGATATCTCCTGATTTTTGTTTATTATCAAAGGAAAACTGGCCCAAAATAGTAAAAAAAAAATCATTTTTTTTATTTAGCTGTGTGTTTCTTGTTACTACCATAATCTACCACCAAAGAACAACCCAAAATAAATTCTCCAGCTCTTGACGATCGCAGTGATACCATATATGTGTATGTTATTTGTTGTTTGACCTTTGACCCTGACCTTGACCCAAACACTAACCTTGGCACTGAACTAGATCAAACCTTGATCTAGATATTTTTTCTTTATTTTTTCTTTTCTTTTTTTTATATTTATTTATTTATCTTTTTTTTTTTTTACAAACATTTTTTTTTCTCTCTATGCCAGGAGTTAGAGAGATACAATTTATCTCTCTTCTCCATTCATAGAGAGAGAAAACAACAAGGGGGCCAGGCTGCACAGTGACTGATCACTGTGATAGCCAATCAGAGGCTATCACAGCGATCATGTGACCCAGAATCGGGAGTCCCGGGTCCCAATCGTTAGAACGGGACCCAGGGCTCTCAGTGACACGGCTGTCTTTGTGCTCGGTGCACTCCAAGCAGAAAGACAGGTACGCAAATATGCGGCCCCATGGAAAAAAGCCCAGTTCCGTGAGGCCGCATATTTGTGTGACATCGGCATCAAGGGGTTAAACATGTCCAGTAAAAAAAAATAAAAAATAAAAAAAATTATTATTATATAGGATTTATATACCGCCAACGGTTTGCTCAGCGCTTTACATTATATTGGGAGACAATTCAGCAACAATACAGTTCAATACAAGAGGGATAGGAGGACCTGATCCTGGGAGCTTACAATCTAGGAGGGAGGGGCTAGTGGTACAATAGGTAAAAAATTGTGAGGGATGGACTGGTTGGAAGAGTAGAGGATTCCAGTATTAGCTGAGGGCGGTATAGGCTTCCCTGAAGAGAAAGGTTTTCAGTGATCGCCTAAAAGTAAGTAGAGTAGGTGATAGTCTGATAGATTGGGGTAGGGCGTTCCAGAGGATGGGTGATGCCCTGGAGAAGTCCTGGAGACGAGCATGGGAGGAGGAGATAAGGGAGCTAGAGAGTAGGAGGTCGTGCGAGGAGCGGAGAGTACGGTTTGGGTGATATTTAGAGATAAGATCGGTTATGTAAATTGGGGCAGTGGACAGCTTTATACATCATAGTTAGTGTTCTGAATTTTATCCATTGGGCAACTGGGAGCCAGTGGAGGGATTGGCAGAGGGGGGTGGAGGACACTGAATGGAGGTCAGTGGAGGGATTGGCAGAAAGGGGCGGAGGACACTGAATGGAGACCAGTGGAGGGATTGGCAGAGAGGGGTGGTGGAAACTGAGTGGAGGCCAGTGGAGGGATTGGCAGAGAGGGATGGAGGACACTGAGTGGAGGCCAGTGGAGGGATTGGCAGAGAGGGATGGAGGACACTGAGTGGAGGCCAGTGGAGGGATTGGCAGAGAGGGGTGGAGGACACTGAGTGGAGGCCAGTGGAGGGATTGGCAGAGAGGAATGGAGGACACTGAGTGGAGGTCAGTGGAGGGATTGGCAGAGAGGGGTGGTAGATACAGAGCGGATTGTGAGGTGGATGAGCCTGGCAGCAGCGTTCATGATAGACTGAAGGGGATAGCCTGCGATAAGGTAGGCCAATGAGGAGGGAGTTACAACAGTCGAATCAAAATCAAATTTCGTCATAAATTTAGGCCAAAATGTCTTTGCTGAAAAAAATCCCAATACGTGTAAATTAATTGGTTTATGTGAAAGTTATAGCGTTTACAAATGGCGGTGTATATACTGAGATTTTTTTTTTATACTAGTAATGGTGGCGATCAGTGACTTATAGCGGGACTGCAGCGGGCATTCTGACACTGGGAGGGGAACTGACTTGGTGTCACTGACATCCCCAGTGACGCCAATACAGTGATCAGTGCTAATAAAAAGCACTGACTGTACTAATGACAAAGGGCAGGAAGGGGTTAACATCTGGGGCGATCAAAGGGTTAACTGTGTGCTGTTTTACATCATGTGCTGTTTTACTTGGGAAACATGCTGCCGTGTATTTCTCTGCTTTGCAGCATGCTCTTGATTACAGGAGAGAGACCTGTGTTGTTTACATACAGGTCTCACCCAGGGGCGGACTGACAACTCATGGGGCCCCTCAGGCAATAGGGGATCATGGGGCCCCTGTGTCCTTGCCCAAACTCAAATAAGCCTATGGTACCAGGGGCATCTAATAGGGCCCCCTACTGACTCCGGGCCCTCGGGCAGTGCCAGAGTTTCCAAATGTTCAGTTCGCCCCTGGTCTCACCCCTGTCAGTTTTCCCTGGTGTTTGATTGGTGCCGGCAGAGAATCCGTCCAGGACCACGTGATTGACATGCCTAGCTGCCAATGGCGGTGTGGGTAGGGTGGCACGTGTGCACCCCCTACCCGGAAATGCAAATCACGTGTAAATATACGTGACTTTGAACAGCCCTGCCGCCCTGTAGCAGTATTTCTGCTATAGGGCAGAGGGGCGACTGAAAAGTCAAAATATGTGAACGTTCAACAGGTCCAAAGATTTAGGGAGCTGAAGTTCTACACGTCATTTCCAGTGAAGGCAACTTCTGCTGAGGCATCTGTTCCATTATATGTCCGGTTTGAATTATAAAATTAGATGATAGGTTTTAAATACACTTTTGACTTCTTTCCAATCATTTCAATTACATTTTTTAGCAAATCCTCCTGTGAACATGAGGATGTTTTGCCCCATAAAACATCAGCATCTTCTTCGTACAACGATGGGCCTGCATAACAAGACTGTGGTCACGGAGTTTATACTGGTTGGATTAACAGAAAGCGCCAGGCTAAAATATATTTTGTTTGCCGTCTTCTTCTTTATTTACATGTTGACTCTGTTTCAGAATGTGGGACTTATAGTGCTCATCAGCGTGGACAGGAAACTTAAAACTCCTATGTATAGTTTCTTGCGCCACTTATCGTTCCTTGACATCTGCTACTCGTCAACAGTCATGATCAGGTTGCTGAAAGACTTATCCTCATATAATACATCCATATCCATTGCTGGATGTGAGCTTCAGATGCTGTCCTATATAGGGTTTGGAGTAACTGAGTGTTTCCTTCTGGCAGCCATGTCGTACGACAGATACGTGGCCATATGCCACCCACTGACCTACCTACAAATAATGAGCAGGCAGACCATCATGATCCTACTGGTGTTCTCCTACTTAGGAGGCTTGATAAACGCCTTTGTTGAGACTGGCTTCTCGCACTTCCATCTGGACTTCTGTGAACAACGCCCATATATTTACCACTACTACTGCGACGTTATTGCACTGATTCAGATTTCCTGTGGTGACACCAGACTCAATCAATCGATCCTCTTCTCCTTTGCAGGTTTTACCGAGTTCTCATCTCTGTCGGTGATCCTTGTGTCCTATTTCTATATTTTTGTGTCTGTCTTACGCATTCGTTCTTCTCAAGGACGCAGGAAGGCCTTCTCTACTTGCGGTTCTCATCTGACGGTGGTGACTTTATTTTATGGAACTGTCATGTTTATGTATCTGAGACCTTCAACTGACTACAGCCCAGAGCAAGGCAAAGTGGTTTCTGTATTTTTCACTATAGTCATTCCTTTTCTGAATCCTTTCATATACAGCCTGAGGAATCGTGACGTAAAAACGTCTGCCAAAAGATTGGTAATTTCCCCACTAAGGAAAGTGGGAAGATTTGGTATACATTGACAGTAATATACGTATTCATGCTTTAAAGATAAATGGACACAATATATTTGATTGCTTTGTTTGCTTTTCTTTGTCCATTGAATTGAGTGAAAAGTTTCCTACTGCTTGGTCTTCCCATCTGCTGGCCACCATGTTTTTTTCCGGGTCAAATAACTGCTGATTCTCGGCTAGTTTATATTGTTAAAAATAAGCCATACAATTATTTGAAGTTAAATTGACTTGAGTAAGGCTGAAGGATAACATTGAACTAATATGGCCATGTGTCTGTATTGGGTCAATGATGTCACAAGCATCCCCACCCCTTTGTGTACATCAGTCACGAGGCGAGGAATCTCTGGCCGGCTACTAATTGGCTCAGCAATGATATCTAAATTCTGGGTTTAGACAAACTTAAGTTAGGACCCAATCCATGCCCAGCAATGACATCTAACTTCTGGGTTTAGACAAACTTGAGTTTGGACCCAATCCATGCCCAGCAATGAAATCTAACTTCTGGATTCGGACAAACTCGAGTTTGGAACCGTTCCAAGCCCAGCAATGACATCTAACTTCTGGGTTTGGACGAACTTGACTTTGGACCCACTCCAAGCCCAGCAATGACATCTAACTTCTGGGTTTGGATGAACTCGAGTTTAGAACCAATCCAAGCCCAGCGATGACATCTAACTTCCGGGTTTGGACGAACTTGAGCTTGGACCCAATCCAAGCCTAGCAATAACATCTAACTTCTGGATTTGGACAAACTTGAGTATGAAGTAAATCCAAGCCCAGCGATGACATCTAACTTTTGGGTTTAGACGAACTTGAGTTTGGACCCAATCCATGCCCAGCAATGACATCTAATTTCTGGGGTTGGACAAACTTGACTTTGGACCCTCTCCAAGCCCAGCAGTGACATCTAACTTCTGGGTTTGGATGAACTCAAGTTTAGACCGAATCCAAGCCCAGCAATGACATCTAGCTTCCAGGTTTGGACGAACTTGAGTTTGGACCCAATCCAAGCCAGTGATGACATCTAACTTCTGGGTTTGGATGAACTCGAGTTTAGAACCAATCCAAGCCCAGCGATGACATCTAACTTCCGGGTTTGGACGAACTTGAGTTTGGACCCAATCCAAGCCTAGCAATAACATCTAACTTCTGGATTTGGACAAACTTGACTATGAAGCAAATCCAAGCCCAGCGATGACATCTAACGTTTGGGTTTTGACAAACTTTAGTTTGGACCCAATCCATGCCCAGCAATGACATCTAATTTCTGGGTTTGGACAAACTTGAATTTTGAACCGTTCCAAGCCCAGAAATTACATCTACTCCTGGGGTTGGACGAACTTGACTTTGGACCCTCTCCAAGCCCAGCAATGACATCTAACTTCTGGGTTTGGATGAACTCGAGTTTAGACCCAATCCAAGCCCAGCAATGACATCTAACTTCCAGGCTTGGACGAACTTGAGTATGGACCCAATCCAAGCCCAGTGATATCTAACTTTTGGGTTTGGACAAACGCGGGTTTGGAACCAATCCAAGCCCAGCAATGACATCTAACTCCTGGGTTTGGACGAACTTGAGTTTGAACCCAATCCAAGCCCAGCAATGACACCTAACTTCTGGATTTGGACAAACTTGAGTTTGGACCCAATCCAAGCCTGGCAATAACATCTAACCGCTGGGTTTGGACAAACTTGAGTTTGGACCCAATCCAAGCCCAGCAAACTACAGTGGGTATAGAAAAGAATTACCCCCCTGTAAAATAATCACATTTTGTTGCTTTGCAGCCTGAAATGAAGATAGATACAGTTTTTGTTTGCTGGTTTTTAGCATGGATTAGGGTTTATAATCCTGGTATTTAAGGGAAATTCAATATAATATTGGAATTTCGGTAACAGTCGCTCAAATTGTTTATTTTTTCTATTTTTCAGGTTCATAGGTGCCCCATTGGTTCCCCAACAGTGATATAACAACATTTTCTGGGATCTCAGGGCCTATAGCACCAAGCCCTTCATAGTAAGAGTAAGGGGCATGGCCCCTAGCATAGTATTATTGCTAGTGGATATACTGTGTAGCACAGGTGCCAAACTGGCGGCCCTCCAGCTGTTGCCAAACTACAAGTCCCATGAGGCACTGCAAGATCGACAGTTACAAGCTTGACTCTCAAAGGCAGAGGCATGATGGGACTTGTAGTTTTGCAACAGCTGGAGGGCAGCCAGTTTGACACCCCTGCTGTATAGCATCTACTGTATTTTGTTATTGTTTGACATTTCCAGCTTGAAAGTATGTACCCCCCCCCCCCACCCACCCACCAAGGGATTGTTGCTGCTGCCCACCTAGGAATCCCCCAACTGGTCCAGTAAAAAGCATGCATATTTATAAATTTTTTTATACAGGTAGCAATTGCTGTAGTTTATATTAATGAATTGTGTAACTATACTATCTGCCCTATAATATCTATCCAAGAGATTGCCAGCCACTTCAAAGAATTGATTGATGAAATACGTGAGGACACATCCACTATACAGATATCTTCCCCACTTACATTGTCTAACAGCACAGTCAACACTTTTCTCTTCTGAACTGGTTACTACTGAAGAGGTTACCAAACATTTCTCAGATGCCCACCTAACCAACTGTGTCCTAGATCCTGCTCCCTCACAACTACTATGGTCACCATCTTCTTCCATCCTATGCTCCCTCACTCAGATCTTCAATCTCTCCCTCTCTACTGGCACCTTCCCCTCCCCTCTAAAGCATGCACAGATCACTCCCATATTTAAAAAGCCCTCCCTGGACCCCACCAACCTGAACAACTTAAGACCCATTTCACTCCCATTCACCTCTAAACTTTTAGAATGCTTGGTCTACAACCGTCTTATCTCCTACCTCACTGTAAACAACCTTCTTGACCCCTTACAGTCTGGCTTTCGCTCTACTAAAACTCACTAATGATTTACTAACGGCTAAAGCCAATGGTCACTACTCCGTACTCATCCCAACCAATGGTCACTACTCCATACTCATCCCAACCAATGGTCACTACTCCGTACTCATCCCAACCAATGGTCACTACTCCATACTCATCCCAACCAATGGTCACTACTCCGTACTCATCCCAACCAATGGTCACTACTCCATACTCATCCCAACCAATGGTCACTACTCCATACTCATCCCAACCAATGGTCACTACTCCGTACTCATCCCAACCAATGGTCACTACTCCATACTCATCCCAACCAATAATCACTACTCCGTACTCATCCCAACCAATGGCCACTACTCCGTACTCATCCCAACCAATGGCCACTACTCCGTACTCATCCCAACCAATGGCCACTACTCCGTACTCATCCCAACCAATGGTCACTACTCCATACTCATCCCAACCAATGGTCACTACTCCATACTTATCCCAACCAATGGTCACTACTCCATACTCATCCCAACCAATGGTCACTACTCCATACTCATCCCAACCAATGGTCACTACTCCATACTCATCCCAACCAATGGCCACTACTCCGTACTCATCCCAACCAATGGTCACTACTCCATACTCTTACTACTTGACCTTTCTGCTGCCTTTGATACTGTTGACCACCCGCTCCTTCTCAATATACTCCATTGCCTTGGCCTTCAGGATTCTGCTCTATCTTGGTTCTCCTCCTACCTATCACAGCGTTCCTTCAGTGTTACCTTCAACTCTGTCCCCTCCTCTCCACTTCCTCTTTTTGTAGGGGTCCCCCAAGGCTGTTTTTGGACCCCTTCTCTTCTCTATCTACAGTTCTCTCACCTGATAACCTCCCACAGCTTCCAGTACCATCTTCACGCTGATGACACCCAAATCAATCTCTCTTCTCCTCACCTCACTCCTTCAGTTTCCTCCCACATTACCAACTAACTAACTGACATATCACGATGGATGTCACACCACTTAAACTAAATATATCTAAATCCGAGCTTATAATATTACCCCCCCCCCCCCACCGCTCATGCCCTCCTCCATGACTTTTCCATCAAGACCAATAAAACAACTATCAGTCCCTCCCCTCAAGCCAGAGTACTAGGTGTAATCCTGGACTCTAACTTACTCTTTCAGCCCCAAATCCAATCTCTGTCAAATGTATGTAGACTTCACCTCTGCAACATCTCTAAGGAGAAGGAGAAATGATTCAGTGTCAGTGTAAAAAAAAAAAAAGAAAAAATCTTCATCACCCCCCACAAGTAGTACAGTGTCACTATGGTAACACTATGGTATGGTAACACTGCACTGCTAGGGTGACAGTATGTTAAAAACAAAAACAAATAATAATATAAAAAATAAAATAAAAATTAAATTTTTTTTTTTAAATTATAGTTTTTGGCTATAAACTAATTTGGATTATTTGTTTTTTTACTAAAAAGATAGATGAATACATTTTGGCCAAGATTTATGAAGAAAGATTATTTATTTGCATAATTTTATAATAAAAACACTTTTTTTTTCCAAATTTGGGGACTTTTTCATTTATATAGCAAAAAAATAAAAATCCCAGTGGTGAATAAATACCACCAAAATAAAGTTTTATCTGTCTCAAAAAATTCATATGGGTACAGTGTTGCATGACCGCGCAATTGTCATTCAAAGTGTGATGGCGCTGAAAGCTGAAAATTGGCCTGGACTGGAAGGGGGTGAAAGTGTCCGGACTGGAAGGGGGTGAAAGTGTCCGGACTGGAAGGGAGTGAAAGTGTCCGGACTGGAAGGGGGGGAAAGTGTCCGGACTGGAAGGGGGTGAAAGTGTCCGGACTGGAAGGGGGGGAAAGTGTCCGGACTGGAAGGGGGTGAAAGTGTCCGGACTGGAAGGGGGGGAAAGTGTCCGGACTGGAAGGGGGGGAAAGTGTCCGGACTGGAAGGGGGGGAAAGTGTTTGGACTGGAAGTGGGGCAAAGTGTCCGGACTGGAAGGGGGTGAAAGTGTCCGGACTGGAAGGGGGGGAAAGTGTCCGGACTGGAAGGGGGGGAAAGTGTCCGGACTGGAAGGGGGGGAAAGTGTCCGGACTGGAAGGGGGGAAAGTGTCCAGACTGGAAGGGGGTTAAAGTGTCCGGACTGGAAGGGGGGGGAAAGTGTCCGGACTGGAAGGGGGGAAAGTGTCCGGACTGGAAGGGGGGAAAGTGTCCGGACTGGAAGGGGGTGAAAGTGTCCGGACTGGAAGGGGGTGAAAGTGTCTGGACTGGAAGGGGGTAAAATTGTCCGGACTGGAAGGGGGGGAAAGTGTCCGGACTGGAAGGGGGTGAAAGTGTCCGGACTGGAAGGGGGTGAAAGTGTCCGGACTGGATGGTGTTAAAGAGGGGTGATTCTTTTCTATACCCATGGTAACTTCTGCGTTTGGACAAAGTTGAGTTTGGACCCAATCCAAGCCCAGCAATGACATCAGATAGCAGGGTCAGGCAAGCCGGGTCAAACACTAGCAGGCACATCAGGGACAGAGCAGCGGGCCGAAGAGTAGTCAGGTTCAGGCTGGAGTTGGCCACGGTAAGCAAACAGACAGAAGGACCAGGCAGAGATGTGGTCAGAGAGCAAGCCAGGGGTCAGTTCAGGCATGGTCAGACGGATCAGGATGGCAACAGGAGATCGGGCACAGGGACAGGCAGCAAGTAGCAGAACACTTTAGACCATCAGGCAAAGTCCTAGTGCAGGAGCAATGTTCAAATAGCCCACATGTGTGCCTGCATGTGCATGAGCACGGGTTCTACTAATAGGAATTCTCCATCTGCTCATAACTGTGCACATGGGCACTTTTCCTGACACTCTGTATGGACAGGACAACATTGTCCCCTTGTGTCCTTATTCTTAATTTGAAAAGAATTAAAAAGTAATTGAAAAATTGATGTCTTGTTTTGAACAGAACTGTACTACAGCTACTAAGTCTTTTTGGAAAGGTCGCTATTTCTGAAGGCGTATTGCATCTGGAAGAAAAATAGGTTCTTTTTGTTTTTTTTTAAATAAAAATAAAAAAAATATTGTACAGATTTTCAGCACACATTTGAAGCCTTTATTGGATAGGATGCAATTTCTGAGGAAGAGAGCAAGCAGACTGAAAGAGACCCGCTTTCCAGATGCAGAGAATGAGGACTGTGTAATTGGGCAACTATGTGTCCAATGAGGTTTAATGTTGATAAATGTAACGTTCTGCACTTGGGGGCTAAGAATATGCAACATACATACTAGGGGGGTACAACTGGGGGGGTCAATAGTGGAGAAGGATCTGGGGAGGTCAATGGTGGAGAAGGATCTGGGGGTTCTGGTAGATCACAAGCTTAATAATGGCAGCAATGCCAAGCTGCGGGTTCTAAAGCGAGCAAAATCCTCTCTTGTATTAAAAGAGGTATAGACTCCAGAGGGAGAGATATCATATCACCCCCCCCCCCCGGTACAAATCATTAGTAAGACCTCATCTGGAATATGCAGTTCAGTTTTGGACACCAATTCACAAAAAGAACATTGGGGAACTGGAGAAAGTACAGAGAAGGGCAACCAAACTGATAAGAGGCATGGAGGAGATCAACTATGAGGAAAGATTAGAGGAACTGAATTTATTCTTTCTTAAAAAGGTCATCACAGAGGACAAGGGAGCGCTCTTTACGTCTGGGGGAAAAGAAATGTAATCTCCAAACACGGAAAGGTTTCTTCACAGTGAGAGCTGTGAGAATGTGGAATAGACTCCCTCCAGAGTTGGTTGTGGCCAGCTCAGTGGATTGCTGTAGGAAAGTCCTGGATTCTTTCTTGGATACACAGAATATAACTGGATATAACATTTATAGGGAAAGTTGATCCAGGGAATATCCGATTGCCTCTCGGGGGATCAGGAAGGAATTTTTTCCAAGCAGGAGCAATTTGGATCGTGCTTTGCTGGGTTTTTTGCCTTCCTCTGGATCAACTGTGGGTGTAGGATTATAACTTTTTTTTTAATGGTTGAACTGGATGGACTTTTGTCTTTTTTTCAGCCAAACTAACTATGTAACTACTGTATATAAGACAGAACATTTCTTTATCGTTTTGGACCACTAAGGCTGTAAGGACAGGCCACAATTTCTAAAGGGATTGAGATGGCCGGTTGCATCTGGGAATACAAAAAAGGTTCTTTTTATTGTAAATCAAAAAGGTAAACTTTGTGAAGAGTTGCACCCTGCCTTTGAAACCTTGACTGGAGAGGCCACAAGTTTTGTGGGAGTTGGCAGACTGCTGCACCTGATGACGTCAGATGTTTGCTGGAAAAATGCATAGGGAGGGACTTATGGGACAAGTCTCTTCCACTTACCAGAACGTAGGTGGTACAGAAACCAGCGTTCCAGAATTGTAGTTATATATCTGTGGAATTTTAATATTTGTAAGTGCATTTTTTGTACTTCCTTTTTATAATAAGTATGGTAATGCACCATGAGATGCTTTTACTTCTCTGTTCCTATGTGAACCGGGCACATTACTGAGTCCTTTAGAGGTTCAGGAGCTGGTTTATCACCCAATCCACGCATTCCTCCCAATATACAAGAACGGATGGGTGACCTATCAGAGGCCAACAGACTCTTGGGGAGAAAACCGGGCGATACCGGACAAGCGATCCTTGACTTCTTTTTAAATGAGGAGTCAACATCTTTTGGTGAATGCGGTGTGTTCCGGTGTGGTGGACAGGAGGAGCACAGTCTATGGTGGCACCAGTTATCACCTTTTGTGTGGATTACGTTTGCACGGGTCACTGTCTGGATTTCAATATGTTGGATATGGAAAACCTATTTGTGTAATTACACTTTTAAGTATCAATACATTTTTTGGGGTTTTTTTTTTTTGGAAAGTGTATGGAAGCACAATCAAACCTTTGAGAGTTGCAGCATGACTTTGAAACCTTGACCTGGAGAGGCCACCATTTCTGTGGAAGAGAGAAAACAGATTGCATCTTGCAATAAAAAAAAAGAGGTTCTTCCTGTAATTTTGTGCTTTTATTTATTTGTTACAGCTACTTATATAGAGCTGTAAGTTAATGCAGTGCTTTACATATATATTGTACATCCACATCAGTCCCTAACCCTCAAGGCGCGTACAATCTAAGGTCTCTAACCCCAGAGGGGCGTACAATCTAAGGTCTCTAACCCCAGAGGGGTGTACACTCTAAGGTCTCTAACCCCAGAGGGGCGTACAATCTAAGGTCCCTAACCCTCAAGGGGTGTACAATCTAAGGTCTCTAACCCCAGAGGGGCGTACAATCTAAGGTTTCTAACCCCAGAGGGGTGTACAATCTAAGGTCCCTAACCCTCAAGGGGCATACAATATAAGGTACCTGTCAGGGATCCTGCAGCGGTAGCCTCTAGCACTCCACAGACCGGATTCCCCCTGGCGCGGAATCTAAGCTCCGACCAGCTTGTTCACCAGAGCCCCTGATGGTGGGGATGGACTTGGAGCAGGCCGAGACCAGGTCGCAGCCCCTGGGTTCACCCAGCTGTGGTAGAGGCACCGTTGAAGGTGTATAGCAGGTAAGAGTCTGATGTGAGGAGGTAACTGAAGCAGCGTCGGGCAGGCCGGGTCGGTAACAGTAACAGTCGGTGTAGTACAGAATCAGCAGGCAGAGGGATAAACAGGTCACAAGCCGGGTTCATCAACAGGAGATCAGAACGTGCGGGGTTAAGCAGGAGAGTGGTCAGACAAAGCCAGGGATCAGAGCAGGAGACGGACAGCAAATCAGGATCAGGCAGGGTTGACAACAAACAATCTACTCACAGGAACTCAGGAACACAGATAAGACCATAGGGCACTTGAGCATTGCAAGAGCCGGGTTTAAATAGCCCGCCCGACTCCTGACAGGCGCTCCTGGGTCCTAGTGCTTGCCCAGCGACATCATTTGTGACAGGCGCGCCTGGGTCCTAATGCCCGCCTGCCTGTACGTTTTGTCAGGATTCTACACATGTGCAGATTCGATCGCTGCGGCGATCTTCCCATTCCCTGACAGTACCTAACCCTCCAGGGGCGTGCAATCTAATGTCCCTAACCCTCAAGGGGTGTACAATATAAGGTACCTAACCCTTAAGGGGCGTGCAATCTAAGGTCCCTAACCCTCAAGGGGTGTACAATCTAAGGTCTCTAACCCCAGAGGGGCGTACAATCTAAGGTCCCTAACCCTCAAGGGGCGTACAATCTAAGGTCTCTAACCCCAGAGGGGCGTACAATCTAAGGTCTCTAACCCCAGAGGGGCGTACAATCTAAGGTCCCTAACCCTCAAGGGGCGTACAATCTAAGGTCCCTAACCCTCAAGGGGGATACAATCTAAGTACCCTAACCCCAGAGAGGTGTACAATCTAAGGTCTCTAACCCCAGAGCGGCGTACAATCTAAGGTCTCTAACCCCAGAGGGGCGTACAATCTAAGGTCCCTAACTCACAATCATACATACACATACTACTAGGGCCAGTTTAGACAGGAGCCAATTCACCTACCAGTATATCTTGGGAGTATGGGAGGAAACCTGTAGTACCCGTAGGAAACCCACACAGGCACAGGAAGAACATGCAAACTCCAGGCAGGTGGTGCCGTGGTTGGGTTCAACCAATGACCCCAATACTGCCAGGTGGAAGTTCTAACCATTCAACCACTGTAAAAAATATGTAAAAAACCTTTCGCGCCTCTACAAGAAAAGATGGGACTGTTGGGACAGCAACACACATCTGGCTACACCACTAGCAAAAAACAACAAACAGAAAATAGATGTTGCGCTAATCTCAATAATGCCGCAGACATTCAAAAACAAATAATGAGATGAGAAAACAATAGATAATACACCAGAACATAATCAGTAAATGGAAGGAATATGGGAGTGAAGGGAAATGTGAATTAATAAAGGTTCAAAATGAGGACCAAAAGGTGTAATAGACAATAAATCGTGACCGTGGGCAAAACGCATGGAAATGATCAGGGAAAAATAAAATATGAACTAAATCCCAGTAATAGTGGGACATTGGAGTCCGTCACAACATACATGACATAACGTGAATACAACTGATGAGAAACTGGAGCAAAATGTGAAAAATACAAAATGAAGAGCTTACATATGAAAAGTGGACAAACCACATCAAAGAAAAATGACAATAACAACGCAGAGTGAGGCCAAAAAATGTGACCACGCGACTAAAAACCCTGATGAAGTCACGTGACAATGATGTAACGCGTAGGTCAGAGAGTGGAATGTGGTGACGTCATTTCCTGTAGCCTCCCTAGCGGTATTCCCGAGTGTAGCTGCACCCCCTGCAGTGTCCCCTGTAATGTCCTCCGGCCGATGCTGGCATCTGTCTTCTGGGTTCTGTCCCCTGCGAGCGTCGGGACGTAAGGGGGATGGAACTGGCGGGAAATTTGAAAATGACAAAAAGTGACATTCACTAAAATCACTAAAATCACATAGTATTCCATTCCTGTATCAAACCATTTCACATACATTTTGTCCCGAGTGCTTTGTCCGGCGCCCTGCCTGCATTTTTACTGTTCTTTCTGCCTGGAAACTGAGAAACGTCCATGGCGTCCAAAAAGCGTCCCTTTAGGTCAGATGCGGTTTTAGACCGTCTAGAGAACAGCGATAGTAAATCAGAACCACTTGCAGAATTGAGTGATAATGATTGGTGGGGGAAATTCCTCATCAGACACTGAAAACGATTCTGCGACTGAGCTCAGCAATGTGAGAACTTGGCGCTATATTTCACATTTCAGTGTTTTTGGTTTGATTATATTATTGAATTAAATTTATTACTATATTATTATTATTTTTTATGATTATTTATTAAATTATAATTTATGATTTTGTGTTTCAAATTTTATCATCCCCGGGATGTTTACTAGACTCTTGTTCGGACAGATTTCAGTGAGTTATTCCTAAAAATTACAGACCTACAATAAAAAAAATTACAGTTTTCCATGCAAAATAATGTACCGCTTTGAGCACAGAAATACTGACATAATCAGACTTCTAGGGAGGTTAATGGTACTACGGCTGACCCTCTCTCTCCCTTTTTTCTTTTTTTTTTTCTTTTCTCTCCCCTTCTCCCCCCTTCTTTTCTGACTTATCCTGGATCTTTTCTTTCGATTTTTCTATTTTTAATCCTTTATCTTCTTTTTTGGTTTTCTTATTGTTGGTAAATATCTGTATGGAACTGCCTATGTTTACTGACTGACGGAACATTTGCTGTCCTGTGGGGATGGTGTTTCCTCTTTACAACATCATCGACTAATGTTTTCTCCCGTGCCTATATATTTTATGAATATGTTTTTTCACCCCATCTCACCATGTAGGTGGGCAATGTTTCTATTTCTGTGTATACCAATTTTTCAATAAAAATATTGAAAGATAAAAAAAAAGAATTCTCTGATGTTACCGACCTGCCATCTGCCCCCCCCCTAATAATTGGCCCCTTGTGTTTTTCCTCTCTACATAAAATGACAGAACTTTCACGTATTATGTACGATGACGAGCAATTAGTCGAATTAGCAAGCAAACGCACAGAATAGCACTTAATGCAGAGATGCTCAGCAAGGAACCGTCACAGAACAGGTCATACAGAGAACAACGGCTGGAAAAAAGAAGTTGTATCGATGATGATGTGAGATTAAAGTCGAACCCAAACATTAGATGTAGCAATGGCAAAAATTAGCTGTGTCTTTTTTTCCATCTGACCATGTAAGTCAATCTAGTTCAACCAATGGAAAAATAAAATACAACCTAAAATTAACAATGATGAGAATCCCAAAAATACAACCTAAAATTATTAATTGAAGCAATTCCCAAAATTCAACCCTAAAATCATTTTAAATTGAAATTTTTTAGAATACTATAATTAATATTAACTATAATAAGAGTATTCCAAAAAATGCAGCCTAAAATGATTCATGTAAGAATCCCAAACCTTTACATTATTAATTATAGCAATTTCAAAAATTTAACCGAATATTTTTAATTATAGTATTCCAAAAAATGCAACTGAAAGTTATTAATTATAGCAATTTCAAAAATGCAATCTAAACGTACAGTCAGGTCCATAAATATTGGGACATGGACACAATTCTAACATTTTTGGCTCTATACACCACCACAATGAATTTGAAATGAAATGAACAAGATGTGCTTTAACTGCAGACTGTCAGCTTTAATTTGAGGGTATTTACATCCAAATCAGGTGAACGGTGTAGGAATTACAACAGTTTTCATATGTGCCTCCCACTTGTTAAGGGACCAAAAGTAATGGGACAATTGGCTTCTCAGCTGTTCCATGGCCAGGTGTGTGTTATTCCCTCATTATCCCAATTACAATGAGCAGATAAAAGGTCCAGAGTTCATTTCAAGTGTGCTATTTGCATTTGGAATCTGTTGCTGTCAACTCTCAAGATGAGATCCAAAGAGCTGTCACTATCAGTGAAGCCATCATTAGGCTGAAAAAACAAAACAAACCCATCAGAGAGATAGCAAAAACATTAGGCGTGGCCAAAACAACTGTTTGGAACATTCTTAAAAAGAAGGAATGCACCGGTGAGCTCAGCAACACCAAAAGACCCGGAAGACCACGGAAAACAACTGTGGTGGATGACCGAAGAATTCTTTCCCTGGTGAAGAAAACACCCTTCACAACAGTTGTCCAGATCAAGAACACTCTCCAGGAGGTAGGTGTATGTGTGTCAAAGTCAACAATCAAGAGAAGACTTCACCAGAGTGAATACAGAGGGTTCACCACAAGATGGAAACAACTGCTGAGCCTCAAAAACAGGAAGGCCAGATTAGAGTTTGCCAAACGACATGTAAAAAAGCCTTCACAGTTCTGGAACAACATCCTATGGACAGATGAGACCGACATCAACTTGTACCAGAGTGATGGGAAGAGAAGAGTATGGAGAAGGAACTGCTCATGGTCCTAAGCATACCACCTCATCAGTGAAGCATGGTGGTGGTAGTGTCATGGCGTGGGCATGTATGGCTGCCAATGGAACTGCTTCTCTTGTATTTATTGATGATGTGACTGCTGACAAAAGCAGCCGGATGAATTGTGAAGTGTTTCGGGAATATTATCTGCTCATATTCAGCCAAATGCTTCACAACTCATTGGACGCTTCACAGTGCAGATGGACAATGACCCAAAGCAGACTGCAAAAGCAACCAAAGAGTTTTTTAAGGGAAAGAAGTGGAATGTTCTGCAATGGCCAAGTCAATCACCTGACCTGAATCCGATTGAGCATTTCACTTGCTGAAGACAAAACTGAATGGCAAATGCCCCAAGAACAAGCAGGAACTGAAGACAGTTGCAGTAAAGGCCTGGCAGAGCATCACCAGGGATGAAACCCAGCGTCTGGTGATGTCTATGCGTTCCACACTTCAAGCTGTAATTGACTGCAAAGGATTCGCAACCAAGTATTAAAAAGTGAAAGTTTGATTTATGATTATTATTCTGTCCCATTACTTTTGGTCCCTTAACAAGTGGGAGGCAGATATGCAAACTGTTGTAATTCCTACACCGTTCACCTGATTTGGATGTAAATACCCTCAAATTAAAGCTAACAGTCTGTAGTTAAAGCACATCTTGTTCGTTTAATTTCCAATCCATTGTGGTGGTGTATAGAGCCAAAAATGTTGGAAATGTGTCCATGTCCCAATATTTATGGACCTGACTGTATTAGTTATAGTATTAAAAAAATGCAACCTACAATTATTAATAATTTTAGGTTGCATTTTATGGAATGCTATAAATAATAATTTTAGGTTGTGTTTTTGAAATTGCTAAAATTAATTATAGCAATTCCAACAATGCAACCTAAAAGTATTAGTTAACCCCTTGCCTACCGGGCACCCCCTTCCAGCCCTGGCAAATTTTCAGTTTTTAGCACTGTTGCACTTTGAATGACAATTGCGCGGCCATGGAACACTGAGCCCATTTTTGGGGGGACACATAGAGCTTTCTTTTGGGGGTATTTAGTCACCACTGGGGTTTTTATTTTTTTTTCTTAGTTTCTGTTATAAAGTTTTGTAAATAAGTGATTTTTCCCCTTTACTGATGTGCGCTGTTGAGGCTGCACTGATGGGCACTGATGAGGCTGCACTGATGGGCACTGATGAAGAGGCACTGATGAGGCTGCACCGATATGCAGCACTGATGGGCACCGATATGCAGCACTGATAGGTGGCACTGATGGGCATTTATAGGTAGCACTGATAGCCAGCAACTGAGGAGGCACTGATAGCCATCACTGAAGAGGCAGTGATAGCCAGCACTGATGGGCACTGATATCCAGCATTGATGGGTACTGATAGCCAGCACTGATCGGTACTGATAGCCAGCACTGATGGCCACTGGTAGTCAGCATGGATGGGTACTGATAGCCAGCACATATGGGTATTGATAGCCAGCACTGATCGGTACTGATAGTCAGCACTGATGGGCACTGATAGCCAGCACTGATGGACACTGATAGTCAGCACTGATGGGCACTGATAGCCAGCACTGATGGGCACTGATAGCCAGCACTGATTGGCAATGATAGCCAGCACTGATGGGCACTGATAGCCAGCACTGATGGGCACTGATAGTCAGCACTGATGGGCACTGATAGCCAACACTGATAGGCGCTGATAGCCAGCACTGATGGGCACTGATAGCCAGCACTGATGGGCACTGATAGCCAGCACTGATAGGCACTGATAGCCAGCACTGATAGGCACAGATAGCCAGCACTGATGGGCGCTGATAGCCAGCACTGATGGGTACTGATAGCCAGCACTGATGGGCACTATTAGCCACACTGATAGGCACTGATGGGGCTACATTACCAGGGCAGGGATGATCAGTGTAGATGTCCCCTCTGAGGAATGCCGCTTACCGCATTGGCCCTTTACCTGGATCGGTGAACAGCTGTCACAGATCGCGCCCGGTGTGCGCCCCAGGGGGCGCGGTTCTGAGAGGACATCCATGGACGCCCTCCCAGAACTAGCTGACAGCGCTGTGGCCGTTTCCTGGCTATAACACGGTGGAGAACTGGTTAAAGCAATCCCAAAAATGCAACTTAAAATTATTAATTTGTATACCATCTTGAATTGAACCCCCACCAGACCACCAGAATTATATGAATTAAAATTCAGACCAATAATAAACAAAACGCACCCTTTACCTTTTACATAAACTTATTAGTCAACTATAAAAACCTCAAAAGTTTAAAATCATGCCCCACCCCCCACCCTGCAAGGTAGTGATCCCCTTCACAAGGACAACCCACATGGAAGAAAAATATATTTGAAATACTACAATTTTGCCCATATTCTATATATTTAAAAATATATTTCAACATATTTCAACATATTGTATGTTGAAATGCATTTTTATTACAAAATATATGAAAAATATTTTTAAAAATACATTTTCAAATCTACTGTATGTCTTTAAAAATATGCATTTCAACATGCAATGTGTATGTATGTATGTATGTATGTATGTATGTATGTATGTATATACATGCGTTTAATGCGTTTTTTATATATTACAAAATATATGAAAAATATTTTTATATATATGTTTTTCAGATATATTCTTCAGATTTTTTTTAACATAAAAAAGTCATTTTAACATATATTTTTACATACATTTGTAGATGCATTCAAAAAATTTAGATTTGTATTTTTAAAGACATACAGTATATTTGAAATGTATTTTTAAAAATATTTTTCATATATTCTGTAATAAAAATGCATTTCAACACACAGTATATATATATATACGTTTATTGAAATATACTTTACAATATATTGAATACGGCCACAATTGTAGTATTTCAAATACAGTATATGGCAATATATTTGGGAAGAATATTTTTAAAATATATTTCAAATATATTTTTCTTCCATGTGGGAAATGACATATCCATACGCAACAGTCCACATAGCAACATATTCACATAGTTAGTTTGGCTGAAAAAAGACAAAAGTCCATCCAGTTCAACCATAGAAAAAAAAAAAAAGTTATAATCCTACACCCGCAGTTGATCCAGATGAAGGCAAAAACCCAGCAAAGCACGATCCAATTTGCTCCTGCAGGGGAAAAATTCCTTCCTGATCCCCGGAGAGGCAATCGGATATTCCCTGGATCAACTTTCCCTATAAATGTTATATCCAGTTATATTCTGTGTATCCAAGAAAGAATCCAGGACTTTCCTACAGCAATCCACTGAGCTGGCTACAACCAACTCTGGAGGGAGTCTATTCCACATTCTCAAAGCTCTCACTGTAAAGAAACCTTTCCGTGTTTGGAGATTACATTTCTGGCACTTAGCTCCCTTACAGCAAGTGCACACCCAAAAGTCTACAGCCAGGTCTTTACTAACAATGTCCCAGTATCTGTCTGCCACCCAGCATCCACAAGTAGATCCTTAGTGAGGGAGGTAAAAGGTCCTTCTCCAGACCAGGACTTCAGGATAGTACCCTCCAGAAAAAATCTAGCAGCAATCTCCTCTAGGCTCTAAGCCCAGCAATTGCTGGGGCCCATACTGCAACTCCTTCAATTGTCTCTAGGGGCAGCAGCAACACCTTAAAGACTTGGAACACTTGGAACCCTTCTCAGTGGTGTATTTAGGTTTTGTGCTGCCCTGGGCAACAAAAAAATTGGCGCCTCCCGCAAAGAGAGCCTGACATTGACCAAAAACACCGCTGCCTCCCACCTAAGAAAGCCTTCCACTACCACTGCCCCCCCCCCCCCCCATACACCAGCTATCATCCCCCAATGGCGAACAAAGAGAGACACTCACCTTAACAGCTCCGGACATCCCCGGGAACAAGAGTTGGGTTGTGCATACACCGTCATGAAACCCGCAACCTCTCTCCGAGCCCACCAGGTCCCCATGCCGCATGTGTCCCTTCTTCCGAGGTGCAGCGCTGCCCCCCTGAGAAATGCAGCCTTAGGCAAATGCCTTGTTTGCCTTGTGGTAAATACACAGCGGGAGCTGTCATAACATTTCTGGATCGGATGCGGGAAACACAGCACAGAATTGATCAGAGCGCAGGGGCGGGAGCTGTCATAACATTTCTGGATCGGATGCGGGAAACACAGCACAGAATTGATCAGAGCGCGGGGGCGGGAGCTGTCATAACATTTCTGGATCGGATACGGGAAGCACAGCACAGAATTGATCAGAGCACAGGGGCGGGAGCTGTCATAACATTTCTGGATCGGTTGCGGGAAACACAGCACAGAATTGCTCAGAGCGCGGGGGCGGGAGCTGTCATAACATTTCTGGATCGGTTGCGGGAAACACAGCACAGAATTGATCAGAGCGCCGGGGCGGGAGCTGTCATAACATTTCTGGATCGGTTGCGGGAAACACAGCACAGAATTGCTCAGAGCGCGGGGGCGGGAGCTGTCATAACATTTCTGGATCGGATGCGGGAAGCACAGCACAGAATTGATCACAGCGCGGGGGCTGGAGCTGTCATAACATTTCTGGATCGGATGCGAAAAGCACAGCATTGAACAGGGCTTGGGGGCGGGAGCTGTCATAACATTTTTGGATTGGATGTGGGAAGCACAGCACAGAATTGATCAGAGAGGGGGGCCGGGAGCTGTCATAACATTTCTGGATCGGATGCGAAAAGCACAGCATTGAACAGGGCTTGGGGGCGGGAGCTGTCATAACATTTTTGGATTGGATGTGGGAAGCACAGCACAGAATTGATCAGAGAGGGGGGCCGGGAGCTGTCATAACATTTCTGGATCGGATGCGGGAAGCACAGCATTGAATAGAGTGCGGGAACTGCTGGGGTTTAACTTTTGACGTTAACCAGCAGCAGATTGGAAGCGGGGCAGTGCTAGCAGCCAATCACCTGCTGGTCAATACAAAAAGTTAACCCTGGCAGCTCCCGCACTCTATTCAATGCTGTGCTTCCCGCATCCGATCCAGAAATGTTATGACAGCTCCCGCCCCCACGCCCTGTTCAATGCTGTGCTTCCCGCATCCGATCCAGAAATGTTATGACAGCTCCCTCCCCCGCGCCCTGTTCAATGCTGTGCTTCCCGCATCTGATCCAGAAATGTTATGACAGTTCCCGCCCCCGCACCCTGTTCAATGCTGTGCTTCCAACATCTGATCCAGAAATGTTATGACAGCTCCCGCCCCCACGACCTGTTCAATGATGTGCTTCCTGCATCCGATCCAGAAATGTTATGACAGCTCCCGCCCCCACGCCCTGTTCAATGCTGTGCTTCCCGCATCCGATCCAGAAATGTTATGACAGTTCCCGCCCCCGCACCCTGTTCAATGCTGTCCTTCCCACATCTGATCCAGAAATGTTATGACAGCTGCCGCCCCCACGACCTGTTCAATGCTGTGCTTCCTGCATCCGATCCAGACATAATACTATGACAGTTCCTGCCCCCGGGCCCTGTTCAATGCTGTGCTTCCCACATCTGATCCAGAAATGTTATGGCAGATCCCGCCCCCGTGCTCTGATCCATTCTGTGCTGTGCTTCCCACATCTGATCCATTCTGTGCTGTGCTTCCCACATCTGATCAATTCTATGCTGTGCTTCCCACACCCAATCCAGAAACGTTCAGTCTCCTGCTGTCCGCTCTGCTGTTATAACAGAATTGGTGGAAGAAGTGGCCCTGTTCAACGATGTGCTGAAATGTTATGACAGCTCCCGCCCCCGCGCCCTGTTCAATGATGTGCTGTGCTTCCCACACCCAATCCAGAAATATCATGATAGCTCCCTCTCCCGCGCCCTGTTCAACGATGTGCTGTGCTTCCCACACCCGATCCAGAAATGTTATGACAGCTCCCACCACCATGCCCTGTTCAATGCTGTGCTGTGCTTCCCACACCCAATCCAGAAATGTTATGATAGCTCCCGCCCCCGTGCCCTGTTCAACTATGTCCTGTGCTTCCCACACCCAATCCAGAAATGTTATGACAGCTCCCGTCCCCGCGCCCTGTTCAATGATGTGCTGTGCTTCCCACACCCAATCCAGAAATGTTATGATAGCTCCCGCCCCCGTGCCCTGTTCAACTATGTCCTGTGCTTCCCACACCCAATCCAGAAATGTTATGACAGCTCCCGCCCCCGCGCCCTGTTCAACGATGTGCTGTGCTTCCCACACCCAATCCAGAAATGCAATGATAGCTCCTGCCCCCGCGCCCTGTTCAATGATGTGCTGTGCTTCCCACATCTGATACAGAAATATCATGATAGCTCCCTCCCACGCGCCCTGTTCAATGATGTGCTGTGCTTCCCACACCCAATCCAGAAATGTTATGACAGCTCCCGCCCCCACGCCCTGTTTAATGCTGTACTTCCCACATCTGATCCAGAAATGTTATGACAGCTCCCTCCCATGCGCCCTGTTCAAAGATGTGCTGTGCTTCCCACACCCAATCCAGAAATGTAATGATAGCTCCTGCCCCCACGCCCTGTTCAACAATGTGCTGTGCTTCCCACACCCAATCCAGAAATGTTATGACAGCTCCCGCCCCCACGCCCTATTTAATGCTGTGCTTCCCACATCTGATCCAGAAATGTTATGACAGCTCCCACCCCCGCGTCCTGTTCAACGATGTGCTGTGCTTCCCACACCCATTCCTGTCCCTGAAAATCCCTTTGAGAGTATGTCCGCCCAGGGGGTGACGTTGCTCTTCTATAGGTTTAGCTTCAATCCAAGCCACCATTCATGAGTAACAGGACTTTTCCAATTTGGGATTGGCACTCCTGCTGTGTGTATTATGTTATCCTCTTCAAGGGTTAACCTTGTGTGCTGTGGGGAAACTTTATGAATTTCACATACCTTAGGTTATACATCATTACTGCCCAATGTACCAGCTCTGACCTGTAAGGAACCCTTTTTTGTGCTACACAAGGACAGGGCTGTGTTGAGACCCAAGGCCCCATTTGTCCTAAAGCGTTTCTTTTCCTCATCTTAACTAGGGCATTGTTCTCCAATCTCTCTGCTCCAATGTCCCAAGGAGATTTCTCTCGAATTTCTGGATGTGGTACATGCTGTTCCAGTTTATCTCTCAGCTTTCTTTATACTGTAGATGTTGTTTTTGTCATTCCCGAAGGTTACCGTAAGGGACAGCCTGCTTCTTGTTATACTATCTCTAGGAGGACTTGGCAGCTCATCATTCAAGCCTAAAAGCTTAAGGACAAAGTTCCACCTTCCCCGTCAAAGCGCACTCCACTACATCAATTAGTTCTTTATGGGATTTTCAGCTTCAGGCATCTATTTCTCTGATATAGAAGGCTGCCGCCATTTTTTCAGTTCACACGTTGTGTTACCAGGTGGATGTTCAGTCTTCTTCTGATGCCAACTTCAGTCGTGAGGTTGTTCGAGTGGCTCTGGATCTTAATTTTGACTCTGTAAACGTGCCGTTACTTGTGAGCATGTTAATGGTTTGATTTTTGTGTTGCCCATCCCTCAGTTGAACTTCTTTTGTACATCCCGGTGTCCCAGAATTAGTTCACCTAGTATTCCTTAATGAAACATTAGGAAAAAGGGATTTTTCTTGGAGTTCACCAAGAAGTACAAGTCCCTCCCTTCTGTTTTTTATGATCTACTCTTACTATTGATCTGATTGCCACAAAACTGAGACGAGATGGATGTGGGAGGGGTTAGAATAGGCTGTCTTGCCTTAGTCAAGTCTTCTAAAGGCAGCATCGAAACCCACTGTCTCAGAATGACTTCACCCTGTGGCCCTTAATGGACCCCAAACATTTTATGGTCCAAAATGACATTTTTCATTTTGTATTACTATTAAAAAACTGAAACAACAATTATTGAAAAAGAAAAGGTGGGTATAGATTCATGTCTTTATGCTTCCTGAGCTTCTATATCGGTCCTTAATGGGTGGCCTTAATGGTCAATTAACATGCTTAAGAAGAGAGGACAGGTCCAAGTTCAGCTTTTAAAGGAGAAGCTAAAATATGTGAATAACTTCAGTTCCCTAGACCTCTGGATCTGTCGAGCATTGACATGTAGTTTTTCCTGAAGGCAACGTCTTCTGATCCAATTTTTCACCGTATGTTCATATGACGGAGGGTAAGTGGGACAGAACACACAAGGCAGACGGCAAACACTTAAAGATTTATTAAAACAGACATCAGTCACTCAATGGGGAGTAGTGCAGGGAGAGAGAGTTCAAAATACTTGTAATCCAGCCCTGGTGGGCAAAGTTAAAGGCTCTACAACAATTTGTAATCCAAGAGGCAGTTCATAAGCAGTCAGATAGCACAAGGGGAGCATACACTCACGCAAAGCTGATGTGGTAGCCTCAGGCAGAGCTGGTGGCGTTGCAGACAGGGCTGATGTAGCTTCTGGGATCCCTCATCCTCCAATGGGGCTCAGGCAGAGCCAGGGGGGCACTAGAGTCCAGCTGGACCTCTCAGTGGTTGCCTAGCAGAATGGCCAGCACTGGCCTCTTAAAACCCCCTGAGCAGGACGAGAGGCGGAGGGGGGTCATTAGCAGGTGACAATGAAGAGAATGGAACTACAGTAATTTAATTTGTAGCTGTACACAGAAAGGACTGGTTGGGCAGGATAATTAGTGGGGGAAATACATTAATACAAAAGTAAGGCACTAATTAGGGATGTATACACTAATTGAATTTGGGACCTTTTGTGGAGGGGCGAGTTAATTACAGCTAGGGGTCTTTGGCACACAGGTTTGAATACTAATTGAAGGAAGCTCTTCCTATGGCCAGGAGGGATTAGGAACAAGGAATTAATACCTGGGACTGGTAGAGACCCATATCGTGGCAGTTCAGTTTAAATGGCTTCAGTTAGGTGACAGGTTTTAAATATCATTTAAATACTTTCCATTAGGTAAGCTATATTTGCTGTTAGAAGCCAAAGGATGCTTTAATGTACGATAAACCCCATAACACATCAGCCTCTTCTTCGAACAACGATGGGTCTGCGCAACAAGACTGTCGTCACGGAGTTCATACTGGATGGATTAACAGAAAGCGCCAAGCTAAAATGTATTCTGTTTGTCTTCTTCTTCCTTATCTACACCCTGACTTTGTTTCAGAATGCGGGACTTATGGTGGTCATTAGTATGGACAGGAAACTCCATACTCCTATGTATAATTTCTTGCGTCACTTATCGTTCCTTGACATCTGCTACTCTTCATCAATCACGATAAGGATGCTGATGGACTTTGTGTCGCATAACAAGTCCATGTCAGTAGCTGGATGTGGGTTTCAGATGCTGTCGTATACTGGATTTGGAGTAACTGAGTGTTTTCTTTTGGCAGCCATGTCCTACGACAGGTATGTGGCCATATGCCACCCACTGACCTACCTCCAAATAATGAACAGGCAGACTGTCCTGATCCTACTGGTATTATCCTACGTAGGAAGCTCTCTCAATGCTTTTGTCGAGACCAGCCTATCAATCTTTCACCTGGACTTCTGTGAGCAACGCCCGTATGTTCACCACTTCTACTGTGACGTCATAGCGTTAATTGAGATTTCCTGTGGTGACACCACACTGAACCAAATGGTCCTCTTTTCCTTTGTCAGTTTTATTGAGTTCTCATCTCTGTTGGTGATCCTTGTGTCCTATTTGTACATAATTGTATCTGTCTTACGTATCCGTTCTTCCAAAGGACGCAAGAAGGCCTTCTCTACTTGTGCTTCTCATCTGACGGTGGTGACTTTATTTTATGGAACTGTCATGTTTATGTACCTCAGACCTTCAACTGCCTACAGCCTAGAGCAAGACAAAGTGGTTTCTGTGTTTTACACTATAATCATTCCTTTTCTAAATCCTTTAATATACAGCCTGAGGAATCGAGACGTGAAGACTTCTGCCAAAAAATTGGGAATTTCCCTACTAAAGAAAGTTAGAAGCCTTGCTGTGCTTTAATGGTTATATAAGTATTCATTCTTGGAAGGTGAAGAGATGTAATGTATCTGATTGTCTTATTTATTTGTTTCTATTTGTCCTCTGAAATAAATTAAAGATTATGAAAGTGAGTGAAACTGCTGACCCTCAGCCAATTACTTTGACTTGAGTTAGGCGAATATTCAAAAAAAAGGAAAAAAAGGCTACAATAGTGCCGAGCCTGGAGCAGGGGCGGACTGACAACTCATGGGGCCCCTGGGCAATAGGGGATCATGGGGCCACTGTGTCCTTTCCCAAACTCAAAAAAGCCTATGAAAAAGGTACCAGGGGCATCTCATGGGGCCCCCTACTGACCCCGGGCCCTCGGGCCGTGCCCGAGTTTCCAAATGGTCAGTCCGCCCCTGGCCTGGAGTCACTGGGGTTACATAGTTACATAGTTAGTCCAGCTAAAAAAAGACAAAAGTCCATCCAGTTCAGCCATAGAAAAAAAAAAGTTACAATCCTACACCCACAGTTGATCCAGAGGAAGGCAAAAAGACCCAGCAAAGCACGATCCAAATGCTCCTGCAGTGGAAAAAATTCCTTCCTGATCCCCCGAGAGGCAATCGGATATTCCCTGGATCAACTTTCCCTATAAATGTTATATCCAGTTATATTCTGTGTATCCAAGAAAGAATCCAGAAGTTTCCTACAGCAATCCACTGAGCTGGCCACAACCAACTCTGGAGGGAGTCTATTCCACATTCTCACAGCTCTTACTGTGAAGAAACCTTTCAGTGATTGATTTACTAAAACTGGAGAGTGAAAAATCTGGTGCAGCTGTGCATAATAGCCAATCAGCTTCTAACTTCAGCTTGTTCAGTTAAGCTTTGATAAAAAAAAACCTGGAAGCTGATTGGTTTCTATGCAGAACTGCACCAGATTTTGCACCCTCCAGTTCTAGTAAATCAAACCAACTGGGTAATTCGCAGTCATTCAAAATTGTAGAAGAACCACTCCTTATGTGACTACAAGACAAAAAAGCCCCCCAAAATTAAAACTTTCAATATCCCCATAGAAGGAAAAGACTGTATTTTACAATCATAACAAAATAATTTAATTATTCTCAAAGCAAAAATGGTTAAAAACATATCATAAAATCTATTTAAGAACACCCCACTCTCCACTTGTGCAGTGGGTGATATATACAGTAAGTAGCATTCAAGTTATACAACTGTATATAAGACCCTCCCACATATATGAATATACTGCAAACATTGTGCAGAACAAGCAAAAAGTCCTGAGACCCCCATTCTCATTCATTCCTTAGACTGTCTGTGCTATAGTCATAAATTAAAAAATATTGTTGATGTCAGGAACCATAAACCAGGCGGAGACAGAGAGTGCAGTTAACCCTCCCTGGCGGTATTCCCGAGTGTAGCTGCATTTATTTATGTGGATCTACAAGTTATATGGCTGTAGACCGTCAACTTTATTGCAAGTCAGCTAAGTGGAATAATCACATCCTTGTTGTCTATGTGATGCACAATTCTTCCTAATATTATACAGTTTGTATACAGATATACATCTTCCTCTAATACAAATTGTGCTTACCTGTGAACAAACTCTATGGGATACAAAACAGCAAATGTGAATTCAACTGATTTCTTTACCTGTGCAATCCCATAAGTTCAAAGTCATATGGTGGCCAACTGTCAGGGCTGGGCTCCTGCTACTTATCAATCAGCTCTTTTCTTTCAGTGTTCAGAAGCTGCTCAGCTGTCAGTTAACCCCCCTGGAGGTATTCCTGAGTGTAGCTCGGGGTAAAGTTTCAGCACCTCAAGCGGTAACCCCGAGCTACACTCGGAAATACACTGCAGCGTTGCTCCGGGATCTCTTCTTCACTTACCTTGTCCTGCGCTCCCGCGATGTCCCCCCTGCAGTGTCCCCGGCAATGTCCTCCGGCTGATTACATTATTGAATTAAATTTATTATTATTATATTATTATTTTTTATGATTATTTATTATATTATTATTTATGATTTCGTGTTTCAAGTTTTATCATCCCCGGGATGTTTACTAGACTCTTGTTCGGACAGATTTCAGTGAGTTATTCCTAAAAATTACAGCCTACAATAAAAAAAATACATATTTCCATGCAAAAAAATGTACCGCTTTGAGCACCAAAAATCTGAAATAATCATATCGCCAGGGAGGTAAAAAACATCACAGTCAGCTGAAGACATGTGTAGCCTCCCTGGCGGTATTCCTGAGTGTAGCTCGGGGTAAAGTTTCAGTACTAGAAGTGGAACCCCCCCCCAGCTACACTCGGGATTACCATGTGGCGCTGCTCCGGGGATCTGTTGTTCTCTTACCTTGTTCAGTGCTCCCGCGATGTCCCTCCTGCAGTGTCCCCGGCAATGTCCTCCTGCTGATGCCGGCATCCGTCTTCCGGGTTCCGTCCCCTGCGACGTCGGGACGTACGGGGGACGGAACTGGCGGGAAATTTGAAAATGACAAAAAGTGACATTCACTAAATACACTAAAATCACATAGTATAACATTCCTGTATCAAACCATTTCACATACATTTTGTCCCGAGTGCTTTGTCCGGCACCCTGCCTGCATTTTTACTGTTCTTTCTGCCTGGAAACTGAGAAACGTCCATGGCGTCCAAAAAGCGTCCCTTTAGGTCAGACGCGGTTTTAGACCGGCTAGAGAACAGCGATAGTAAATCAGAACCACTTGCAGAATTGAGTGATAATGATTGGTGGGGGAAATTCCTCATCAGACACTAAAAACGATTCTGCGACTGAGCTCAGCGATGTGCGAACTTGGCGCTCTATTTCACATTTCAGTGTTTTTGGTTTGATTATATTATTGTATTACATTTATTATTATTATATTATTATTTTTTATGATTATTTATTAAATTATAATTTATGATTTTGTGTTCCAAATTTTATCCTCCCCGGGATGTTTACTAGACTCTTGTTCGGACAGATTTCAGTGAGTTATTCCTAAAAATTACAGCCTACAATAACGACATATTTCCATGCAAAATAATGTACCACTTTGAGCAAAGAAATATGGACATAATCAGACCACTGGGGGGCTACAATCACACCTTTAAAGAAATAGTAAAAATAACACAGTTGAGGAATGTAGTAAAAAACAGAAGCCAGGGTTTGGACGCCAGAGCGGGTAATCAGATGAGCTGGGGTCAGGAAACCAGATGTCAGCATAGTCAGGAGCAAAAATCAGGAATAGGAATCGGAAGAGAAGTCAGCCAGACCAAGTTGTACACAGGAATACACTGGAGATCATAGAGCCCACAAGGGCAAGGAGGAAATGAGCTAAGCTGCTAAAATGGCAAAAAGGGATGGCTGTAGGCTGGACTAATGAGGCAGGTAATGGTATCCAGGTGAGTCACTGTGGAGACATTGGTGGCTGGTAATTAACCTCCCTGGCGGTCTGATTATGTCAATATTTCTGTGCTCAAAGCGGTACATTTGTTTGCATTTAAATATGTTGTTTTTTTATTGTAGGCCTGTAATTTAGGAATAACTCACTGAAATCTGTCCGAACAAGAGTCTAGTAAACATCCCGGGGAGGATAAAATTTGAAACACGAAACCATAAATTATAATCTAATAAATACTCATAAAAATAATAATATAATAATACATTTAATTCAATAATATAATCAAACCAAAAACACTGAAATGTGAAATAGAGCGCCAAGTTGGCACATCGCTGAGCTCAGTCGCAGAATCGTTTTCAGTGTCTGATGAGGAATTTCCCCCACCAATCATTATCACTCAATTCTGCAAGTGGTTCTGATTTACTATCGCTGTTCTCTAGCTGGTCTAAAACCGCGTCTGACCTAAAAGGACGCTTTTTGGACGCCATGGGCGTTTCTCATTTTCCAGGCAGAAAGAGCAGTCAAAATGCAGGCAGGGCGCCGGACAAAGCACTCGGGACACAATGTATGTGAAATGGTTTGATACAGGAATGTTATACTATGTGATTTTAGTGTATTTAGTGAATGTCACTTTTTAACATTTTTAAATTTCCCGCCAGTTCCGTCCCCCATACGTCCCGGCGTCACAAGGAACGGAACCCAGAAGACAGATGCCGGCATCGGCCGGAGGATATTGTCGGGGACACTGCAGGAGGGACATCGCGGGAGCGCAGGACAAGGTAAGTGAAGAAGAGTTCCCAGAGCAACACTGCAGTGTATTCCCGAGTGTAGCTCGGGGGGGTTACCGCTTGTGGTGCTGAAGCTTTACCCCGAGCTACACTCAGGAATACCTCCAGGGGGGTTAACTGACAGCTGAGCAGCTTCTGAACACTGAAAGAAAAGAGCTGATTGATAAGTAGCAGGAGCCCAGCCCTGACAGTTGGCCACCATATGACTTTGAACTTATGGGATTGCACAGGTAAAGAAATCAGTTGAATTCACATTTGCTGTTTGGTATCCCATAGAGTTTGTTCACAGGTAAGCACAATTTGTATTAGAGGAAGATGTATATCTGTATACAAACTGTATAATATTAGGAAGAATTGTGCATCACATAGACAACAAGGATGTGATTATTCCACTTAGCTGACTTGCAATAAAGTTGACGGTCTACAGCCATATAACTTGTAGATCCACATAAATAAATGCAACGCCCACCATTCTATTCTCTAGGGCCTCTGCTTAAAAAAAAAAATATATATAACATTTGGACATCCTAATTCTCTAACAAAATAATGCTGATTTCTGCCAGAAATGTCAGAATTGGTCAGGTAGCCGGGTGGTTAAAGCAACATAAAAAAGTAATTGCAAAAAAATTAATAATATTTACCTCTTCTACCACCTGTATCTTGGATCTTCAATCTTGCCCAGCTATGACAACCAGCAGAATCTTTATCATCTCTCGTGTGTGTTGTAAACTTGCATTCCCAAACATGTGCTGTGGTGGGGTATGGCAGCTACTTCCCTTCCATGTCCCTGGATAGGTAAGTATCAATACTCTTCTTCTGCAGAGACACTTACTGTTTTGATGGCAGAGTCTCTTTAACTACTTGTAGATTATGAATGTCAGAGAAACATCCTAAAACAATTTCAACAAAGACTTTAGGATTCATCTCTGACCTCCAACTTCTCTCAGCTTACTGCCTCTACCCCAACAATATTACTAGTAATTACTGGCTTTCAAAATTACAGCCGGTAATTAGTAGGCATTGCTATTCTACAAGTGACATTGAGTAAATACAATATAACAATGCATTGTTTCTTCGTATTACTGTTTTATTCATATGGAGGTCCATTTGGTCTGGCACTAGCAAATAAAACCTGGATTATGATGTAGGATGGGCTATACTAGGCTGTCCCCTCAGCTTCTTCTCCCCATGTTCTGCTGGTCCAAGGTCCTGAGGTCTTTAAGACCAACACTGGATCCATAGCCCTGAATTGAACATGATGGTGGCAAGGCAAAGTCCACCATTGGAGCACGGGGGAAGTAAAGTCCATTCATTCCAAATTCAAATGTCAAAACCAAACGAAATCCTTTGAACGTCATTTCAATATTCTAAAAATTTTCGTAGATTTTTCTGAAGATTTTTTGTTCACAATTCTATCCATCTATGGACAGCATAAGGAGGGCCATGCATTAAACAAATTTCTTTTTTTGGGTTGCAGGAAAGAAAATTGCTCGGTTCCCTCATCAACACAGTAAGTGTTCCCTCACATTGAGCTTTGAGGTTTCCCGGCTGTCAGAGTACAATGACCACTATCGCTAAAGCCGTTGGCAGTGACTGAACTAAAGAAAACCGACAGGCTGGAAGTACCAAACTCAATCGATGGATCAACTGCAATACAACCAGCCTGCCCACACATGGATCGAAATTCAGATGGCCACATTTCGAACCACCTATTGCCAGCTTAAGTGTTTGTAGTTCACCTACAGAGCTGCATACACTTTAGTAAACTCTCAGATATATTCCTTGCAAGCTGGGGCTGACCTTTCGGGCACTCAGGCACGGGGTCAGTAGGGGGCCCCATTAGATGCCTCTGGTACCTTTCATAGGCTTTTTTCGGTGTGGTTTGAGTGTGGGTGAGGACACAGGGGCCCCATGATCCCCTATTGCCCAGGGTCCCCATGAGTTGTCAGTCCACCCCTGCTTCCAAGTTAAACTCACAGATCTGAAGTTACAGGGGGAAGACCTTCATCCATTTTTACATAGCAGTACAACATTGGCCTTGTACCAATCCATTCGTACCAAGCCAGTCACTATAATACCTCTGAAAACTAGCAACAATCACTTAGAAATAACTCAGCTCAACTCTTTGAGGACACATGGGTGTAAGTTGTATGTCATCTCATCCAGGTGCTTTATTAACTTCTTCTGGTCTAACTGATGACAGATTGATGTTGGGCTGTTGTTACTGCTAATGTATAAAATGGGGCTGATATTATACATCCTACGTTTCTACCCAGAAGAGGTCAGGTTTGTTTTCTCTTTGTCCTCGGGGAGACCAACTCTAGGGTTTTTTTTTAGATATCCTGTATTCTCTGACCTAGTCTATTCACTAATTAATATAGTTAAAGTTTTTTTGTTTTCTTTCTTTTTTAGGATTTGTCTTACCCCCTAAGCAACCGTATGTTTATTTTGAATTTGTGCCACTCTGAGTTCCTTTTTGTGGCTCTTGTCACATTCTTTCTAACTATTAGATCAGGTTACTTGGCTCTATTATTTTTGTAAGAATAACATTTTGTAATGCGTTTCTATATTATCAGTTTGAAACACTTCCATTTTTGTTCTTTAACTTTGAGAGGAAACCTGAGATGCTGGACAGCTCCCTCTCTTATCCTTTGGATTTCTTTCCTTGTTTCTGGTGAACCTTGAACTCCTTGCTCCTCCCATGAACTTTCTAATGTAAGCCATGTGTCTGCACTTCCTGTTTGCCAGATTATTGTGCTCTCTCCAGCTGATTTCTCTCTCCTTTGTGTACCTGCAGCTTCCACTTGATCCCAACCTGCAACCACTCGTTACCAACCTTTGTCTTGTTCCGCGGCTAAGCTTCCACTTGATCCCAACCTGCAACCACTCGTTACCAACCTTTGTCTTGTTCCGTGGCTAAGCTTCCACTTGATCCCAACCTGCAACCACTCGTTACCAACCTTTGTCTTGTTCTGCGGCTAAGCTTCCACTTGATCCCAACCTGCAACCACTCGTTACCAACCTTTGTCTTGTTCCGCGGCTAAGCTTCCACTTGATCCCAACCTGCAACCACTCGTTACCAACCTTTGTCTTGTTCCGTGGCTAAGCTTCCACTTGATCCCAACCTGCAACCACTCGTTACCAACCTTTGTCTTGTTCCGTGGCTAAGCTTCCACTTGCTCCCAACCTGCAACCACTCGTTACCGACCTTTGTCTTGTTCCGTGGCTAAGCTTCCACTTGCTCCCAACCTGCAACCACTTGTTACCGACCTTTGTCTTGTTCCCCAACTAAGCTTTCGCTTGATCCCAACCTGCAACCACTCGTTACCGACCTTTGTCTTGTTCCCCAACTAAGCTTTCGCTTGATCCCAACCTGCAACCACTCGTTACCGACCTTTGTGTTGTTCCGCGGCTAAGCTTCCACTTGATCCCAACCTGCAACCACTTGTTACCGACCTTTGTCTTGTTTTCCAACTAAGCTTTCGCTTGATCCCAACCTGCAACCACTCGTTACCAACCTTTGTCTTGTTCTGTGGCTAAGCTTCCACTTGATCCCAACCTGCAACCACTCGTTACCAACCTTTGTCTTGTTCTGTGGCTAAGCTTCCACTTGATCCCAACCTGCAACCACTTGTTACCGACCTTTGTCTTGTTTTCCAACTAAGCTTTCGCTTGATCCCAACCTGCAACCACTCGTTACCGATCTTTGTCTTGTTCCGCTGCTAAGCTTCCACGTCTGGTTGCTGCATGGTCCCCCGCTGACACGTTTCGTCACTTCCAACTTCCTAATAGGGCCCTACCGGAAGTGACAAAAATGGAACCGGAAGTGATGTGATTGGCGCCATTTTGTGTTACTCGGCGGTGGTGAGAGCACTGCAGGGCTTCACATGGTTCGGTTTCTCTATCTTCAGCATTTTTAAGCTTCATATTCTTTTTATTCTTGTAAGTGGCTATCTATTTGGGCCAATAAAGAAGGCATTTTGTACTGCATCATTTGGGTTTCTCTTTTGTTTGTTTTTTCCGTTACATGACCATTTGGGAGGTGATCACAGAGGAGGAAGAAGGGTGGTTGTGACCAATTTCAATGCCTTTATACCTATTACCAACCAATCCATGGAATGATACCTGTGCATCCTGATGAAAGTGACATCTTGATGTATGGGAGATGGTGATTGTTTTCTTTAAGAGATTTGGCCAACCATGAGAGTGGGGGGCATATTTATTTGGTGAGTGCACACTCAAAAGGGGGGACTTTCATTTTGTACACGTGGTGAACTTTTTTTGGAGAACTTGAAGATTTTTGTGGGTTTATTAAGGACTTTATTTAGGACTTTTTCACATCACAAGTTATAGTTTGACATTTAGTTTTATTGTTTTATTCACTATATGTTATTTTGCACTACAGAACCACTGTAAGTTGTTCCTTTTTTGGTCACATTGATTTATCAGAAGTGGCAGCAATGATTTGAGCACCAATTGTATTTTTTGGCACGTTACTTTAAGCGCAGCTTTGTTTGTTTTTGTATAAGCTTCTACTTGATCCCAACCTGCAACCACTCGTTACCGACCTTTGTCTTGTTCCGTGGCTAAGCTTCCACTTGATCCCAACCTGCAACCACTCGTTACCGACCTTTGTGTTGTTCCGCGGCTAAGCTTCCACTTGATCCCAACCTGCAACCACTCGTTACCGACCTTTGTCTTGTTCCGTGGCTAAGCTTCCACTTGATCCCAACCTGCAACCACTCGTTACCGACCTTTGTCTTGCTCCGCGGCTAAGCTTCCACTTGATCCCAACCTGCAACCACTCGTTACCGACCTTTGTCTTGTTCCGTGGCTAAGCTTCCACTTGATCCCAACCTGCAACCACTCGTTACCAACCTTTGTCTTGTTCCGTGGCTAAGCTTCCACTTGATCCCAACCTGCAAGCACTTGTTACCGACCTTTGTCTTGTTCTCCAACTAAGCTTTCGCTTGATCCCAACCTGCAACCACTCGTTACCAACCTTTGTCTTGTTCTGCAGCTAAGCTTCCACTTGATCCCAACCTGCAACCACTCGTTACCAACCTTTGTCTTGTTCCGTGGCAAAGCTTCCACTTGATCCCAACCTGCAACCACTCGTTACCAACCTTTGTCTTGTTCCGTGGCTAAGCTTCCACTTGATCCCAACCTGCAACCACTTGTTACCGACCTTTGTCTTGTTTTCCAACTAAGCTTTCGCTTGATCCCAACCTGCAACCACTCGTTACCGATCTTTGTCTTGTTCCACTGCTAAGCTTCCACGTCTGGTTGCTGCATGGTCCCCCGCTGACACGTTTCGTCACTTCCAACTTCCTAATAGGGCCCTACCGGAAGTGACAAAAATGGAACCGGAAGTGATGTGATTGGCGCCATTTTGTGTTACTCGGCGGTGGTGAGAGCACTGCAGGGCTTCACATGGTTCGGTTTCTCTATCTTCAGCATTTTTGAGCTTGATATTCTTTTTATTCTTGTAAGTGGCTATCTATTTGGGCCAATAAAGAAGGCATTTTGTACTGCATCATTTGGGTTTCTCTTTTGTTTGTTTTTTCCGTTACATGACCATTTGGGAGGTGATCACAGAGGAGGAAGAAGGGTGGTTGTGACCAATTTCAATGCCTTTATACCTATTACCAACCAATCCATGGAATGATACCTGTGCATACCTGATGAAAGTGACATCTTGATGTATGGGAGATGGTGATTGTTTTCTTTAAGAGATGTGGCCAACCATGAGAGTGGGGGGCATATTTATTTGGTGAGTGCACACTCAAAAGGGGGGACTTTCATTTTGTACACGTGGTGAACTTTTTTTGGAGAACTTGAAGATTTTTGTGGGTTTATTAAGGACTTTATTTAGGACTTTTTCACATCACAAGTTATAGTTTGACATTTAGTTTTATTGTTTTATTCACTATATGTTATTTTGCACTACAGAACCACTGTAAGTTGTTCCTTTTTTGGTCACATTGATTTATCAGAAGTGGCAGCAATGATTTGAGCACCAATTGTATTTTTTGGCACGTTACTTTAAGCGCAGCTTTGTTTGTTTTTGTATAAGCTTCTATTTGATCCCAACCTGCAACCACTCGTTACCGACCTTTGTCTTGTTCCGTGGCTAAGCTTCCACTTGATCCCAACCTGCAACCACTCGTTACCGACCTTTGTCTTGTTCCGTGGCTAAGCTTCCACTTGATCCCAACCTGCAACCACTCGTTACCGACCTTTGTGTTGTTCCGCGGCTAAGCTTCCACTTGATCCCAACCTGCAACCACTCGTTACCGACCTTTGTCTTGTTCCGTGGCTAAGCTTCCACTTGATCCCAACCTGCAACCACTCGTTACCGACCTTTGTCTTGCTCCGCGGCTAAGCTTCCACTTGATCCCAACCTGCAACCACTCGTTACCGACCTTTGTCTTGTTCCGTGGCTAAGCTTCCACTTGATCCCAACCTGCAACCACTCGTTACCGACCTTTGTCTTGTTCCCCGACTAAGCTTCCACTTGATCCCAACCTGCAACCACTCGTTACCGACCTTTGTCTTGTTCCGTGGCTAAGCTTCCACTTGATCCCAACCTGCAACCACTCGTTACCGACCTTTGTCTTGTTCCCCGACTAAGCTTCCACTTGATCCCAACCTGCAACCACTCGTTACCGACCTTTGTCTTGTTCCGTGGCTAAGCTTCCACTTGATCCAAACCTGCAACCACTCGTTACCAACCTTTGTCTTGTTCCGTGGCTAAGCTTCCACTTGATCCCAACCTGCAACCACTCGTTACCGACCTTTGTCTTGTTCCGTGGCTAAGCTTCCACTTGATCCCAACCTGCAACCACTCGTTACCGACCTTTGTCTTGTTCCCCGACTAAGCTTCCACTTGATCCCAACCTGCAACCACTCGTTACCGACCTTTGTCTTGTTCCGTGGCTAAGCTTCCACTTGATCCCAACCTGCAACCACTCGTTACCGACCTTTGTCTTGTTCCGTGGCTAAGCTTCCACTTGATCCCAACCTGCAACCACTCGTTACCGACCTTTGTCTTGTTTACTCACTACGCCTCTGCTTGATCCGTACCCACTTTATCTGCTACTGGATGAGGCTTGCTCTGGTGGGGCGATCCTGAGGACCGTGGACCTGGTACTAACATGCACCATTAGGAGCTCTGGTGAACACCATTTAGTGCTTAGACCCTGCACCTTGGGTGAACCTGCGTCATGCACCAGGGTGACCTGCTTGTATACCTATCCAGCTGGTCAGTGGGAACCTCTTTACAGCTATAGCTACTGGACTTAAAGCCTGACCGTTGTCCGTGACACTATGTTCTGGAGCGTGGTCCTTAGCAGAGGGACCAAGGAAGACAACGAAGACAACCACCCTCAAAAACATTTTAATTTATATTGTGTGTCAGGTTATAGATGAAGTGGGGAAGAGTTTAAAATCTCTGTCAGGATTTTACTTCTGTCTGGGGCTCCATTATGGAGATCCCCCTAACTTCCTAGACTCCTGGTTGATGTACTAAAACTGGGGAGTGCAAAATCTGGTGCAGCTCTGCATAGAAACCAATCAGATTCCAGGTTTTATTGGCAAAGCTTAAACTCCTCCCATCCGGCCCATGCTGATAAACAGCCGGACGGATCCATTGCCTGTGCGCGCTCCTGCAGTGCCACGATCTGTGCCCGCTGTGTCCGGTGTACACAGACCGCTGTACTGGGCCTATGTGTGAGGTCCTGATTCATGTGATCCCTGTTTGGCCAATCAGCGATCACAAGAACAGTAGTAAAAAAGATGTTTCTTCCTGACATCATTGTTTACTGCTTGTGAATTCTGTGAAGAATCACAGAACAGGGGCGGACTGACAACTCATGGGGCCCCCGGGCAATAAGGGATCCTTGGGCCCCTGTGTCCTTGCCCAAACTCAAAAAGGCCTATGAAAAAAGTACCAGGGGCATCTCATGGGGCCCCCTATTGACCCCAGACCCTCGGGCAGTGCCCGAGTTTCCAAATGGTCAGTCTGCCCCTTTCACAGAGGTCACATGGTACAGGGCCATTCACAGCAGCCCTGTACTATGTGATAAGCTGTGACCAATTACTGCTCTCACAGTATTTCTCAATGGCTGCAGGAATGCAGCCAGAGAGAAAGAGAAATGATTGCTCTTACAGCCTTTATGGGTGTAAAAGCTATCACAGTGCAAAAAAAAAAATCTTTATCACCCCCCACAAGTAGTACAGTGTCACTATGGTGACACTGCACTGCTAGGGTGACGGTATGTAAAAAACAAACAAAAAAATAAAATAAATAAATACTATAAAAAAATAATGAAAATGTAAAAAAATTTGGGAAAATTAAAAATTATTTTTCAATAAACTGATTTTTTTTTTACCTAAAGGGTATCAGAATACAGTTTGGTCAATATTTATGAATAAAGATTATTTATTTGCAAAAACACTTTTTTTTCAAAATGTTCAGCCTTTTTTCATTTATATAGCAAAAAAAAAAATCCCAGTGGTGAATAAATACCACCAAAAGAAAGTTCTATCTGTCTCAAAAAAATGCAAAAAATTTTGAGTGTTGCATGACCACTCAATTGGCATTCTAAATGCGACAGCACTGACAGCTGAAAATTGACCTGGACTGGAAGGGGGAGGGGGGGGGGGGGCGTACAAGTATCTGGACTTGAAGTGGTTAATTGAACAAGCTGGACTTAGAAGCTGATTGGCTACCATGCACAGTTGCATCAGATTCTGCACTCTCCAGTTATAGTAAATCAACCCCATTGGCTTTTCTGGACAGGAATGGAGGAGTTTGGGGGCGGGGTCTTCAACATCGACACAGATAGCAATAAAATTGGGGACCCCTGACAGTTTTTTATTTCTGTTTGCATCCCTGTTGCACATTTTCCTCACTTTCTGTCTGAATTGTTGTTGGGGCTGTAAACGCGGTTAGCCCCTGACAGCAGTAGAAACCAGAAAGGAGTTTTAATCCCATTGTGATCCAACACTAACAAATAAAAGCAGTTTTTGGCTTTACATGTATTTAATTATTAATTTTTTTTAAACAATTTATTAATTTTTTTTTATACTGCTTTTGTGGAGAATTTGAGCAAGTGTCCGAATCAGTGAAAAGAGAGATTCTACAGCAAAATTAAAAAAAAAAAAAAAAAAAAAGAATTTAAATAAATAAATAAAATAAAACACATAAAAAGACATATTTTTCCATAAATCACAAAATTTGAGCGGACAGAGGGGCTTGGGTGGTCACGTAAAATTTAAATACATTGGGGGGGATCCACATACAATACAAACCTAAACTTTCTACTGCAAGTGAGCCGCACAATAGAACTAGATATGTATAATTGTACAATTTTGAACTAAGAAATGTTTGACGATAGAAAATAAAACTCCCTTGTGTAACAATCCTCCCATCTGCTCTCCTAATTATAAATCCTTCAGAGCCTTCATGTATATATAAAAATGCTGGGTTTTGCACTGACGGCATACGATGCCAAGATATTGCACAAGTGAGTTCTCTATAATCTACCAAATAGACAACAAACACACAGGTTAGATCCTATATGTAGAGATGATTTGCATCCGATCATTGAAGAACAGGTAATTCAGATTATATTAGTAACATTAATTATTATTATTATTAATAATAATAATAATAATAACAATGAATAATAATAATAATGAATAATAATAATAATAATATTAATAATAATAATAATAATAATAATAACAATGAATAATAATAATAATAATAATAATAACAATGAATAATAATAATAATAATAATAATGAATAATAATAATAATAATAATAATAATAACAATGAATAATAATAATAATAATAATAAATAATAATAATAATAATAATAATAATAATAACAATGAATAATAATAATAATGAATAATAATAATATTAATAATAATAATAACAATGAATATTAATAATAATAACAATAATAATAATGAATATTAATATTAATAATAATACTAATAATACTAATAATAATAACAATGAATAATAATAATAATAATAATGAATAATAATATTAATAATAATAATTATTATTATTAATAATAAAAAATGTTGTTATTGATGGTGTTGCAGCATTAAATTTAAGAAATTCCGAGGCAAACTCTTTTTTTTACATTTTGCATAGCTTGGGGAAATTAAAACAAGGGATGAGTGAAACAGGGAGTCTTGATTTTTCCCAAAATGTTGTTTTTACAATGTGCTTTAAATAGCTCCTGAGGGTTACAGAAGCTCTATTCATCTATCCTGGACCTGTTCTTATCCACATGTGGCATGTACAGGCACAGGCGACATACCTGTGTATGTCAATGTGGGCATGCACACTGGAGCACGCTGCAGCATAATCCTGTGACCGTTGTGTCCACTGGTTAAAAGGATTGCTTATAGCAGTGATCATCACTGCTATAAGCAATCACAGTTTAAATTGAAAAACAAATTCCTAATCACTACCCCAGAGTAGTACAGTGTCACTATGGTGATGCTGAACTACACTGATGAAAAAAATAAAAAATAGTAAAAAAGTTTAAAAATTTTAATAAAAATGTATTATTTTTTTTACATACTGTCACCAGTCGGTATCCCTGATCACCACCAAACCAGCCATATGATGACGCTGTAAAGCACTGGTGACAAAATGTGTAAAATAAAAATGTGACCAAGAAAAAAGTTTCTTCATTTTCCAATTAATCGTGATAAAAAATAACAACTTCAAAAAACTCGCTATATCTCTTACTAAATACTGTCTGCCTTCCAAAAAGGGGTCATTTGGGGGGTATTTGTACTGTCCTGGCCTCAAGAAATGTGATCAGCCGTCAGTACATCAGGATTACATAGTTACATAGTTAGCCTGGCTGAAAAAAGACAACAATCCATCCAGTTCAACCATAAAAAAATAAAAAAAAAATTATGACCCTTCACCCACAGTTGATCCAGAAAAAGACAAAAAAACCCAGCAAAGCACGATCCATTTTTCAAATACATATCCCATAGTTTGTAGACTCTAACGCTTTCACTGATTTGGGTTATTTTTTTTTTACCAAAGAAATGTAGCAGAATACATTTTGGCCTAAATTTAAGAAGAATGATTATTTATTTGCTAAATTTTATTACAGAAAATGTGGTATTTTTTTCCAAAGTTTTCAGTTTTTTTTTCATTCATGTAATGAAAAATAAAAATTCCAGCGGCGATTAAATACCACCAAAAGAAAGCTCTATTTGTGTAGAAAAAAATGATGATGCAGAGAGAAATCTAGTAGCTCACTTATAAGTTCACTTTGCCCCCCATTCCAGGATATGACTTATGGAGAAAGTAAGGAGGCGATCTTAGCCCTCATGTGGAATAGACGTATAGAAAGATTCAACGTCTACTCCAACTAGAATGGAGTTTCCATCAATTTTTAAATTCTCAACCTTTGCTAATACATCTTTGGTGTCTTTTTCATAGGTGTCAGTTCATACATGGTATCATGGACATACCTATTGCTGCTTAACCATTAGCCGCCCGGCCATTGGCCTTTTGGCGGCCGCAAAAACGCTTTAGCAGCGGCGCGATCTGTCACCGGCCGTGTACCTCGGACACGGCCGATGACAGATCTGAGTACCGGCCCCTGTTGCCGGTACCATGTGACCTGCTGTGACCAATCACAGCAGGTCACATGACAGTTGTATACAATGGATGGCTTCATTCATGCCATCCATTGTAGACTAGTGCCTAGCTGTGAATGGTCACAGCTAATCACATACACATGTCATGTGATTAGCTGTGACCAAATCACAGCTAAGCACAAAAAAAAACCCCCTGAAAAAATCAATGTCATTCAGGTAAATGATTGCTTATAGCAAAGTAATTCTTTGCTATAAGCAAATTGTGTAAAAAATACTGATCACTTCCCCAAAGTAGTACAATGTTACTATGGTAACATTGTACTACTTTGGTCATAGTAAAATATGAAAACAAATCTTAAAAAAAATAAAAAAAAAAGTAATACAAATTTTAAAATAATAAAAAAATAAAAGAAAATTAAAAAAAAATATATATATATTTTTTTTCATACTGTCACCAGTCAGTGTCCCTGATCACCGCCATGCCAGTTATATGATGACGCTGTACTGCACTGGTGACAAAATGTAAAAAAAAAATAGTGAAAATTATTTTTTAAATGTTTTTATTTTCCGAAAAATTATGACAAAAAAAATACTTCAAAAAACTCGCCATTCCTCTTATGAAGTACGTCGGACTGTCTACTCTGCAAAAAGGGGTCATTTGGGGGATATCTGTACTGTTCTGACATTTGGGGGATATCTGTACTGTCCTGACATTTGGGGGATATCTGTCCTGTTCTGACATTTGGGGGATATCTGTACTGTCCTGACATTTGGGGGATATCTGTACTGTCCTGACATTTGGGGGATATCTGTACTGTTCTGACATTTGGGGGATATCTGTACTGTCCTGACATTTGGGGGGTATCTGTACTGTCCTGACATTTGGGGGATATCTGTACTGTACTGACATTTGGGGGGTATCTGTACTGTCCTGACATTTGGGGGATATCTGTACTGTACTGACATTTGGGGGGTATCTGTACTGTCCTGACATTTGGGGGATATCTGTACTATTCTGACATTTGGGGGATATCTGTACTGTTCTGACATTTGGGGGATATCTGTACTGTCCTGACATTTGGGGGATATCTGTACTGTCCTGACATTTGGGGGATATCTGTACTGTGCTGACATTTGGGGGTATATCTGTACTGTTCTGACATTTGGGGGATATCTGTACTGTTCTGACATTTGGGGGATATCTGTACTGTCCTGACATTTGGGGGATATCTGTACTGTCCTGACATTTGGGGGATATCTGTACTGTCCTGACATTTGGGGGGATATCTGTACTGTCCTGACATTTGGGGGATATCTGTACTGTCCTGACATTTGGGGGATATCTGTACTATTCTGACATTCTTGGACCTCAAGAAATTAGATTGGCTGTCAGTACTTCAGGATTGATCAATTTTCAGATATATCTCATAGTTTGTGAACTCTATAACTTTCCTACAGACTAAATAATACATCCTAATTTGGGTTATTTTCCCCAAAGACATGTAGCAGAATACATCTCAGCCTAAATTTATGAAGAACAATTATTTATTTGTAAACTTTTATAACAGAAACAAAGAAAAACATGTTTTTTTTCAAAATTTTTGGTCTTTTTTTGTTAATTTAGCAAAAAATAAAAACCCCAGCGGTGATTAAATACCACCAAAAGAAAGCTCTAGTTGTGTGAAGAAAATGATAAAATTTTAGTTTGGGTACAATGTTGTATGACCGCGCAATTGTCATTAAAAGTGTGAGAGCGCTGAGACCTGAAAAACGGCCTGGACAGGATGGTGTAAAATTGCCCGGTATTGAGTTGGTTAATATCTCACCACCTATCTTTGCCATTATTGTCTTATTGGCCATTGTAGAGGTTAACTGCATCTCAATATATGTATTTTAGCCCACATAACCTGGTTAGGTCTATGGGCAGCCATTTCTATATGACTTGGTACTTGTTATCAGCCGTTATTGCACTGTATGCTATGCCTTTTGGTACCTTTTTTTATATACCTCCTGTTTGGCGGTGTAACCATTGTGTCGGTGCTGCAAATGTATTACAATTGTCACTATGTCTGCAGCACCTTACTACTTAGACCGGTATTTACCTGATTTGTCCACATGTGTATTGTGTAATAAAGCATCATTTTTTGGAATTACTTTCAGTATCGCATTCTGTCCATTATGTAACCACTTTTTGTGAATCTCTTTTCACGTCCCCCCTGTTTTTGACACATCCACTTCCCCCTCAAAGTTCCCATCCAAGCACGAATCTCCCCAAAATTCTTCTTCTTAGCATACATCTCCCCCCTCCTAGAACAAATTCCCCCCCAGTCCCACCTCTTAGCCCAAATTCTCTCACCATCTCCTAGCACAAATTCCCCCAATCACTCCTTCTAGAAAAATCCCCCCCTAATCCCCCTTTCAAGCACAAATCTCCCCCATCCCCCCTCCTAGCACAAATTCCCCCCCCAGTCCCACCTCTTAGCCCAAATTCTCTCACCATCTCCTAGCACAAATTCCCCCAATCACTCCTTCTAGAAAAATCCCCCCCCCAATCCCCCCTTGAAGCACAAATCGCCCTAATCCCCCCTTCAATCACAAATACCCCCGCTAATCTCCCTTCCTAGCACAGATCTCCCTGCTAATCCCCCCTCCAAACACCAATCCCTGGTTAATCTCCCTCCTAGCACAAATCTCCCCAATCTCCCTTTCTAGCACAAATCCCCCTCCCTATGACAAATTTCCCTAAATTCCTCCTCCTAGCACAACCCCCTCCAAAGTACCCTTCCCAGCACAGATCCTCTCCCTTTCCAAATCCTCCACCCATTTTAGAGCAAATCCCCTGCCCCCTCTTAGCCCAAATCCCCCGCCCCCTCTTAGCCTAAATCCCCCACCCCCTCTTAGTCCAAATCCCCCTCCCCCTCTTAGTCCAAATCCCCCACCCCCTCATAGTCCACATCCCCTGTGTAGAGTCCGATGGTCGGAGCGATCCTGTGTCATTGAGTTTATTCAATCTATGCGGTGGTGGATTTGAGCGCGGTGTTTTGTGTTTTCACATGAAGATTGATTAATTGATTATTATTGAAGATTTTGTAGCACATTTTTGGTGTTGGACATTTGACACTATTTTTGATATGAAGGACTTTTTTATGGTTTATATTAATTTAAAATAATAGCACAATTTCTTCGTTGTTGATGCTTTAAAAATATTCTTAATTGGTGATTAATAAGCGCAACCTTTTTTCTTAAAAAAAAAAAGAGTTTGGCACAGTTCCCCACACACGGCTAATGTGGAATGTAAAGTCTACGGGCTGGAAAAATCTGTATGTAACTGGATAGAAAACTGGATAAAAGATTGTATTCAGAGTTTAGTGGTTAATGATTCATACTCTGCATGGTCTAGGGGTGTCAGTGGGGTACCCCAAGGTTCAGTGTTATTAGTGGGGGACACCAAAATTACATAGTTAGTCTGGCTGAAAAAAGACAAAATCGTCCAGTTCAACCTTTAAAAAAAAAAAGTTATAATCTTACACCCACAGTTGATCCAGAGGAAGGCAAAAAGACCAGAAAAGCACGATCCAATTTGCTCCTGCAAGGGAAAAAAATCCTTCCTGATCCCCCGAGAGGCAATCGGATATTCCCTGGATCAACTCTACCTATAAATGTTATATCCAGTTATATTCTGTGTATCCAAGAAAGGAACCAGGACTTTCCTACAGCAATCCACTGAGCTGGACACAACCAACTCTGGAGGGAGTCTATTCCACATTCTCACAGCTCTCACTGTGAAGAAACCTTTCCGTGTTTGGAGATTACATTTCTTTTCCTCCAGACGTAAAGAGCGCCCCCTTGTCCTCTGTGATGACCTCAGGGTGAATAACTACACCGAGTTCACTATATGAACCACTGATGTATTTATACATGGAGATCATATCCCCCCTTATGTATTATACATGGAGATCATATCCCCCCTTATGTATTATACATGGAGATCATATCCCCCCTTATGTATTATACATGGATGTCATATCCCCCCTTATGTATTATGCATGGAGATCATACCCCCCCTTATGTATTATACATGGAGATCATATCCCCCTTATGTATTATACATAGAGATCATATCCCCCCCTTATGTATTATACATGGATGTCATATCCCCCCTTATGTATTATGCATGGAGATCATACCCCCCCTTATGTATTATACATGGAGATCATATCCCCCTTATGTATTATACATGGAGATCATATCCCCCCTTATGTATTATACATGGTGATCATATCCCCCCTTATGTATTATACATGGAGATCATATCCCCCCCTTATGTATTATACATGGAGATCATACCCCCCTTATGTATTATACATGGAGATCATACCCCCCCTTATGTATTATACATGGAGATCATACCCCCCTTATGTATTATACATGGAGATCATATCCCCCCTTATGTATTATACATGGAGATCATATCCCCCCTTATGTATTATACATGGAGATCATACCCCCCCTTATGTATTATACATGGAGATCAAATCCCCCCCTTATGTATTATACATGGAGATCATATCCCCCCTTATGTATTATACATGGAGATCATATCCCCCCTTATGTATTACACATGGAGATCATATCCCCCCTTATGTATTATACATGGAGATCATATCCCCCCTTATGTATTATACATGGAGATCATATCCCCCCTTATGTATTACACATGGAGATCATATCCCCCCTTATGTATTATACATGGAGATCATATCCCCCCTTATGTATTATACATGGAGATCATATCCCCCCTTATGTATTATACATGGTGATCATATCCCCCCTTATGTATTATACATGGAGATCATATCCTCCCTTATGTATTACACATGGAGATCATATCCCCCCTTATGTATTATACATGGAGATCATATCCCCCCTTATGTATTATACATGGAGATCATATCCCCCCTTATGTATTATACATGGTGATCATATCCCCCCTTATGTATTATACATGGAGATCATATCCCCCCTTATGTATTATACATGGAGATCATATCCCCCCTTATGTATTATACATGGAGATCATATCCCCCCCTTATGTATTATACATGGTGATCATATCCCCCTTATGTATTATACATGGAGATCATATCCACCTTATGTATTATACATGGTGATCATATCCCCCCTTATGTATTATACATGGAGATCATATCCCCCCTTATGTATTATACATGGAGATCATATCCCCCCTTATGTATTATACATGGTGATCATATCCCCCTTATGTATTATACATGGAGATTATATCCCCCTTATGTATTATACATGGAGATCATATCCCCCCTTATGTATTATACATGGAGATCATATCCCCCCTTATGTATTATACATGGAGATCATATCCCCCCTTATGTATTATACATGGTGATCATATCCCCCTTATGTATTATACATGGAGATCATATCCCCCTTATGTATTATACATGGAGATCATATCCCCCCTTATGTATTATACATGGAGATCATATCCCCCCTTATGTATTATACATGGAGATCATATCCCCCCTTATGTATTATACATGGAGATCATATCCCCCCTTATGTATTATACATGGAGATCATATCCCCCCTTATGTATTATACATGGAGATCATATCCCCCCTTATGTATTATACATGGAGATCATATCCCCCCCTTATGTATTATACATGGAGATCATATCCCCCCTTATGTATTATTCATGGTGATCATATCCCCCCCTTATGTATTATACATGGTGATCATATCCCCCCGTATGTATTATACATGGTGATCATACCCCCCTTATGTATTATACATGGAGATCATACCCCCCTTATGTATTATACATGGAGATCATACCCCCCTTATGTATTATACATGGAGATCATATCCCCCTTATGTATTATACATGGAGATCATATCCCCCCTTATGTATTATACATGGAGATCATATTCCCCCTTATGTATTATACATGGAGATCATATCCTCCCTTATGTATTATACATGGAGATCATATCCCCCCTTATGTATTATACATGGAGATCATATCCCCCCTTATGTATTATACATGGAGATCATATCCCCCTTATGTATTATACATGGAGATCATATCCCCCTTATGTATTATACATGGAGATCATATCCCCCCTTATGTATTATACATGGAGATCATATCCCCCTTATGTACTATACATGGAGATCATATCCCCCCCTATGTATTATACATGGAGATCATATCCCCCCTTATGTATTATACATGGAGATCATATCCCCCGTTATGTATTATACATGGAGATCATATCCCCCTTATGTATTATACATGGAGATCATATCCCCCTTATGTATTATACATGGTGATCATATCCCCCTTATGTATTATACATGGAGATCATACCCCCCTTATGTATTATACATGGAGATCATATCCCCCCCCCCTTATGTATTATACATGGAGATCATATCCCTCCTTATGTATTATACATGGAGATCATATCCCCCCTTATGTATTATACATGGAGATCATATCCCCCCTTATGTATTATACATGGAGATCATATCCCCCCTTATGTATTATACATGGAGATCATATCCCCCCTTATGTATTATACATGGAGATCATATCCCCCCTTATGTATTATACATGGAGATCATATCCCCCTTATGTATTATACATGGAGATCATATCCCCCTTATGTATTATACATGGAGATCATATCCCCCTTATGTACTATACATGGAGATCATATCCCCCCCTATGTATTATACATGGAGATCATATCCCCCCTTATGTATTATACATGGAGATCATATCCCCCGTTATGTATTATACATGGAGATCATATCCCCCTTATGTATTATACATGGAGATCATATCCCCCCTTATGTATTATACATGGAGATCATATCCCCCTTATGTATTATACATGGTGATCATATCCCCCTTATGTATTATACATGGTGATCATATCCCCCTTATGTATTATACATGGTGATCATATCCCCCCCCCTTATGTATTATACATGGAGATCATATCCCCCTTATGTATTATACATGGTGATCATATCCCCCTTATGTATTATACATGGAGATCATATCCCCCCTTATGTATTATACATGGAGATCATATCCCCCCCCTTATGTATTATACATGGAGATCATATCCCTCCTTATGTATTATACATGGAGATCATATCCCCCCTTATGTATTATACATGGAGATCATATCCCCCCTTATGTATTATACATGGAGATCATATCCCCCCTTATGTATTATACATGGAGATCATATCCCCCCTTATGTATTATACATGGAGATCATATCCCCCCTTATATATTATACATGGTGATCATATCCCCCCTTATGTATTATACATGGAGATCATATCCCCCTTATGTATTATACATGGAGATCATATCCCCCTTATGTATTATACATGGAGATCATATCCCCCTTATGTATTATACATGGAGATCATATCCCCCCCTTATGTATTATACATGGTGATCATATCCCCCCTTATGTATTATACATGGTGATCAGATCCCCCCTTATGTATTATACATGGAGATCATATCCTCCCTTATGTATTATACATGGTGATCATATCCCCCCTTATGTATTATACATGGAGATCATATCCCCCCCTTATGTATTATACATGGAGATCATATCCCCCCTTATGTATTATACATGGAGATCATATCCCCCCTTATGTATTATACATGGAGATCATATCCCCCCTTATGTATTATACATGGAGATCATATCCCCCCTTATGTATTATACATGGTGATCATATCCCCCTTATGTATTATACATGGAGATCATATCCCCCTTATGTATTATACATGGTGATCATATCCCCCCCTTATGTATTATACATGGAGATCATATCCCCCTTTATGTATTATACATGGAGATCATATCCCCCCTTATGTATTATACATGGAGATCATATCCACCTTATGTATTATACATGGAGATCATATCCACTTATATATTATACATGGTGATCATATCCCCCCCTTATGTATTATACATGGAGATCATATCCCCCCTTATGTATTATACATGGAGATCATATCCCCCTTATGTATTATACATGGAGATCATATCCCCCCTTATGTATTATACATGGAGATCATATCCCCCCTTATGTATTATATATGGAGATCATATCCCCCTTATGTATTATACATGGAGATCATATCCCCCCTTATGTATTATACATGGAGATCATATCCCCCCTTATGTATTATATATGGAGATCATATCCCCCTTATGTATTATATATGGAGATCATATCCCCCTTATGTATTATACATGGAGATCATATCCCCCCCTTATGTATTATACATGGAGATCATATCCCCCCTTATGTATTATACATGGAGATCATATCCCCCCTTATGTATTATACATGGAGATAATATCCCTCCCTTATGTATTATACATGGAGATCATATCCACATGGAGTGGGGATCACTATGTTAGCGGTGCCCAGTATGATATATGTATAGTTACATTGGTCTTTGCTGGACTTGAGTTACTATATAAAAGTCGCTGGAATTCGTCTTTAATGGGCTGGTCTGATCTGATAACCGATAAACTAACCTACAACTTTATCATAGCTTGTTTCCCTCCACAGTGTTTATATGACAATACTGCGAGTCCCTTCACAAAACCTGAGGATGTTATAAATCATCACAGCTCCATAGTACATCTGACAATGATGGGTAACAAAACTGTCATCACGGATTTCCTTCTAGCTGGATTAACAAACAGCCTGGAACTGAAATGTATCTTGTTCATCTTCTTCTTTGTGATTTATACCCTGACTCTGATTCAGAATATGGGACTTATAGTGCTCATCAGTAGCAATAGTCAACTTTGCACTCCTATGTATAATTTATTGCGCCATTTATCATTTCTTGACATCTGCTACTCTTCGTCGGTCACCATAAGGTTGCTGATGGACTTTGTGTCAGATGAAAGGTCCATCTCAGTAGCTGGATGTGGACTTCAGATGCTTTCTTATGCTGGATTTGGAGGAACTGAATGTTTTCTGTTGGCGGCCATGTCTTATGACAGGTACGTCGCCATATGCCACCCACTGACCTACCTACAGATAATGAGCAGTCGGTCAGTTTTGATTCTACTTACACTTTGCTATGTGGGAGGCTTCCTCAACGCCATTGTTGAAACTTGCTTTTCACTCTTGCACTTGGATTTCTGCGAAGAACGCCCATACGTTCACCACTTTTACTGTGATGTTATTGCGCTGATTGAAATTTCCTGTGGTGACACCAGCCTGAATCAAATGATCCTCTTCTCCTTTGTTGGATTCATCGAGCTCTCATCCCTTTCAGTGATCCTGGTGTCCTACTTGTGCATCATAATATCTGTCCTACGCATTCGTTCCTCCACAGGCCGCAAGAAGGCCTTCTCTACTTGTGCTTCGCATTTGATGGTCGTTACTTTATTTTATGGAACGATCATATTTATGTACCTTAGACCTTCATCTGCCTACAGCCCAGAGCAGGATAAAGTGATTGCTGTGTTCTACACTATAATCATTCCTTTCCTGAATCCTTTAATATACAGCCTGAGGAATCGAGACGTGAAGACTTCTGCCAAAAAATTGGGAGTTTGCCTGAAAAAAATGTGAAGCTTTGCTAAACCTTCACAGTTATATAAGTATTAGTTGCTTAAAGGTGAACCCATGCAAAGTATGGTAGGTAGAAGTGTGGAGGTACCAACAGGATCAGTATGGAGGTAAGGGGAACCTGGATGGGAAGGGTATGGCCCTGTGCCTCCAAGACTCCATGAGTGCAGCAAAGGGTCCGATCTCATTGAAGGTATCATACTATCCATGCTGCCCAGAGTTAACTATTCTATGAGGTCATCAACATCTACATAAAGCTGCTCCATACACATTATATGATTCAATTCAAAAATGAAATAGAGGAGGGAAGTTAAAGTGGGCATACAGAAGCTAGTGAGAAAAGTAGGATAGGTGCGGGAGAGATTAAGGGGAACTTGGATGGAAACGTTGTGGCCCTGAATGCCCAAGACTCCAGAAGTGAGGCAAAGGGTCCGATCTCACTGGCGGTATCCACACTATCCATGCTGCCCAGAGTTAACTATTCTATGAGGTCATCAACATCCACTAAAAGCTGCTCCATACACATTATATGATTCAATTCAAAACGAAATAGAGGAGGGAAGTTAAAGTGGGCATACAGAAGCTAGTGAGAAGAGTAGGATAGGTGCGGGAGAGATTAAGGAGAATGTGGATGGGAATGGTGTGGCCCTGATCCCCCAAGACTCCAGAAGTGAGGCAAAGGGTCCGATCTCATTGGCGGTATCCACACTATCCATGCTGCCCAGAGTTAACAATTCTTTGAGGTCATCAATGTCCGCTAATAGCTGCTCCATACACATTATATGATTCAATTAAAAAAATAAATAGGGGAGGGAAGTTAGAGAGGGTATCCAGAAGCTAATGAGGAGAGTGAGATGGGTGCAAGAGAAATTAAGGGGAACCTGGATGGCAAGGGTATGGCCCTGTGCCTCCAAGACTCCATGAGTGCAGCAAAGGGTCCGATCTCATTGGCGGTATCCACACTATCCATGCTGCCCAGAGTTAACTATTCTACGAGGTCATCAACATCCGCTAACAGCTGCTCCATATGCATTATATGATTCAATTCAAAAAAGAAATAGAGGAGGGTAGATAGATAGGGTATCCAGAAGCTAACGAGGAGAGTGGGATGGGTGCAAGAGAGATTAAGGGGAACCTGGATGGGAAGGGTATGGCCCTGTGCCTCCAAGACTCCATGAGTGCAGCAAAGGGTCCGATCTCATTGAAGGTATCCATACTATCCATGCTGCCCAGAGTTACCTATTCTATGAGGTCATCAACGTCCGATAACATCTGCTCCATACGCATTATATGATTCAATTAAAAAAAGAAATAGAGGAGGGAAGTTAAAGTGGGCATACAGAAGCTAATGAGAAGAGTAGGATAGGTGCGGGAGAGATTAAGGGGAACTTGGATGGGAATGGTGTGGCCCTGAACCCCCAAGACTCCAGAAGTGAGGCAAAGGGTCCGATTTCATTGGCGTTATCCATACTATCCATGCTGCCCAGAGTTAACTATTCTATGAGGTCATCAATGTCTGCTAATAGCTGCTCCATAAACATTACATGAGTCAGTTAAAAAAAATAGAGGAGGGATTATAGAGATGGTATGCAGAAGCTCATGAGGAGAGTAGGATGGGTGCAGGAGAGATTAAGGGATACTTGGATGGGAAGGGTAAGGCCCTGTGCCCACAAGACCCCATGAGTGCAGCAAAGGGTCCGATCTCATTGGCAGTATCCATACTATCCATGCTGCCCAGAGTAAACAATTCTTTGAGGTCATCAATGTCTGCTAACAGCAGCTCCATATGCATTATATGATTCAATTCTGTAATCCATTCAGCAATTCTTGAAGCAATTTAAATGTTCCAGTGTCTAGGAATCATTGATCTAACTGCCATATAAAAGAGCCAAACAATCCTTTTTTTTTGTAGAACTGATGGAGCCTGAGAACATTGAAAGGAGAGTCTATTAGGGAGTGTTGGGTACGAGAGCACTCCATGGAAGACATTAAATCTACTATGATAACTCGCAAGGCTATGTGTAGGATTTTGTCCCAGACTCCGTTGATTGTCTCGCACTATATGGTAGTCACTGTCCATTCATACTTTCAACAGCGCCAACATGTGTCTGGTAGAGAAGAGATTGTAGCGGTGTAAATTTATAATAAGGCATGTGTACCAATGCAATGCATTTTCCACCATCTTTTTTCCACCATTCTTTTCCATCTTGTATATTATATTTATATTTGATTTTTTATTGTTAATATAAGTCTCTTTGTGGATTGGAGATCCAGTTTACTTTTGTCACCTCCAGAACTATGGTGCTCCACATCCAGAAGCATGGTCTTCACAAGATCCCTTTTGGAGCTTTGGCCAGAGAATATAAACCAATAGAAATCTACCCCATTTAAATGAGAAATAGTTAAAGGAACTAAGGGCAAGATTCTATTTCTATAATTCATGATCTATATGGCATATGGCAGAAGAGAAAAAATATCAAAGATGTTGCCACACTTGTGGATTCAGCAAAATAAAGCTTTTCCCAAAATTGGGTAAAAAAATGTATTTTGAGTTCTTGTGTGCTTGTAAGCCTCCCTTTTTCTATGTATGCACTCACTAATGTTCGGGACCAGGTGGGGCTGCCTTCATGTGAACTCAACATTAAGGCGGCACTCCATATTAGAAGTGAGCCGTACATCGGGTGCAGCAATACTCTTACCTGTTTTTCACCTCTTTTTGCACAGCGCCCTAAGGACCAGGTCTTTTGGCTAGGACCAGGGCAATTTTTGCTACAGGCCTCAGGGCCTGGTCTGTGCACAATTCGGCACGGAACCACTTTTTTATTTTTTCTTTATCTTTACTTATTATGCACTCCCACGTTTGTCACTTTTTTTGCTCTTATGTGTGTGTTTTTCACAGATGGAGGGTGTGGGTCCTCGGGCCTACCCTGAAGTCTAGGGGGAGGATGTGTGGCCCTACGGTTCCTTCCTCCCCTGATCCCTAGGGGACTCTTCTTCGGGAGAGTCCCCTTGCCTAGTACTGGATGTCCGGCTTCGGCTGGGCATAGGGAACGGTGGTCCACCAGGCCTTTTGGCCAGGAGGACCAATTGGGAACCTTGTCCCCGTCAGGAGCTTCGTGCCCCGGGGGATCAGGGTAAGCGGTCCAAGCCCCTTTAGGGGTAGGACACAGCACACCCCTAAGTGCACTTTTTCGTGTGGTGTTTTGCACTTGCACTTTTTTTTGTGAACACTTACGGGTTTTTTCGTTATAGTTGCACGTTTGCGGACTTAAAAAAAAAAATACTCTTACCTGAGACACTGTACTGTGAACCACTCCATCCCTTGGTACCACACTTTGTACCTTGGAATGCAGCATTAGAAGGAAACACCACTGAGTTTGTGTCGCATCCCACCAGTTCAGTTTTCCTATCCTAGACCTGTCCTTACTCTGGCCACACTCAAAATGCATGTCAGGCCTGACATCCAGGGTCTTAAGTATCAGAAAACTACACTGCTCAAAAAAATTAAAGTAACACTTTGTAATCAGAGTATAGAATCAAGTCAATGACACTCCTGGGATGTTGATCTGGTCAGGTAAGTCGCAGAGGGGGTTGTTCATCAGTTTCAGCTGCTTTGATGTTAATGAAATTAACAACAGGTGCACTAGATGGGAAAATGAGACGACCCCCAAAACAGGAATGGTTTTACTGACATTTTTTTTCCCTGCTCATCTTTTCTGACTGTTTTTCAATAGTTTTACATTTGGCTCGGGTCAGTGTCACTACTGGTAGCATGAGGCCATACCTGGACCCTACAGAGGTTGCATAGGCAGTCCACTCCTCCAGGAAAGCACATCTAATATGTGCCCAGGGGCGGACTGACCATTTGGGAACTCGGGCACTGCCCGAGGGCCCTGGGTCAGTAGGGGGCCCCATGGGATGCCCCTGGTACCTTTTTCATAGGCTTTTTTGAGTGTGGGTGAGGACACAGGGGCCCCATGATCCCCTATTGCCCGGGGGCCCCATAAGTTGCCCCTGTATGTGCCATTGCCAGAAGGTTTGCTGTGTCTCCCATCACAGTCTCAAGAGCATGGAGGAGATTCCAGGAGACAGGCAGTTCCTCTAGGAGAGCTGGACAGGGCCGAAGAAGGTCCTTAGCCCATCAGCAGGACCGGTATCTGCTCCTTTGTGCAAGGAGGAACAGGATGATCCCTGCCAGAGCCCTACAAAATGACCTCCAGCAGGCCACTGGTGTGAATGTCTCTGACCAAACAATCAGAAACAGACTTCATGAAGGTGGCCTCAGGGCCCGACATCCTCTAGTGGGCCCTGTGCTCACTGCCCGGCACCATAGAGCTGTATTGGCATTTACCATTCAACCCCAGAATTGGCAGGTCCACCACTGGCACCCTGTGCTTTTCACAGATGAGAGGAGGTTCACCCTGAGCACATGTGACAGACATGAAACGGTCTGGAGAAGCCATGGAGAACGTTCTGCTGCCTGTAACATGGTTCAGTATGACTGTTTTGGTGGTGGGTCAGTGATGGTCTGGGGAGGCATCTCCATGGAGGGACACACAGACCTCTGCAGGCTAGACAATAGTACTGTAGGTCACTTCTCTCTGCTCTGCCTCCCTTGGCGCTTAGGCAGCCACCTTAGCGCACCAGGGTAGTTGGGGGAAGAAAATCCCAATCCCCAGCCACTTGCTGGGAGTTCAGATTTTTAAAATACCTACCTTCCGATGATCCCCGTTTTTGTCCTCTTGGAACAGCTAAAAGCTAGCTCGCCCTCCCACCAGCATACAGTGATCGGTTCTAGTAAACACCTCCCCCGCTGCCCCTCCCATCCTTGTCTCTCCTTTTTTCTGCTGCCTGGCCCCTCCTCCAAATGCTCCCCTTTCAACAGGGCTCCTAAAGAAATTGTGAAAAATATTAAAAAATAAAAATTAAAAAATTAAAACTACTTACACCATCCACTGCTCTACTGACTGACAACAACCTCTGCCCTACTGACTGACACTATCCATTTTTAATGTAGGCTAAGTTTGTATTTTTACAGTAACATTTGTTTTATTATATTTTTCTACATTTTCCTTGCTATTTAATTAGGCCTTGCTAGTTATTTTTTTTTTTTTTTTTAAATGGCGCTGAACCCCGGAGATCTTTGATCTCTTTGTTGTTCAGGTAGATCTCCACCTCTCAAAGGTTGCCTACCCCTGTGTTAGATGGTCATGAGGTATTAGCTGGATTTTAAGTGAGGAACAAACAAAGCAAAGCCCTATTAAAGCAATTAAATTAAAGCAGTTGCTTCTTTTGGGGGAAAGTTGTCATTGTAAGTAATTATTGGGGGAGTTATAAGGTTTGTCACAACCTCGTCTTGAGAAAAGTATAAAGACTTGAAATAAAAAAGGAATTTGTATCCTCAATACTATCATTACAGGTATTACCCTCATACAGTTACCAGACTATTGTCCATGTCCTGATAGCAGGCCTTTAGCTACCATTTGGCCATGCTCAAACAGTCAAATTTTCAGCTTAAAACTCTGTCTGAGACCTTTGATATTTTACAAGAGCAGAATGAAGTTTTGAACTAATAGTTGATCTACTAAGATCTTAACTAGAGATGAGCGAATCGAACTTGACGAAGTGGAATTCGTTTCGAAGATTAGGAAATATTCGATTCGCGCCGAATCCGAAAATTAGCAAACTTCGGATGCACGAATCGAATTTTCCCAAAAATGGCGGCGACATGTGTGGCGACGGAGCGGGGATCTCTGGGAAGGCGCGCAGACAAGGCGCGCTGACCCATAATGCATTCATTCATGACATGTGATCGCATTAGCCAATCAGCAGCCAGCCAGCCAGCACTGTGTAATGGTGGAGCTATAAATCACGGCCATCTTACAATTCTCCATTAGCCTCCGGTCATTCAAGAGAGACAGACCTCTGTGTATTAGGGACAGAGTTAGGGCCACAGAGACTTTAGGGCCACAGAATCGTTACTTAGGGACACAGAATCGTTACTTAGGGACACAGAATCGTTACTCAGGGACACAGAATCGTTACTTAGGGACACATAATCGTTACTTAGGGACACAGAATCGTTACTCAGGGACACAGAATTGTTACTCAGGGACACAGAATTGTTACTCAGAGACACAGAATCGTTACTCAGGGACAGACACAGAATTGTTACTCAGGGACACAGAATTGTTACTCAGGGACACAGAATCGTTACTCAGGGACACAGAATCGTTACTCAGGGACACAGAATTGTTACTCAGGGACAGACACAGAATTGTTACTCAGGGACACAGAATCGTTACTCAGGGACACAGAATTGTTACTCAGGGACACAGAATTGTTACTCAGGGACAGACACAGAATTGTTACTCAGGGACAGACACAGAATTGTTACTGAGGGACACAGAATTGTTACTGAGGGACACAGAATCGTTACTCAGGGACACAGAATTGTTACTCAGGGACACAGAATCATTACTCAGGGACACAGAATCGTTACTGAGGGACACAGAATCGTTACTGAGGGACACAGAATCGTTACTCAGGGACACAGAATCGTTACTCAGGGACACAGAATCGTTACTGAGGGACACAGAATCGTTACTGAGGGACACAGAATCGTTACTCAGGGACACAGAATCGTTACTCAGGGACACAGAATTGTTACTCAGGGACACAGAATTGTTACTCAGGGACAGACACAGAATTGTTACTCAGGGACACAGAATTGTTACTCCTGGACACAGAATTGTTACTGAGGGACACAGAATCATTACTCAGGGACACAGAATTGTTACTCAGGGACACAGAATTGTTACTGAGGGACACAGAATCGTTACTCAGGGACACAGAATTGTTACTCAGGGACACAGAATCGTTACTCAGGGACACAGAATCGTTACTGAGGGACACAGAATCGTTACTGAGGGACACAGAATCGTTACTCAGGGACACAGAATCGTTACTCAGGGACACAGAATCGTTACTGAGGGACACAGAATCGTTACTCAGGGACACAGAATCGTTACTCAGGGACACAGAATCGTTACTGAGGGACACAGAATCGTTACTCAGGGACACAGAATCGTTACTCAGGGACACAGAATCGTTACTCAGGGACACAGAATCGTTACTCAGGGACACAGAATCGTTGAATTAAAGAGTATGTCAGACAACACGCAGAGGAGTGGCAGAGGAGGCAATGTTTCAGGAGCGAGCAGACGTGGCAGCAGAGGAAGGGGTCGAGGCAGCACTAGTCGCAGCCAGAGGCCAGTGCTCCTGGTGTCATCCAGCGGTCGTGTCTCCACCGACAACCCTGCCGTCATCGATTGGTTGGCTCGGTCGTCTTCCTCTTCCCAGGTCACCTCTGACACCTACAGCCAACGGTCGGTGGGTACGTCAGACACAACCGTTAGTTGGCATGGCCCGGGAGCAAGCCCACTGAAATCACGTGTCTTCTACCTGCCCCTGTCCTTTGGTGTTCCCTCACCAAGCGAAGTATCGCATGCTGTGGGCTCAGCCCCACTGTACAGTGAGGAAGAGCTAACAGAGGGCGGTCAGGAACGGGGGGAGACATCCGCCTCTTCAGCAGCCAGGCGAAGAAGTACTGGCGAGGAGAGTGGCTCGGTAGCCGGTCTAGAGACAGGTCTGTCTCCTGACCCACACGCAGCCGAGGGGGCTAGTAGTGAGGCGGAGACCCTAATTGATGATGATGAGGCTGATCGCACTTGGCAGCCTCGTTGTCATCAGGCTATTGCTTCCGCATCATCAGGAGAAGAGGGTGGCAGTTTGGCAGCGAGCAAAACAGTCGGTGGGTTGCCCAGGAGGCAGCAGGGTCGCAGCAGTGTCAGTGGAGGCAAACGGCCACGGAGTAGAGCACCAGCTCCACTGCAGCCTACCACCACGGCCAGTAGTGGTGCCGGTGTGCACAGAGGAAGTAGCAGTCAGCCAGTGAGGAGTAGCGGGGGCAAAGTTTCCTACTCGGCGGTGTGGCAATTTTTCGTCAAGCCGCCCGAGGAAGTAAACGTAGCCGTATGTCGACTATGTGGCCAGAAAGTCAAGCGTGGCCAGGGGGCCCATGTTGGGACTACAGCGTTGCGTCAGCATATGCAGCGTCGCCATTCGGTGGCCTGGGAAAACCGTGATAAAGATACGGCGGTTCTGCCTGCCCCAGCCCCCGCTCCATCACCCGCTCCGTTACTTGCTCCGTCACTTGACGTCAATCGCCTTCTATCAGCCAGTCAAGGCTCCAACACCTCTGCTGAGGGGAGTTGTCGCTCGTTGGCATCTTCCGCTCGTTCAGATGCTCCTTCTCCTGCTACTCCTCTTCACGGATTCCGTCAGCAGTCTTTCTTGGAATCCGTTTCCAAGAGACAACAGTTTGCGAGCACGCACCCGACGGTGCAGAAGCTGAACGTCCTCCTGTCCAAGTTGCTGGTGCTGCAGTCCCTCCCTTTCCAAGTGGTGGACTCAGCACCTTTCCGAGAAATGATGGCTTGTGCCGAGCCGCGGTGGAGAGTGCCAAGCCGGCATTTCTTCGCCAAAAAGGCAGTGCCAGCCCTGCATTCACATGTAGAAGAGATGGTGGGCCAGTCTTTGAGCATGTCGGTCTCTGCCAAAGTGCACGGCAGCGCCGACGTGTGGAGCTGTAACTACGGTCAGGGACAGTACATGTCATTTGTGCCGGCCCACTGGGTGAACGTGGTGCCGGCACAGCCGCACCAGCAACTTGGACAGGTCACACCGCTTTTGCCTCCACGTTTGCACGTCCTTGGTCCAGCAAAGATGTCCGCCTCTACCACCTCTTCTTCCGCCGTGTCCTCAGCCGCCACCCCCGTGCCAAGTCCCATTACCCAACCGGCATATCACATGTGCAGGGCGCAACGGTGTCACGCTGTGCTGCACCTGGTATGCCTTGGCTAACATAGTCACACAGGGGAGGAACTTCTGAGTGTAATGAACAGAGAAATCGACAGATGGCTGTCTCCGCGCAAACTGAAAATCGGAACCATGTTGACCGACAACGGAAAGAACATGGTGTCTGCTCTGCGTCAAGGAAGGTTGTGCCATGCGCCATGCATGGCTCACGTGTTCAATCTGGTTGTCATGCGGTTCCTAAAATCCACCATCCCACTGCAAGACATCCTTAAAATGTCACGTAAACTTTGCATGCATTTCAGCCATTCCTACACCGCAAAGCACACCCTCCTTGAGCTGCAGCGGCAGAACGGAATTCCACAGCATCGCCTGATCTGCGACGTTGCAACAAGGTGGAATTCAACCCTACATATGTTAGACCGCCTTTACGAGCAGCGAAAGGCCATCACCGATTTCCTGATGTTACAAGCGGATAAAGGTACTCCCCTGTGTAACTTCGATGTCAGCCATTGGCAGCTCATGCGTGACACCTGCCGCTTGCTCAGGCCCTTTGAGGAGGCCACGCTATTCGTGAGTCGGCAGGACTATGGGATGAACGACGTCATTCCTCTGTTGCACGTCCTGGAACAAATGCTGTTAACAATGGCTGGTCAGGGTGCGGTAGACGTGGCGCACAGATCTCAACGCCACATGACCCCAGTGGGGGCAGGACAGGAAGAAGAGGAGGAGGTAGAGGAGGACATTGGTGCTCAGGAATTATTGAGTGAAATGGGTGGTTTTTCCACTCAGCGGACAGGAGTGGAGGAGCAGGAGCATCTGGTAGAGGAGGAGGAGGAGACAGAGGACCCAGACGCACCGTGGCAGTATGCTGTGGAGATGGAGGCAGGGAGTCCCTCGCATTCCTTGGCACAAATGGCCCATAGCATGCTCGGTTGCTTGCGTAGCGACAGCCGAATAATAACCATCAGACAGAGGGATGACTTTTGGCTGTCCACCTTGTTGGACCCTCGCTACCGTTCAAAAATGGTGGCCTTTTTCACACCTGCTGAGAGGGAGGCCAAAATAACGTACTATAAAAACCACCTATGTAGTCAGTTGGTCTCTGCCTTTCTGCGCCAACGTCCATCCTCAGACACTGTGGGCCCTGTGCGCTCGCGTTCCGCTGCCATGGCAGCAGGGGAAGGGTGGGGTGGTAGGAGCAGTGGCAGCTCCACCAGCAGCGGCTGCCTCAGTCTGCAGTGGATGATGAGTAGCTTTCTTCACCAGCGCAGTGAGGAAACTACTAACCAGCCGCAGCAGCAGCAGCATCAGGTGGACCTGGAGCAGGACCTCAAACAACAGGCTTGGGCCTACTTGGACAGCACCCTGCCAACCGAGGTAGACAATCCCCTTGACTACTGGGCAACGAAACTTGACCTTTGGCCCCAACTAGCTGAATTTGCCCTTGAAAGGCTGTCATGCCCGGCCAGTAGCGTGGCATCGGAGCACGTGTTTAGTGCGGCAGGAGGTATTGTAACTCCGCGGAGGACACGACTGTCCACCCAAAGTGTGGAGAGACTCACGTTTGTGAAAATGAATCAGGCGTGGATTAGTCTGGATTTCAAACCACCAGTTCCTGACACAACTGACTAAATCCGCCATGAATCATGCCCCAAACATGTTATTATTTTTAACATAGGCCTCTGTATGGCCTTCAATTTAAGCTGCTTACGCTTCGCCACTCTGCCATGGGCCCCTGTACCGCCTCCTCATGCTGCTGCCAGGTCCAGAGTCTCTCATGGGTCCCTGTACGGCCTCCCATTGCTGCTGTCTCCATCGCCACACTCTGCCATGTGCCACTTTCAGGTCTCCTCACACTGCTGGTGGGTTGCATTTTGTCATAGGGTGCTGGCAGATTACGGGCCTCCCATTGCTGCTGCCAGGCCCGTAATCTGCCATGGGCCCCCGTACCGACTCCTCATGCTGCTGCCAGGCCCGTAATCTGTCATGGGCCCCTGTACCGCCTCCTCATGCTGCTGCCAGGTCCAGAGTGTGTCATGGGTCCCTGTACGGCCTCCCATTGCTGCTGCCAGGCCCGTAAACTGCCATGGGCCCCCGTACCGACTCCTCATGCTGCTGCCAGGCCCGTAATCTGTCATGGGCCCCTGTACCGCCTCCTCATGCTGCTGCCAGGTCCAGAGTGTGTCATGGGTCCCTGTACGGCCTCCCATTGCTGCTGTCTCCATCGCCACACTCTGCCATGTGCCACTTTCAGGTCTCCTCACACTGCTGGTGGGTTCCATTTTGTCATAGGTTGCTGTATGGCCTCCCATTGCTGCTGCCTCCACCGCCACACTGTGGCTCCACACTCTGGTTTTGGCCCCGTGACTGCCCAAATGAGTGAAGTGTGCGGTGATTCTAAGATCGACGGCACTCATCTGCATGTCATACTGACTGACAGTATTATTTCTCTTCCCCAGCAGACTCCAAGGGCATTTAAATTAAAGGTACAGTGTTCTGCACTAATATAAAGGCTCTCTGAAGCCTAGAAACACCCTTTTTATAAGTTAAATTCGCAGCGAATATATTCGACTCGAATCAAATTTATTCCGCGAATTCGCCGAATCAGCCGAATCAAATTTTTGAATAATTCGCTCATCTCTAATCTTAACGTATATTTGTTGTCAAAACGTTTCTTTTTAGTTTTGGATGGAGTATATTGGGATTAAAACCCCTTACAGTTCATATTTTGCTATCTTGGGGAGATTCTTCTACACTTCCGGTCGCCAAGATACAACAGGAAATGAGAGAAAATATCTACAAAGTGTGCTGAATTTCCCTTTTGGACAGTTGCTACCAGAGCAGGTGTCCCATTGGAAGGTTTTCCATAACCTCTTGTTCTGGTGACCACTGTTACCTTTTAGATTTCCTATCACTTTCTGTCTTGGTGATCGTGGTCAACAGGACAAACAGCAAGGATACATCAAGGATGATAAATTCCACAGCACGCGCTATGATGGAGAGCACTTAGACTTTCGTATTTGACTTCTTTCATCGGGTTCAGTAGCGCACTCCCTGAGCTTCCTCTTTTGTGGCCTTTTTCTCCCCTTTGGTTTTTACACTGTTGACACATGGGGGTTTATTTACTAAAGCTGGAGAGTCCAAAATCAGACTCCCTTCTGCATAGAAACCAATCAGCTTCCAGGTTTCATTGCCAAAGCTTCATTGAACAAGCTGAGGTTAGAAGCTGATTGGTTTCTATGCAGAAGGGAGTCTGATTTTGGACTCTCCAGCTTTAGTAAATAAACCCCATGGTGTACTCCATTTAACTTACTTTTTGGAAGTGGAAGCCCTCCACGTAACTCTTCCTTGGTGCTTACTGCAAATTATGTTCAGATATTCCTGAGGTATAATGTAGTTCTCTTAAATCTCCTGGGAAAGCCAGTGAATGGCAAAACACGTTGAGAGTGGAAGTAACTACATGTATACCCCACATGGATATTTTATGATGGGTTTAATGCTTTACAACAATGCTTAATGTTGTATTTTATATTTGTATATGAATAAAATGTTATATTTTACTTCTTTGTTGTACTTTGTGGCACCTTAAAAATCTCTTGTTTATGTAACATTTCTATGTGAAGGATGATAAACACTTTATATTTCCTTCCTTTTTTACCAGAGGTAGATCCGACAGATGGAGAGTTCTTAATCCTTCTTTTCTGACCATTACAGAAATCAATATCTAGTGAAAAGTTCATGCATTGATCTAATAGTGGATGGCATCTGTAGGTATTGACCATCACTGGTTATGTGGAATGTCATATTGGTAGAACAGGATTTTGAGGTCATCTCTAAGTATTGACCATCACTGGTTATGTGGAATGTCATATTGGTAGAACAGGATTTTGAGGTCATCTCTAAGTATTGACTATCACTGGTTAAGTGGAATGTCATACTGGAATGACAAGCTTTTGAGGTCATCTGTTGGTATTGACCATCGCTGGTCATGTGGAATGTCATACTGGTAGAACAAGCTTTTGAGGTCATCTGTAGGTACTGACCATCACTGGTTATGTGTAATGTCAGTTATGTCAGTTGTGGCTGCAATCTTTGTTGGTCTACCTGACCTTGGCTTGGTATCAAGAGATCCCCGAACTTTCCACTTCTTAATAGGTGATATAACAGTACTGATTGGCATATTCAAGGCTTTGGACATCTTTTTATATCCTTTTCCATCTTTATAAAGTTCCATTACCTTGTTACGTAGGACTTTTGACAGTTCTTTTCTGATCCCCATGGCTCAGTATCTAGCCTAGTCAGTGCGTCCACATAAGAGCGAACAAACTCATTGACTATTTATACACTGACTCTAATTGCAATTTAAAAAGCAACAGATGTGGGACATGAACCTCTCTGGCGGTATTCCCGAGTGTAGCTCGGGGTAAAGTTTCAGTACCACAAGCGGTAACCCCCCCGAGCTACACTCGGGAATACACTGCAGCGTTGCTCCGTGATCCCTCGATCACTTACCTTGCCCTGCACTCCCGGGATGTCCGCCCTGCAGTGTCCCCGGCAATGTAATCCGGCGGATGCCAGCATCTGTCTTCCGGGTTCCGTTCCCTGCGACGTCGGGACGTACGGGGGACGGAACTGGCGAGAAATTTGAAAATGACAAAAAGTGACATTCACTAAATACACTAAAATCACACAGTGTAACATTCCTGTATCAAACCATTTCACATACATTTTGTCCCGAGTGCTTTGTCCGGCGCCCTGCCTGCATTTTTACTTTTCTTTCTGCCTGGAAACTGAGAAACGTCCATGGCGTCCAAAAAGCGTCCCTTTAGGTCAGACGCGGTTTTAGACCGGCTAGAGAACAGCGATAGTAAATCAGAACCACTTGCAGAATTGAGTGATAATGATTCGTGGGGGAAATTCCTCATCAGACACTGAAAACAATTCTGCGACTTTGCCCAGCGATGTTCGAACTTGGCGCTATATTTCACATTTCAGTGTTTTTGGTTTGATTATATTATTGAATTCCATTTATTATTATATTATTATTTTTTATGATTATTTATTAAATTATAATTTATGATTTCGTGTTTCAAATTTTATCCTCCCCGGGATGTTTACTAGACTCTTGTTCGGACAGATTTCAGGGAGTTATTTCTAAAAATTACAGCCTACAATAAAAAAAATAACATATTTCCATGCAAAAAAATGTACCGCTTTGAGCACAGAAATACGGACATAATCAGACTGCTAGGGAGGTTACTTTGGTTTATCTATAGGTTTAATTTTCATACCTACAGTATATGTATATATCACACAAGAACCTTGTATGTTACATGTTTGGTGTTGGTATCAAAGTGCTCTGAGGCCAACCAAAACAACAACAAAACAGTATTCAGATGAAGCAGTTGTTCTTTGTTATGTATTTATTGATTTTGCCCATCCAGGAGTTGCATTCCATACTCATATGCATAGATCACTTGAACCTTGTCTGTTAGAGCATTTTTTTACCAACACCAAGCATCTGAGACCAATCAAAATGAAAAGTTTTCAGATGAGCCAGTAGTTCTTTGTTGCATATTTATTGATTTGGTCCATCCAAGAGTTTAATTTTCATACTCGTGTGTATATAATCACACAGGACCCTTGTCTTTTAGATGCTTGGTGTTGGTACAAAAACTCTCTGAGGCCAACTAAACAGAAAAGCATCACAATATTATGTTCATGAAAATGAGGGTTTAATACTTTAACAGAGTTAGTGACATATTATCTGAAAGCTTTTCCATCATTTTGGAGATGTCATCAATGGTTTGGGAGGTCATACTGGTAGGCCAAGATTTTAAAGCCAAAAAATTTGAACTTTAACTCTGGAGCAAGTGTGTTCATTAGTCTTAAACCGATCCTTTCATACAACTTGCAGGCACTGATCTGGGCGAAAGTGGTTGTTAACACCACCGCTTGGCAACCTCTCTGCTGGGCAAAGTCAATCACCGTCCTACACAAAGCCTTGGCAATGCCTTTACCGCGATGGTTTTTAGACACTGAAAGACGTTTCAATTCTAAGTGTTTTTCTCCACCGGGTTCTGAAGAAGGAAGGGCGGCCACTGTCCCCACCAACTCTCCTCCTGACTCCGCCACCCAGAATCCATAACCATCCCGCTCCAAGTAGTACTTCCGGATGTCCAGCATGTCATCCAACAGGGAGAACTGGATGTACTCCGTATACCAATACCGGGATCCGAACCATAATCCAGCCACTGCTAAGGCCATGGCAACGATAAACTTTCCAATGGACACAATGTGTAACGCAGGAAGTAGGAACAGAGCGGACAACAGAAGCCAGATGTGTGGAACCTGTAAGGTGTGCCTAAAGGCTTCGCTAGTGCTCTCTACAGTGCCGCAAGCAAACAAATTTCTGGCCACATCGTAGTCAGAATCTCTGTATATTCGGATAATGAAATCAGACATGGTAGCATTCTGTAAAGAAATTAACATATAACTGGTCAATGTCTATTATTGAAAGCTGCAAAAGCAATAAAAGAGCATTAACTAGTTGCCGACTGCAGATAGCCGAATGACGGCTGCACTGCGGCCGGCCAGTTCTGGGTGGACGTCATATGACGTCCCCCCAGGGGGCGCGCACCTGGTGATCTCCGTGATCGCTGTGTCCTACGGACACAGCTGATCACGAGATGTGGTAAAAGGCCAATCATACCGGCCTTTTACCACGTGATCAGCGGTGTCCAATGACACGCTGATCACAGGGAAATGCAAGTGCCGGTTTTCGGCTGCACTTTCCTCACGCTGTCAGATCGTGAGGAAAGTACTGCCGAGAACCGGCAGTTGTCAGAGCTGATGATCGGTGCCCAGCAGTGCCACCCACAAGTTCCGCCCACCTGTGCCCAGCAGTGCACCCATTAGCTCCGCCCACCTGTGCCCAGCAGTGCACCCACCTGTGCCCAGCAGTGCACCCACCTGTGCCACTCTGCAGTGTCACACACCTGTGCCCAGCAGTGCCACCCACCTGTGCCCACCCACCAGTTCTGCCCACCAGTGCCACCCACCTGTGCCCACCCACCAGTGCTGCCCACCAGTGCCACCCACCAGTGCAGCCCAGCAGTGCTGCCAGTCAGTGCCCAGTGGTTGTGCCAGTCAGTGCCACCAGTCAGTGCCCAGCAGTGATGCCAGTCAGTGCCATCTATCAGTACCCATAATCAGTGTCACCTATCAGTGCCGCCTATCAGTGCTGCATATTAGTGCCGCCTATCCGTGACACCTTATTAGTGCTGCCTATCAGTGCCGCCTATCCGTGCCACCTCATTAGTACTGCCTATCAGTGCCCTTTAGTGCTGCCTATCAGTGCCCATCAGTGCCGCCTATCAGTGCCCATCAGTGCTGCCTCATCAACGCACATCAGTGAAGGAGAAAAAATACCTGTTTGAAAAATTTTATAATAGAAACAAAGAAACTTTTTTTTTTTTTCAAATTTTTTGCACTTTTTTAATTTATAGCGCAAAAAGTAAAGCACCCAGTGGCGATTAAATACCACCAAAAGAAAGCTCTATTTGTGAGAAATAAAAGATCAAAATTTCATATGGGTACAATGTTGCATGACCGTGCAATTGTCAATCAAAGTGCGGCAGCGCTGAAAGCTGAAAATTGGCCTGGTAAATAAGGGGGTATAAGTGCCCGGTAGGCGAGGGGTTAGAAGTGAGATGCTAAAAAGTGAGTTGTTAACGGTTGTGCATTTGTTGAGGATCTGTCTGATGTGAAGGGATGGTAAAATATTAATTTGGTACAAAAACAAAATGGTGGTTTATGGATTAACTGTTTCCTGTCCATTCGCAGCCTATAAATGGCAGATTGGAAGCAGTGCCCCGAAGCGAGCCAAATGAAAAAAAGACCAAAAATCTCTTCTTTTTTTCCGTTACACAATTTCTCAAAAAAACAATCTTTCCCTAATAGCTTCATGTTAGCACAGCTGTCCACATGCTTCTAGGACCTAACTCGTACATTTTCTATGTGCTGGACCTAGGCATGCTCCTCTACCTGGCTAGTCCAAAGGCTGGCTGGCCGTCCGTCCATCTGTCCATGCGCGTGGGTTTAGGCTGGACATGGTACCTGGTGTGCTGGCTAAGTGACCCATAATCCAGGGAGCCCTGCTGCTGGTCCTCAGGATGGATTTTTATCATGGCTACCAGCCTTGTCTGGGGTCCACGTGAAGTGGGCAGCGGTATCAACAGTGCCAGTGTTTACAGTCCGACAGCAGAGGTTGGGTGGGCTCAATTTAAAAATGCTTTGTCTGCATTACTAGATATTGTTGTGCCTTGCTCCCTGCAGCCGCTGTGCATACCCTGAGCTCCTCCACAGGTAGTACTCTGCATAACAGGAGCACAAAGTAATACTCTTGTCCAGGGGCGGACTGACAACTCATGGGGCCCCCGGGCAATAGGGGATCATGGGGCCCCTGTGTCCCTGCCCAAACTCAAAAAAGCCTATGAAAAAGGTACCAGGGGCATCTCATGGGGCCCCCTACTGACCCTGGGCCCTCGAGCAGTGCAAATGGTCAGTCCGCCCCTGCTCTTGTCTGTACATACATGGCATTTACCTGTTGGTGGCTTCTCATGTTTGCTTTACTATTGTGCCATTAGGTCACCCCCCTCAAAAGATCAGTATTCCCAGAGACAGTAGAGGCGTTGCCTGTGGATAACTACTGTAGCCAGCTATTTCTTGTTGGAGTATAGGACATCTTTTATATTTTTTTTCTCCTCTCGAGTTTTTCAGCCCCCCCCAAAAAAAAAGACGCTCTTTATGATGTCAACAATTCTCATGGATGGTTTGTATACATTGCAGAATATTATTGTAATTCTGTTGCAGATTCCTATCTCTTTGCTGCTCTTCTGAACAAAACATTTTCATCATGTCCTGCTCCCTGGCACGGCAAGGTTTGGTTTATTAACCACCTAGTGAAATCTCACAGCTGTGGTTGGAAGCTTCAGTATCACCCTCTGTGACGGAAGTGACTTTGGGTGGGGGGCCCATGGAACACAGCCCCCTTTGGAGGGGTGAGGAGACCCCTGTCTCAGCTCACCATATCCCTCTTATGTGTAAGTCACCCTGTGCCTGTTAGGGGTACAGGGTGGAATGTCCTGATATTGTGTAGACATGTATAGGTGGGGTGGAGGGTTGTTCATTGTTTACTACCATGTGGTGCATCCCATTGTTCTATTGTGTGTCTTGCTTGGGAGCAAACTATTATGGGATGTATGTGTTTGTGTATTGGCTTGGTGGGGGGTGTCTTCTGATGTGTCTCTGATTGTTAGATTTGGTTTGCCCCGCCCTGCGTCCATATGCAGGGAGGAGGGTTGTTTCCTTGAATGTTTATATCTTGTGTCTGTGTTAAAATAAAGCAGTCTATTTCCTGGTTTCATACAAGAGTGGTGTCCGTGGATCTGTGTTCGGGCAAGAAAGCGGGAGTCTAACGGAAATACCCTAGTGCAGTCGGGGTCCGGTTCCGTTACACTCTCCCTCTAGCAGTAGTAAACCCTTTTGGGATTGGTATTAAGCAAGCTATTTTCTACTGCATTGAATTGTTTTTTGAGCTGCTTTGTTAAGCGACAGTCAAAACCCTGTGAAAGGATTATCTATTCTGGCAATGAACAGTCTCAGAGCTTTCCCAAACAAAACAGCCCTCTCAGGTTCTTCAAAATAGATGATGCGGATGAACATGACTGTATGAATCGTGCTTTGTTCATGCAAAAAGAGATGAGGATGATGACGCCTAACAGTTTGTCACATTCATTAAACAAGTGGCCAATACACTTTCCTCCAATCACTCTGTGAAAGGGTTATATGTTCTGTAAATGAACAGTCTCATAGCCTGCCCAGGTAAAACAGCCCTCTTCAGACTCTATAAAGAGGAAGATGTGGATGAGCATGACTGTATGTATCCTGCTGGTTGAAGCAGCCAGGGATAGATGATGACACCCAACAGGTTGGCACATTAATTGAACACGTGGTCAATACATTCTAAAGGAATTGCTTCCACTCACTTTGTGAAGGGATGATATATTCTGCCAATGAGCAGTCTCTTGTTCAAGCAGACAGTGTTTAGGATGATGGTGACCAAAGTGTCACAATAAATTAAGCATGTGGTCAAGACATTCTAAAGTAATTGCTGAATTCACCTTCTTCAAGGGCTATCTATTCTGGCAATGTCCAGACTTTCAGGGCCATTAAAACTGGTCTCAGAGTCTTCTCAAGTCAATCAATCCTTTTCAGTCTCTTCTAAACAAGCAGATGAGGACCAATGGGGCCTTGGTACCCTCTGCTCCACCTAATGTGTGTCAAGGATCCACTATCTGCTGGTAAGTTTGAATATTCTCTAAAGTTCCATTCATCCAACACCCAACAGGCTCAAGGTGATAGCTAAGGTCTTGAGAGCGAGAAGCTTATATATCTCGGGTGCTCTGTAAAGGTTGTAAATATTCTTATGAAGGCAACAAAGGACAGCTCTAACAGTGCCTAAAGTAGAATATGGCATACATTCACATGATTGCTGCTGATCAAGCTTTTACACTGGGCTCACAAATCTGTCACGTTCTGAAGTTTCTGCAGGCAGGGCTTGATTTAGGTCTAGGCATAAGTACACTATAGGCCCACATTTTGGCTGTATCTGCCTTCACTGACATACAGTGGGCATTCAACACTTAATTATACTGTTCTTCAAGCTGTAATGTGGTTTAAACCTCCCTAAGGGATAGTTCCTAAAGTGGGATTTCCCATTGCTGTTGGACTTTTTTTGCATCAGATGCCTTCAATCAAAGTTGTCCGCTGTGATAGCCCTCGCTGGAAACTGTTTTCCTGGTTTCAATTACATCAGCCAGAAGAGTGTCGGTATCAGTGGCCTTGGAGATTACAGAGCCCTTTCTTACATTCTGGACAGGGTGGTACTCTTGCCAGTTCTTGAATTTGTGCCTAAAGTAGCATTCAGAGTACATATCACACAAGAAATTGTCCTTCCTACGTCCCTCTTGGGGAGTACCCAAGAAGTTAGCCCATCGGATGTAGGCCAAGCTTTAAAATGTTTCATCAAGGTAACATCTGGAAGTCGGAGAACCTATTGGTCATTCCAGGTGTAGTGTGTAATGATTTCATGGCTTCCAACAAAGATATTGCCTCTTGGTTGGTGAAGTTCATCTCTTTGGCCTACAAGTTGAAAGGGTTGGCTGTGCCAGGGGAATCACAGCACTCTCCTCCTAGAAGGGTCTCGACCTTGTGAGAGGTAGCGGGCCAAGTGTATTGACATGAGCGTCAATATATACGTTCATGGATCATTACTGTATAGTAGCAGCCTTAATGACAGTTGAGTTTGGCGGATGCATCCTGGCTCATGCTTTTAGACAGAATTAGGGAGTGTGCAGTAACATCCCTCCCCTGCGTGGCTAGTTAATTGACAATAACATGGAGTCATCAGGGAAAATGGTGAGCACAATTCCCATTCAGCTTGGTAGGACTAGTTCCAGAATGTCAAGGCAGGTGGGCTCAAATGTATTACTTAGGCCCTGGAAGCATGGGGGAGGGGAGGTGAGGTGTACCCGGCTCTGCTGGCATGGAGCTTGTTCAGGAAAGGAAAATTACGGTAAATATCTGTCATTCAATTTGCTTCATAAATTTAGACCAAACTGTATTCTGCTACATTTCTTTGGTGAAAATGACCCAAATCTGTGTATATTATTTAGTCTGTGTGACAGGTAGAGTCTACAAACGATGGGATATATATCTAAAAATTAATCAATCCTGATGTACTGACGGTCGGTCTAATTTCTCGAGGCCCAAAAATGCCGGGACAGTACAAATACCCCCCAAATGACCTCTTTTTGGAGAGTACACAGACCAAGGTATTTAGTAAGAGGCATGACAAGTTTTTTTAGGTTGTAATTTTTTATCACAATTTTTTGGAAAATGAAGAAATTAAAAAAGTTATTTTTTTCACACTTTTGTTTATATACCGGCACCAATGCAGTACAGCATCATCATATAACTGGTGTGATGGTGATCAGGGACACTTAGTGGGGACAGTTTTAAAAAAAAAAAAATGATATATTGATATATATATTATTTTTTATTATTATGATTTTTTTTTCACATACTATGACCAGAGCAGTACAGTTTGATCAACATACATGAAAGCGCTGTCACAATGCAAAATATATATATTTATATAATGTGTGTGAAAATATTAATAAATGAATAAAACAAAATTAAGTCTATAGGTATGGTAGGTGTATAAATGTAAAACCTGCAGGATTGCTAACAAAAAAATCCACGCATTTGCAATCAAATATAAAATAGAAGTTCATCACATGCAATAGCACACATGTGACATACCTACTGGAATGCTCGTGTCGGTTTCAGTATGTAGGAATGGCTACAAGGGACTTGAGGATAAGATTGAGGAAGCATCTGAATAATTTTAAAAAAGGGTTTTGCAGCCACAGCCTTTTCAACCATTTCAGGTTTTGCCATAATAGGGACCTTTCATTGTTAAAATTCTGTGGGATTGATAAAGTAGAAAGACAGTGGAGAGGGAATAACATGACTAGGGCAATCTCACAGAATGAAACAAAATGAATACATGAGTTGGCAACCCTTACACCAAAAGGATTAAATGTAGAAATAGCTATAAATTGTTTTATGTCCAGCGTTTAATTCTGCAATATCTAAGCATTCAACATTAATTTGTGTTTTTATATTTAGTAGTAGTACATATTCCCAACTTTGTATGGGTAATCTTGGTATGTCTACCTTTTAGATTATAAAAGATAGGGGTTACCAAGTATGACCATCCACCACCATCAGGTTGCCAGGATGGTGAGCATGGAGGAGAGTGGAGTGTCAGGGAACACTTTTTATGCTCAGTGTTCCCCATGTGCATAAAGCATAGCTGTAGTGAACACAGGTATGATCTGTACACAAGGCACTGTGGTTATTCAGAAGGGAAGATGGTGGGTAAATATTCAGGGTCTAAATTGATATCTAATAAATATTATCTATTATCCAGATACTCTAATAAATATTTCAAAGCCTCCTGTACTGTAATAAATAAAATTGTGAAATATATATATATAGTCATGACCAAAAATATGGGCACCCCTGCATTTCTGTCAGATAACGCACCACTTCACCCAGAAAATGGTGGCAATTACAAATGTTTTCTTTTGTTTGTATTGGTATGACACAAAAAGGTGGAGACACGAAAAGCGCAATCTGACACATTCCACACAAAATCCCAAAAATGGACCGGACAAAATTATTGGTACCCTCCGTGTAATATTTGGTAGCACACCCCTTGGAAAAAATAACTGAAACCAATGGCTTCCTGCAACCATCAATGAGTTTCCTCCACCTCTCTACTGGGATTTTGGATCGCTCTTCTTTTACCAACTGCTCCAGGTCTCTCAGATTGGAAGGTTCCTTTTCCCAACTGCTGTACCGAGATCTCTCCACAGGAGCTCTATGGGATGGAGCTCTGGACTCATTGTTGGACAGTTCAGTCCTCTCTAGCGATTTGTCTGAAACCATGTCTGGGGGCTCTTTTACGTGTGCTTTGGGTCATTGTCCTCCTGGAAGACCCATGACCTCTGATGGAGACCCAACTTTCAGACACCGGGCCCTACATTGGACCCCAGAATTCTTTGGTAGTCTTCAGATTTCATAATGCCATGCATACAGTCAAGACATCCAGTGCCTGAAGCAGCAAAGCAACCCCAAAACATCAGTGACCCCCCCCCCACCACGTGTGACTCCCACCATGTGTGACTTTAAAGGCCTCATTGCTTTTTCTGAAAATAGCAGAATGATGGGCTTTAGCTAAAAGCTGTCATTTTGTCTTGTCTGTCCACAGCACATTCTCCCAAAAGGGTTTTGGCTTCCTCAAGTACGTTTTGGCAAACTCCAGTCTGGCTTTTTTATGTTTCTGTGTCAGCAGTGGGGTCCTCCTGGGTCTCATACCATATTTCTGTGTCAGCAGTGGGATCCTCCTGGGTCTCCTACCATATTTCCGTGTCAGCAGTGGGGTCCTCCTGGATCTCCTACCATATTTCCGTGTCAGCAGTGGGGTCCTCCTGGGCCTCCTACCATATTTCCGTGTCAGCAGTGGGGTCCTCCTGGGTCTCCTACCATATTTCCGTGTCAGCAGTGGGGTCCTCCTGGATCTCCTACCATATTTCCGTGTCAGCAGTGGGGTCCTCCTGGGCCTCCTACCATATTTCCGTGTCAGCAGTGGGGTCCTCCTGGGTCTCCTACCATATTTCCGTGTCGGCAGTGGGGTCCTCCTGGGCCTCCTACCATATTTCTGTGTTAGCAGTGGGGTCCCCTACCATATTTCTGTGTCAGCAGTGGGGTCCTCCTGGGTCTCCTACCATATTTCTGTGTCAGCAGTGGGGTCCTCCTGGATCTCCTACCATATTTCTGTGTCAGCAGTGGGGTCCTCCTGGGTCTCCTACCATATTTCTGTGTCAGCAGTGGGGTCCTCCTGGGTCTCCTACCATATTTCTGTGTCAGCAAAAATATAAAATGACAATGTGCAAGGCCATCCACAACATTGCCCCCAGCTGCATCACCAACCCCATCTGCAGATGTCGCCCAAATCATCCTCTCCGCTGCTCCCAAGATCTCCTACTCTCTAGCTCCTTTGTCACCTCCTCCCACGCTCGCTTTCAGGACTTCTCCAGAGCCTCTCCTATCATCTGCAGCTCCCAGCCCCAGTAGGTCCAGTCAGCTCCTACCCTGTCCACCTTTTGGTGATCCTTGAAAACTCACTTATTCAGGGAAGCCTACCCCACCTCTACCTAAGAACTGTACCCGAGTCACCTCCATCATATCATCCCTTTTGTACCACCTCCCCATCCCTTTAGATTGTAAGCTCCATGAGCAAGGCCCTCCAATTCCTTCTGTATTGAACTGTATTGTAATTGTACTGCCCCCCTTTATATTGTAAATCGCTGAGAAAACTGTTGGAGCCATATAAATCCTGTATAATAATAATAATATATAAATCCTGTATAATAATAATAACACTGTTCAACAAATTTTTATTTTTTGCCAGTTTTGGAAACAAAAGGATCCATTTCTTAATGAATTTCACATTCTGAGTTCAAATATAACAATGAAATTTGTCAATTGGCTCTAGTTTTTCTGTAAACGGAAAGTTTTCTACTATAGGCGTAATGACTACATAATGCACAATAATTATATAGATAGATGTCTTTCCACAAATATAAAGCAAGTGATATGACTACATAACAAAGCCTAAATGGCATAATATATTGCATAGGATTACCAAGAAAAATTATAGCCATAAGCGAAGTTGAATCATTTTAATACTTAGGATTCTCACTAGTTTTGTCTTCAGTTTGTGTCGGTTTTGCTTCTCTTGGCTTTTCTCTTGTATTCGAGGAAAGCGCTATCTCTTACAACTGCACGTGACTACACGCTTCAGGTTCTTCCTCACTTGACTCAACCACGAAGGATTCTGGTGCTTTAGGAATTGGTAGCCCCTCTCCATGAGGAACTGGACGTATTGCCGATGGAATATTTGGATAGTGCACAGATAACTTTTTCTTCTTATTTAGCCCTTTTACAATTGGAGGCACCATACAAAAGTAACAATTACTAACATGATCTGTTGGCTCTCTCCAAATCATTGGCACAGCGAAAGGCATAGATGCCTTTTTTCCATTCAACCATTGCTCCAGTGCCGTCCCACAAGAATTGCAGCATATATGTGGTGCCCAGCTCTTGTCCTGGTCTCCTATCTTGCAGCCAAAATACAAGTTGTAGGCTTTCTTAATCATTCCTGTTATCCTCCTTTTTTGTGAGATAAAAGTTATTTCACCGCAGATATAGCAGAAATTATCTGCTTTATTCACACAAGTTCGAGGCATTACTGAGTAGCTTATATAAGCAGAAAACGAAATGTAAAGACGCTGTTGAACTACAATCAGCTACAGATACTGCAGCTTTTATGCAGTGAAGTGATGCAATTAAAGGCTAATATTGCATCATCTCAGTATACATGACATTTTCTATTGGTCACCAGTATCAATTGCGCAATATGCAGCTGAAGTTGCATCATAATTTTGAATGGCTTACGTCATTAGATGGGTGAATGTATCATGGAAACTAGAGCCAATCAACATTTTTTAAGGGTCATTTTCGTTTTCAGCACCCCAAAATTATGTAAGATTAGCTAATTTTATGCCCAAAACTTTTTACCTGTTGAACAGTATAATATATTAATAGTTGTCTGTGCCGAATAAAGTTCTTAATTGCAATCCACTCCCGTGTCAGCGTGTGTTCTTAAATTGTGACACCTCGTGACCTCCGCCACCAGTCACATCATAGATTCAGCTCTCACTTTGACCTATGCTATATTTCTAAAAGTATTGTCCCCGCCCTACAAATCATGTGATTCAGGTGTTCCAATCCCCTCCATATCATGTGATTCAGGTGTTCCAATCCCCTCCATGGACACAGGTGTATACAATCAAGCCCCTAGGCATGCAGACGGCTTCTACAAACATTGGTGAAAGAATGGGTCGCTCTCAGGAGATCAGTGACTCCAAGCGTGGTCCCGTGATAGGTGGCCACCTGGGCAATAAGTCCATCCGTGACATTTCCTGGCTACTAAATATTCCACGCTCAACTGTTAGTGGGATTATAACAAAGTGGAAGCAACTGGGAACAACAGCCACTCAGCCACCAAGTGGTAGGCCACGTCACATGACAGGGCAGGGTCAGCGCATGCTGAAGCGCACAGTGCGCAGAAGTCGCCAACTGTCTGCAGAGTCAATAGCTAAAGACCTCCAAACTTGGTGTGGCCTTCAGATGAGCCCAACAACAGTGCGTAGAGAGCTTCATGGAATGGGTTTCCATGGCCGAGCAGCTGCATCCAAGCCTTCCATCACCAAGTGCAATGCAAAGCGTCGGATGCCGTGGTGTAAAGCACGCCGCCACTGGACTCTAGAGCAGTGGAGACGTGTTCTCTGGAGGGACCAATCACAATTCTCTGTCTGGCAATCCGATGGACGTGTCTGGGTTTGGCGGTTGCCAGGAGAACGGTACTTGCCTGACTGCATTGTGCCAAGTGTAAAGTTTGTTGGAGAGGGGATTATGCTGTGGGGCTGATTTTCAGGGGTTGGGCTTGGCCCCCTAGTTCCAGTGAAGGGCACTCTTAATGCATCAGCATACCAAGACATTTTGGACAATTTCATGCTTCCGACTTTGTGGGAAGAGTTTGGGGATGGCCCCTTCCTGTTGCAACATGACTGCCCACCAGTACACAAAGCAAGGTCCATAAAGACATGGAGGAACCAGTTTGGGGTGGAGGAACTTGACTGGCCTGCACAGAGTCCTGACCTCAACCACTTAGAACCCCTTTGGGATGAATTAGAGCAGAGACTGCGAGCCAAGCCCCCTCCCCCGACATCAGTGCCTGACCTGACAAATGTGCTTCTGGAAGAATGGTCCAACCTTCCCATAGACACCCTCCTAAACCTTGTGGACGGCCTTCCCAGAAGAGTTGAAGCTGTTATAGCTGCAAAGGGCGGGGCCAACTCAATATTGAACCCTACGGACTAAGACTGGGGGGGTCATTAAAGGTCATGTGCGTGGAAAGGCCGGTGTCCCAATACTTTTGGTTATATAGTATATACAGTTGCAAGAAAAAGTATGTGAACCCCTTGGGATTACGTGGAGTTTTGCATGAATTGGGCATCAAATGTGCTCTGAACGTCATCTAAGTCACAACAATAGAAGAACACAGTCTGCTGAACATAATACTACACAAACATTAGATGTTGCCATGGTTTAATTGCACATAACATGTAAACATTCACAGTGCAGGGAGGAAAAAGTATGTGAACCTTTGGACTTAATAACTGGTTGACCCTCCTTTGGCAGCAATAACCTCAACCAAACGTTTCCTGTAGTTGCAGATCAGACCTGCACAACGATCTGGAGTCATTTTGGACCACTCCTCTTCACAAAACTGTTTCAGTGTAGCAATATTCTTGGGATGTCTGGTGTGAATCGCTCTCTCAAGGTCATAACACAGCATTTCAATCGGGTTGTGGTCAGGACTCTGACTGGGCCACTCCAGAAGGCGTATTCTGTGCTGTTGCAGCCATTGTTTTGTTGAATTACTTGTATGCTTTGGGTCATTGTCCTGTTGCATCACCCATCCTCTGCGGAGCTTCAGTTGGCGGACAGATGGTCGTACGTTTTCCTGCAAAATGTCTTGATAAACTCTGGAATTCATTTTCCCATCAATGACAACAATCCGTCCAGGCCCTGAGGCAGCAAAGCAGCCCCAAACCATGATGCTCCCTCCGCCATGTTTCACAGTGGGGATGAGGTTTTGATGTTGGTGTGCTGGGCCTTTTTTTCTCCACACATAGTGTTGTGTGTTCTTCCCAAACAACTCAATCTTGGTTTCATCTGTTCACAGTATACAGTTGTGGCCAAAATTATTCAACCCCCACTGAAATTGAGTGTTTTGGCCAGTTTGACATTGCTTTTGATCATTCAGTCATCTTGCTTACATTTACATTAAAGAGGCACTTGTAGGTCAGACAAATATAACATAACAGTTATAATGAAATAACCACAAATGTCTTTTCTGTGCTCACAGCATTATCAGTTTTATTCAACCCCCAAGTGACATTCAATCTTAGTACTTAGTACAGCATCCTTTTACAGTTATAACAGCTTTTAAACGTGAAGCATAGCTTGACACAAGTGTCTTGCAGCGATCTACGGGTATCTTCGCCCATTCTTCATGGGCAAAGGCCTCCAGTTCAGTCACATTCTTAGGCTTGCGCACTGCAACTGCTTTCTTTAAGTCCCACCAGAGGTTCTCAATCGGATTTAAGTCTGGTGACTGCGATGGCCACTCCAAAATGTTCCAGCCTTTCCTCTGCAACCATGCTCTAGTGGACTTGGAGGTATGCTTGGGATCATTGTCCTGTTGAAAGGTCCAACGTCTCCCAAGCCTCAGGTGTGTGACGGACTGCATCACGTTTCCATCCAATATCTCCTGGTACTGAAGAGAATTCATGGTACCTTGCACACGCTGAAGCTTCCCTGTACCTGCAGAAGCAAAACAGCCCCAAAGCATGATTGACCCTCCACCATGCTTCACAGTAGGCAAGGTGTTCTTTTCATCATAGGCCTTGTTCTTCCTCCTCCAAACATAGCGTTGATCCATGGGCCCAAACAGTTCTAATTTTGTTTCATCAGTCCACAGAACACTATCCCACAACTTTTGTGGTTTGTCCACATGGCTTTTGGCATACTGCAGTCGACTCTTCTTATTCTTTGGAGACAGCAAGGGGGTACGCCTGGGAGTTCTGGCACGGAGGCCTTCATTACGCAGTGTGCGTCTTATTGTCTGGGCTGAAACTTCTGTACCCACATCTGACAAATCTTTTCTCAGTTCCTCAGCAGTCACACGGGGACTTCTCTCCACTCTACGCTTCAGGTAGCGCACAGCAGTCGAAGTCAGCATCTTCTTTCTGCCACGACCAGGTAGCGTTTCAACAGTGCCCTTTGCCTTGAATTTGCGAATGATGCTTCCTAAGGTGTCTCTTGGTATGTTTAACATCTTTGCAATCTTCTTATAGCCATTGCCCTTCCTGTGAAGAGAAATCACCTCTTCTCTTGTCTTCCTGGACCATTCTCTTGCCTTCACCATGTTTGTAACCACACCAGTAAATGTCTAGAAGGAGCTGAGTATCACAGTCATTTTAAAGCTGCCTAATTGGTGCTTATTATGCTTGATTGCTGCTCGGTGACATCCACAGGTGTTTTCAATACCTGATGGAAAGCACCTGTATGAACCTCTGTTCTTCAGAGTGGTAGTCTTTAAGGGGTTGAATAATTGTGGCAATGAAGAAACCACATAAGAACCATTTACTACTGTATTACATAAACAATTGATGTCATTTTAGTTGCATTTGGGTAGTTACAACGTCCTTGTAGGATTTGATTCTGAATACAATTCCAAATGTACACTATAGTCCCTAAACCCCTTTACAGCATTGGGGGTTGAATAATTTTGGCCACAACTGTATTTTGCCAGTAGTGCTATGGAACATCCAGGTGCTCTTTTGCAAACTTCAAATGTGCTGCAATCTTCTTTTTGGACAGCAATGGCTTCCTCCGTGGTGTCCTCCCATGTACTCCATTCTTGTTTCATGTTTTCCTTATTGTAGATGTGTCAACAAAAATGTTAGCATGTGCCAGAGATTTCTGTAGGTCTTTAGCTGACACTCTGGGATTCTTCTTTACCTCATGCAGCATTCTGCGCTGTGCTCTTGCAGTCATTTTTACAGGACGACCACGATTAGGGAGAGTAGCAACAGTGCTAAACTTTTTCCATTTGTAGACAGTCTGTCTTACCGTGGACACATGAACATCAAGGCTTTTGGAGATACTTTTGTAACCCTTTCCAGCTTCATGCAAGTCAACAATTCTTGATCGTAGGCCTTCTGAGAGCTCTTTTCTGCGAGGCATGGTTCACATCAGACAGTGCTTCTTGAAACCAGTAAATCCAAAACAGGTGTGTGTTTTTTAAGGGCAGGACAGCTGTCAGCATCACATCCAATATCATCACACTGTTTGGAGTCAAGGTTGGCTCACTCCTGGCTCCAATTAGCTCTGGGAGAAGTCATTAAGCTAGGGCCTCACACTTTTTCCTCCCTGCACTGTGAATGTTTACATGTTATGCGCAATTAAACCATGGCAACATCTAATGTTTGTGTAGTATTATGTTCAGCAGACTGTGTTCTTCTATTGTTGTGACTTAGATGACGTTCAGAGCACATTTTATGCCCAATTCATGCAAAACTCCACGTAATCCCAAGGGGTTCACATACTTTTTCTGGCAACTGTATATAAATAGGTCCAAAAGCACCTTCAACCCTCCAGGGGTTGTATCACTGGTGTTGGATCTCTCCAAATTCACCAACAACTCCCTTCATTTTAACCTCCAACTATCGATCAGCAATCTTCAATCGCACATCAACACTAAACATTTCTGTTCCATAGTTGGAGGTTAAAATGAAGGGAGTTGTTGGTGAATTTGGAGAGATCCAATACCGGCGATACGACCCCCGGAGGGGGAAGGTGCTTTTGGACCTATTTATCTATAGGTTAAAGTGGGAGGTGAGCCTGTGGTGTGACTGGCGGCGGAGGTCACGAGGTGTCACAATTCAGGAACACACGGGAGTGGATTGCATTTAAGAACTTCATTTAGCACCGACGATTCACATGTAGTTGGACTTTTCCTAAACCTGACCATGATATTTGAAGTTTCCACCATCATTCATAATCTCCATCAGTCTCAAATCTGTTTGATTTTTTCAAACTTGCTTTCCTTTAACAGGTTGTTTGGAGCTTTTACCAGAAGGGGTTTCCACCACTGTTCATAATTGCAGCCTTAACAAATTTGCTGAGTTTCGGTATTGGTGTTTTCATTAGTACTGAAAGGAATGATTTTCTTTTCCCCTCAGAGACCCCCGGTCTGTGGAGAGATTCCTGGTTTATCAGCAGAATTCTGGGAACACCCCTTGAACACGGAAATCACGACAGCTTATGTTCAGAGATGTTCAAAGTTTATTAGACATTAATAAGATTATATAGGATACAGAAAATAATAAGGGAGGGGGGAGCGAGTTTCAAAACTGTAACTTGTAAATTTCCATCATGAGCTAACTACATGAAACATGACATATACATTTCTTGGTACAAATTATTTTGGCTAACTTTCTGGGAAAACAGCCAGACAAAGACATTGTCAGGGTCGTGTTAGCTTCTGTTGATACATCCTTGAACAACCAAAAACAGTTTCATTAAACTTCTAATATCTCTATAAAAACTAACTTAATACTTAATACTTAAAATGGCGTACATAATACAAAATGGAAGTTATCTAGATCCTTTCAATCCCCTCTAAGATCATGAACATGATCTCAATTCTTTACATAGCCAGATAACCTTCATTTGTATTTTGCAGCTTTGTAGCTCTAGCAATGCAATAAAATGAGCATTTAAAACATAGATATAAAGATAAAACAAAAAACAATATCATGACTATGCATACAGCGATACCTTTCATCCATGAAAAGATGGAACCAAATCCTGATCCTAACCAATCAAAAGGAGTCCATCCATCTTTTCCTATAGCTCTAGCTTCTTCCATCAAACCATCTACCTGTTCCCTGTGTTGCTTTATTATTTCATAATAATCTGGAACAGTCATTGTGGTATTATATATCCAAGTACAACATTCATAATCCTCTGTCATCTCACACAAACCTGTCAGAGCAGCACTCATACTTTCAATAGCTAATTCTTGCATCTCCATCTGTTTTCTAATAGCTCTGGTCTCAGTATTTAGCAACCCTATGTCCTTAGAGTTCCTCTCCAGTATGTCATCAATAATGTTTGTGTAATTATGTAGAGTTAGTTGGTATTTTGGGTATGTACTGGCTTTTACCTGGTGTTCCTTTTGGTCTATAGCTGCCATAATTGGCACTAATTGGGCTACATAGCACCAGCCCTGGACATTACTCGGTATCCAAGGGTAACAGATCTTACCACAACAGATATAGGTATTGTTTCCCAAGGAGATCGGCAATTTTTGTATTGCAGAATGAAATTCAGGGGTGACAACAAGTGTGAAATAAAAAAGAAGTTTTCCAAACATAGTTTTCCCCACATTATCTTGTATCCCTTCTAAACTTTCATTCAGGGTTCTACCATTTACTTGCCAGAGTTTCACAGAAGAAGTTCCATCCCTCCTTCCAGGATCAGATATGTTTAATATAGACTGAAAGCACATTCCCCTTCCCTTGTGAGAAGTATTCCCCAGTCCCCAGTTGGAAAAGATATGGTGGCATTAGAAGTAATATTGGTCAAACCAATACTTACATTCCCTTTTATTAACAAAAATATTTTGACTGGAGCGGCCAGAAGAGGAATTTCATATGTGCTGGGATGTAACTTACTACAGATCCAACATTTATCAGAACCTGACTTTTGAGCATAAGCATATTTAAACTGCATCATCAACATTTTTCCTGAAAAAGGATTGTTCTCTTCAAAACTTTCTTTTTGACTTTCTTTCACTTTTGGTTATCTGGGTCTCATTTAAAACTAGTCCTTGACCACAGATACCTTTTATTAGGCCCAAGTCCTCAGGGTGATAAATACAGTTAGTTAGGATCCATACTGGCAGGAAAAAGAGCACAGTCAGTGTGCCCAATAGGACCCAGAGTTTCAAAGCACCATGAGGGGCAGTAAAAAATTTCATCTTCAGGGCCATTTTCACTTACTTCACCCACTCTTCGAGGATTTTTCTCTCATACTTCACCTCCTTTTTCCATCTCATGTTTCTCAGGTGTTTGGTTCACCTTCTTCACTCGACTAGCATGGATCCAGGACTGGGAATTCTCCACCAGAACAGCCGTTCTGGTAACCGCTATCACCGTAGTAGGTGGTCCAAAGGGGTAGCCTTGCTTCTTGTCTTTAGCGAGTTGGCGGACCACTACGACATCTCCCACTTGGAAAAGGTGTGTTGGTTCCTGAAAAAGATAAAGAAAAAGTGCGAGCAACATTTCTTTCAACCTTATCTAAACTCTGAATCAATTTTCTCACATATTCTTGTTGTACCAGGTCAAGGTCCCCTCTTTCTAACATAAGTGGCTGTCTAGCCCAAGGAGTGGGGAACGGTCTTCCCATTAATATTTCAAAAGGAGATAACCCTGTAGTCTTATTAGGTGTCATTCTTACCTCTGCTAGAATTGCAGGTAACATCTTCTTCCAGTGGGTATAGGTTCCTCCAGTGGCCTTCCTCAACTTATCCTTAATCGTCCTGTTTATCCTTTCTACTATACCCGAACTTTGAGGATGATAGGGAATATGAAACTTCCAATCTATCTTAAGTACTTCTACCAAATCTTGACATACCTTGGCCACAAAGGCTGGTCCGTTATCAGAATTTATCTGCAGCGGACATCCCCATCTGGGTATTATCTCCTGTGTGAGAATTCTGACTACAGTCTGCGCATCTTCTTTATTAGTGACAAATTCTTCCACCCATCTGCTGAACATATCCACCATTACCAACAAAAACTCTTGCCTCTGTCCTGTTTTTGGCATGTGGGTAAAATCTATTTGTAAATGGGTGAAAGGTGTAGTTGGGTACACTAGATGCTGGTGTTGTGATTTCTTTGGGTTCTGTGGATTGTTCCTTATACATGTAATGCACCTAGAGACATACAGTTGTGGCCAAAATTATTCAACCCCCAATGCTGTAAAGGGGTTTAGGGACTATAGTGTACATTTGGAATTGTATTCAGAATCAAATCCTACAAGGACGTTGTAACTACCCAAATGCAACTAAAATGACATCAATTGTTTATGTAATACAGTAGTAAATGGTTCTTATGTGGTTTCTTCATTGCCACAATTATTCAACCCCTTAAAGACTACCACTCTGAAGAACAGAGGTTCATACAGGTGCTTTCCATCAGGTATTGAAAACACCTGTGGATGTCACCGAGCAGCAATCAAGCATAATAAGCACCAATTAGGCAGCTTTAAAATGACTGTGATACTCAGCTCCTTCTAGACATTTACTGGTGTGGTTACAAACATGGTGAAGGCAAGAGAATGGTCCAGGAAGACAAGAGAAGAGGTGATTTCTCTTCACAGGAAGGGCAATGGCTATAAGAAGATTGCAAAGATGTTAAACATACCAAGAGACACCTTAGGAAGCATCATTCGCAAATTCAAGGCAAAGGGCACTGTTGAAACGCTACCTGGTCGTGGCAGAAAGAAGATGCTGACTTCGACTGCTGTGCGCTACCTGAAGCGTAGAGTGGAGAGAAGTCCCCGTGTGACTGCTGAGGAACTGAGAAAAGATTTGTCAGATGTGGGTACAGAAGTTTCAGCCCAGACAATAAGACGCACACTGCGTAATGAAGGCCTCCGTGCCAGAACTCCCAGGCGTACCCCCTTGCTGTCTCCAAAGAATAAGAAGAGTCGACTGCAGTATGCCAAAAGCCATGTGGACAAACCACAAAAGTTGTGGGATAGTGTTCTGTGGACTGATGAAACAAAATTAGAACTGTTTGGGCCCATGGATCAACGCTGTTTGGAGGAGGAAGAACAAGGCCTATGATGAAAAGAACACCTTGCCTACTGTGAAGCATGGTGGAGGGTCAATCATGCTTTGGGGCTGTTTTGCTTCTGCAGGTACAGGGAAGCTTCAGCGTGTGCAAGGTACCATGAATTCTCTTCAGTACCAGGAGATATTGGATGGAAACGTGATGCAGTCCGTCACACACCTGAGGCTTGGGAGACGTTGGACCTTTCAACAGGACAATGATCCCAAGCATACCTCCAAGTCCACTAGAGCATGGTTGCAGAGGAAAGGCTGGAACATTTTGGAGTGGCCATCGCAGTCACCAGACTTAAATCCGATTGAGAACCTCTGGTGGGACTTAAAGAAAGCAGTTGCAGTGCGCAAGCCTAAGAATGTGACTGAACTGGAGGCCTTTGCCCATGAAGAATGGGCGAAGATACCCGTAGATCGCTGCAAGACACTTGTGTCAAGCTATGCTTCACGTTTAAAAGCTGTTATAACTGTAAAAGGATGCTGTACTAAGTACTAAGATTGAATGTCACTTGGGGGTTGAATAAAACTGATAATGCTGTGAGCACAGAAAAGACATTTGTGGTTATTTCATTATAACTGTTATGTTATATTTGTCTGACCTACAAGTGCCTCTTTAATGTAAATGTAAGCAAGATGACTGAATGATCAAAAGCAATGTCAAACTGGCCAAAACACTCAATTTCAGTGGGGGTTGAATAATTTTGGCCACAACTGTATTCTTTCACCAACCTAGATAAACCTGTAATGTAAAAATCCTGCAATAATGTTTCACATGTTGTTTTCCATCCTTTGTGTCCTAGACCGTGGTACTGTGCAATGAACAATGGGGCACTTGACATGGGAATGCATGGTTTCCCCTCTAAGCACACTAGACCAGAAGCTGGATCTAGTTGTGCTCCAGAACCATCCCAGTCTGCTAAATCGATTTTTGTAGCAAATTTTTGTAAATCTGCATACATCTGGTCATGTGGGGTAGTTGTGACGCCTGAAGTGAGCAAAGGCATCTGTTCACTGGCCACCTGTTGTAATGCGGCTTCCTTTGCTACCTTATCTGCTAATGCATTTCCTTTGGCAATATGATCTCTGTGATTTGTATGTGCCCTGCAATGGAGAATGGCTAATGTTTTTGGTAACTGTATGGCTTTGAGTAGATCAGATATCAAAGAAGAGTGAGATATGGTTTTGCCATCAGCAGCAATGAATCCTCTCCTCTCCCAAATGACCCCAAAATCATGTACAGCACCATGGGCGTACTTGGAGTCTGTGTAAATGTTGACATCCTGTCCTGCAAATAATTGACATGCTCTTGTAAGGGCAATCAGTTCGGCTGCTTGGGCTGACTGATATGGAATTGGCTTTGCCTCGAGTATTTTGTCAGGAAGTTGCACAATGGCATCTCCTGCATGGTAAGTACTATCATTTGGCCTAGAACATGAGCCATCTACAAACACATCTGGGGCCCCATCAAGAGCCACAGCTGACATGTCGGACCTAGGGGAAGTGTCTTGCTGTATGTGGGTTATACAATTGTGTTCTGGTGCCACTTCATCCTGTTCCCCCTTTAGCCCCAGTAGGGCATTCAAAATTGGAGCAGGGCCTGAATTTGCTGAAGAATATTTAATAATCAAGTTGGGATCAGATAGAAGAATCACTTCATATCCGCTCAACCTTTGTGCTGACATGTGTTGAGTGTGTATGTTTTTCAGTAGTAAGGACACTTGGTGTGCGGTGTGTAGGATAGTTTCATGTCCCAATGTGAAAGAAATAGCCCTCCCCACCAGAATTGCGCACGATGCAACAGCTCTCAGACAAGCAGGCATGCCCTGAACCTGAGTTGGCACTACTTTGGAAAAAAAAGCTACAGGGCGGAGCTTGCCTCCATGTTCCTGAGCCAGGACCCCCGCCATGGTTGTACAATTTTCCCTAGCATACAGATGAAACATTTTCTTATAATCAGGTAGTCCAAGACCAGGGGCCATTACCATAGCATTCTTTAGGTACACAAAGGCATCAACCATTTCATTTGACCATGTGAGAATGTCAGGTGATTCTGAAAGTGTGGCAGACCTCAGAGTGTGATCATAGAATGAACAATCAGGTATCCATTGGCGGCAGTAACCAATCATACCAAGAAAAGTTAGCATGTCCTTTTTTGTTTGTGGGCGGGGCAGACCCACGAGAGCCGCAGCTCTTTTGTGACTGACATTCCTCTCACCATGACTTAGAATAAAACCAAGGTATTCAACCTGTTTTTGGCACCATTGCAATTTCTTTTTAGATGCTTTGTGACCATTCCCTGACAACCATTCTAACAGAGACCAACTATCCTCCTGACTGGCCTCCTGACTTGAACTACAAATCAATAGGTCATCCACATATATAATGAGGACCGAACCATTGGGAGGGGTCCAGGACCTCAGTGTGGTCTGGAGGGCAAGTGAGTAGACTGCAAACGAATCTACATAGCCCTAGGCATTCTACACCAGCTCATCTGGCAATTTTCAGAATATAAATACAAATAGCGCCCTTGTCTGGTGGTCCACAGGAACCGAAAAAAATGCATTTGCTAAATCAATCACTGTAAAATATTCTGCATCGGACGGAATGGAGGTGAGGAGTGATGGCATATCAGGCACTATTGGGGCTAATGGAACCACCAAATTATTTATGGCCCTCAAATCTTGTACAAACCTGTAAGAGCCATCCGGCTTCTTAACAGGATTGATAGGTGTGTTGTAAGGAGAAACCGTTTCTTCTACCTTCTGTTTACATGCTGTAGCAATAGGGAGGGAAGCCTTATTCTTGGAAACCCTTTTTAATTCTGTGTCAAGCTCCTCCCACTTCTCTCTCTTCTGTGGTATTCAGTTTATAGGCAGTAGCCTGTGTATTACTTGGTTCTATGTGACTAATGCTTTTTACATTTATCCAATCCCAAGCTGGATTATTTCCCAGAATACCATCAATGATCAATCTCATATCTTCCTGTGTGTAATTTCTTCCTAAACATGCCTTTTTTAAATAAGCAAGTGTACCTCCAGGAGATACTGTAGGCTTGGGACAATGTTTAACAATCTTATTAATATCTTCTAATTCTATGGGGTTTTTTTAGAATTAGTTCTCCTGCTGTGAGAAAAGGTAGTGTCAATATAGCCAACTCCTTTCCTCCTACGGCCCCCTCATCTTCTCTTTTTCCCTCTTGTTTCTTATCCATGGATCTAAGCTGCATTCTAAATTCCTCCACATCTCTGCCCTTTCTATGACTGGTGTCACTTCTTCTCCATTGACCATCCGTTTTCTGTAATTTTATTATATTTACCTGTCCCTGTTCTTCGTATTCCAACTCTCCTTCGTTGTCATTATTCTCTGTAAGGATGCCTTGAACTTGGCTACCCTCCTCTGGTGATTTTATACTAATGATCTGTTTGGGTCTAGTGGAGGGGCCTGGCTGTATTGGTTGTAGATCCGGGACGGGAAGTGGCGCAGGGACAGGGGCAGGGGCAGGAGCTGGAGCTGCAGAGACAGGAGCAGGGGCTGGAGGGGCATTAGGCTGGGGAGTAATCATCCCCAAACTAATCAAAAAATCATCATCAGCAGCATTTTTAAAACCACTTAATGTAGGATATATATTATACGGAGGGGGTGGGGTTGGTGTCTGAACTGTTTTCAGTCCAATCTTGGGTCTGCATGTCTTTTCAGATTGATGCTTTTCCTGGCATATTTTTAATGTATCCAATTTCAACTTCCTCTTTTGTTTTAAAGAGAAAATCAAATTGAACTTTCCCTTGCTATTATCAACCCAATACGGTGACCATTTTAACCAGTTTTCTCCCCCTTCCTTGGGAATGGGTCTGTACTCCCCATAGCTTCTGTCCAGCCTGCCATACAATCCACCCAGGGATTTATTAAATAATAGTCTGTTCCACAAACTCTAGCAACATAATCCTTACAATTTTCTCCCTTTTCTGGGGGACCTGGTGGGTAACTACCTCCTTGACCCATATTTAGACAGTGGATAAAACAATTTTAGCTTAAAATCTTATTTTGTTCCACACAACAAATTATCTTATACTTCTACGCAACAGAAAGAAAAAGCAAAAGACAGATAAACCAGAATCTGCTCCACAGACTTATTAACCTCTTGATAACTTCCCAAAAGTTATCTCTTCACTGTTTTACCAAAAACAGAGAACTGTGTTTACCAAAACACCTTTTTTTTATATTATAGTGCACTATTTTGTAACTCTTACCAAAGAGTTAAGTCTGCTTTACCAAAAGCAGCTACAGGTTATCACGGGTCTATATAGACAATACAGAATGATTCAAGACCTTCCCTCAACACAGGGCAAGAAAGAGCTTTTAGTCATAAAAAGACAAAAGGTTTACTTACCAAGTGAGGTGGGTGGTCATCCCGGGCCGAGCCCCCAGCTGAAAGGAATGATTTTCTTTTCCCCTCAGAGACCCCCGGTCTGTGGAGAGATTCCTGGTTTATCAGCAGAATTCTGGGAACACCCCTTGAACACGGAAATCACGACAGCTTATGTTCAGAGATGTTCAAAGTTTATTAGACATTAATAAGATTATATAGGATACAGAAAATAATAAGGGAGGGGGGAGCGAGTTTCAAAACTGTAACTTGTAACTTTCCATCATGAGCTAACTACATGAAACATGACATATACATTTCTTGGTACAAATTATTTTGGCTAACTTTCTGGGAAAACAGCCAGACAAAGACATTGTCAGGGTCGTGTTAGCTTCTGTTGATACATCCTTGAACAACCAAAAACAGTTTCATTAAACTTCTAATATCTCTATAAAAACTAACTTAATACTTAATACTTAAAATGGCGTACATAATACAAAATGGAAGTTATCTAGATCCTTTCAAGTACTATGTATGAAGATGTTTTACGTTAATTTAAAAAAAAAATATTTAAAGTGTTACTAAACCCACACCAGTACAATCAGTCTGTAAATGCAGTAAAGCATGCTTATTATACAAACTGTGGAACCTAAGGGGTTAATCCTCTGCATTGTGTAAATACGCTGTTTGATCCTGTCTTCTCTGATCCTCCCCTTCTTCCAGTGTCCCCCTCTTATCTCCTGTTAAGACATATTGTGTGAACACACTCAGTACATGCTCAGTTTGGTGTGTATTGCTAGAGAGGTTTTTTTTTTTTTCCTTGGGAGAATGCTTGTGATCAGCACAGGGCCAATCAGCACTGTCCAGACAGAGGTCAGGGGTTCTGCATCCTCCTAGAGAAAAATGAAAACTCCTCCTGCAAGCTTTAACATGTGCTTAGCTGGACACTAATATAATTCACAAGGCTGCTATACACTGCTGATGGGAAAAGGTATTTAGCAGTTTATATTTACTAAAATAATTGCATTTCCATGTTCTGTGTACTGTGGGAGAGCGGATATAGTGAATACAGGGTCCGGGGAGAGCGGATATAGTGAATGCGGGGTCCGGGGAAGAGCGGATATAGTGAATGCGGGGTCCGGGGAGAGCGGATATAGTGAATGCGGGGTCCGGGGAGAGCGGATATAGTGAATGCGGGGTCCGGGGAGAGCGGATATAGTGAATGCGGGGTCCGGGGAGAGCGGATATAGTGAATGCGGGGTCCGGGGAGAGCGGATATAGTGAATGCAGGGTCTGGGGAGACCAGATATAGTGAATGCGGGGTCCGGGAAGAGCGGATATAGTGAATGCGGGGTCCGGGGAGAGCGGATATAGTGAATGCGGTGTCCGGGGAGAGCGGATATAGTGAATGCGGGGTCCGGGGAGAGCAGATATAGTGAATGAGGGGTCCGGGGAGAGCGGATATAGTGAATGCGGGGTCCGGGGAGAGCGGATATAGTGAATGCGGGGTGGTATTTATAGTTATTAGCAAGAAGAATTAAATCTCCTCTGGGACTTTCTTGCAGCCAAAAAGTGACAACTGATAACAATATAAATAGAAAATTAAGCCTTTATTATGCAAAGTACACGGCTCAAAAAAATGGAAGGAAGACTCTGAAAACCCATCAGATCCCAATGGGGAGGAATCTCCTGCTGGATCTCTATACTGACATAGACGGGGGATGGGTGAGGAACGTAAGGACGCCCCATTGTTTGATGGAAATGAAAATGATCGACCTACAGAGGACTGAATGCAAAGACACCCCGAAAATAAAAGTGAAGAAATGATGCAGCAGGCAAGTCCATATTGATGAAATGTCATTGCAGCAACTCAGAATGGTCCTCAGTAGTCTGTGTGGCCCCCACGTGCTTGTATGCATGCCTGACAACGTCGGGGGAGGGTCCTAATGAGACCACGGATGGTGTCCTGGGGGATGTCCTGGGGGATACACACGCTGATGAAAAATATTTTTAAAAATACAAATCTACATTTTTGGAACACATTTACAAGTTTATTTAAAAATATGTTAAAATTACTTTTACTGTACAGTCATTCATTGGTTTATTTCAGTGCAGCAACTTAAAAGGTGAAACTAATATATGAGACTCATTCCATGCAAAGCAAGATAGTTCAAGCCGTGATTTGTCATCATTGTGATGATTATGGCTTACAGCTCATGAAAACCCCAAATCCACAATCTCAGAAAATGAGAATATTCCATGCAATCAATAAAACACGGATTGTACATAGAACAATATTGGACCTCTGAAAAGTAGAAGCTGCATATGTACTCAGTACTTGGTTGGGGCCCCTTTTGCAGCAATTACTGCCTCAATGGGGCGTGGCATGGAAGCTATCAGCCTGTGGCCCTGCTGAGGTGTTATGGAAGACCAGGATGCTTCAATAGCGGCCTTCAGCTCTTCTGCATTGTTCGGTCTCATGTCTCTCATCTTTCTCTTGGCAATGCCCCATAGATTCTCTATGGGGTTCAGGTCAGGCGAGTTTGCTGGCCAATCAAGCACAGTAATCCCACGGTCATTGAACCAGGTTTTGGTGCTTTTGGCAATGTGGGCGGAGCCAAGTCCTGCTGGAAAATGAAGTCAGCATCCCCATAAAGCTCGTCTGTGGAAGGAAGCATGAAGTGCTCCAAAATCTCCTGGTAGACGGCTGCGGTGACCCTGGACTTAATGAAGCACAGTGGGCCAACACCAGAAGTTGACATGGCTCCCCAAATCACCACAGACTGTGGAAACTTCACACTGGACTTCAAGCATCTTGCAGTGTGTGTCTCTCCATTCTTCCTCCATACTCGGGGTCCTTGGGCCTCTATATTCTTCCTCCATACTCGGGGTCCTTGTGCCTCTCCATTCTTCCTCCGTACTCGGGGTCCTTGGGCCTCTCCGTTCTTCCTCCGTACACGGGGTCCTTGTGCCTCTCCATTCTTCCTCCGTACTCTGGGGTCCTTGTGCCTCTCCGTTCTTCCTCCATACTCTGGGTCCTTGTGCCTCTCCGTTCTTCCTCTATACTCTGGGTCCTTGTGCATCTCCATTCTTCCTCTATACTCTGGGTCCTTGTGCCTCTCCGTTCTTCCTCCATACTCGGGGTCCTTGGGCCTCTCCGTTCTTCCTCCGTACTCGGGGTCCTTGGGCCTCTCCATTCTTCCTCCGTACTCTGGGGTCTTTGTGCCTCTCCGTTCTTCCTCCGTACTCTGGGGTCTTTGTGCCTCTCCGTTCTTCCTCCATACTCGAGGTCCTTGTACCTCTCCGTTCTTCCTCCATACTCGAGGTCCTTGTACCTCTCCGTTCTTCCTCCATACTCTGGGTCCTTGTGCCTCTCCATTCTTCCTCCATACTCGGGGTCCTTGGGCCTGTCCATTCTTCCTTCGTACACGGGGTCCTTGTGCCTCTCCATTCTTCCTCCGTACTCTGGGGTCCTTGTGCCTCTCCGTTCTTCCTCCATACTCTGGGTCCTTGTGCCTCTCCGTTCTTCCTCTATACTCTGGGTCCTTGTGCATCTCCATTCTTCCTCTATACTCTGGGTCCTTGTGCATCTCCATTCTTCCTCTATACTCTGGGTCCTTGTGCATCTCCATTCTTCCTCTATACTCTGGGTCCTTGTGCCTCTCCATTCTTCCTCCATACTCTGGGTCCTTGTGCCTCTCCATTCTTCCTCCATACTCTGGGTCCTTGTGCCTCTCCATTCTTCCTCCATACTCGGGGTCCTTGTGCCTCTCCATTCTTCCTCCATACTCGGGGTCCTTGTGCCTCTCCATTCTTCCTCCATACTCGGGGTCCTTGGGCCTCTCCATTTTTCCTCCATACTCGGGGTCCTTGGGCCTCTCCATTTTTCCTCCATACTCGGGGTCCTTGGGCCTCTCCATTCTTCCTCCATACTCGGGGTCCTTGGGCCTCTCCATTCTTCCTCCATACTCGGGGTCCTTGGGCCTCTCCATTCTTCCTCCATACTCGGGGTCCTTGGGCCTCTCCATTCTTCCTCCATACTCGGGGTCCTTGGGCCTCTCCATTCTTCCTCCATACTCGGGGTCCTTGGGCCTCTCCATTCTTCCTCCATACTCGGGGTCCTTGGGCCTCTCCATTCTTCCTCCATACTCGGGGTCCTTGGGCCTCTCCATTCTTCCTCCATACTCGGGGTCCTTGGGCCTCTCCATTCTTCCTCCATACTCGGGGTCCTTGGGCCTCTCCATTCTTCCTCCATACTCGGGGTCCTTGGGCCTCTCCATTCTTCCTCCATACTCGGGGTCCTTGGGCCTCTCCATTCTTCCTCCATACTCGGGGTCCTTGGGCCTCTCCATTCTTCCTCCATACTCGGGGTCCTTGGGCCTCTCCATTCTTCCTCCATACTCGGGGTCCTTGGGCCTCTCCATTCTTCCTCCATACTCGGGGTCCTTGGGCCTCTCCATTCTTCCTCCATACTCGGGGTCCTTGGGCCTCTCCATTCTTCCTCCATACTCGGGGTCCTTGGGCCTCTCCATTCTTCCTCCATACTCTGGGTCCTTGGGCCTCTCCATTCTTCCTCCATACTCTGGGTCCTTGGGCCTCTCCATTCTTCCTCCATACTCTGGGTCCTTGGGCCTCTCCATTCTTCCTCCATACTCGGGGTCTTTGGGCCTCTCCATTCTTCATCCATACTCGGGGTCCTTGTGCCTCTCCATTCTTCCTCCATACTCGGGGGTCCTTGGACCTCTCCATTCTTCCTCCGTACTCTGGGTCCTTGGGCCTCTCCATTCTTCCTCCGTACACGGGGTCCTTGTGCCTCTCCATTCTTCCTCCGTACTCTGGGGTCTTTGTGCCTCTCCGTTCTTCCTCCATACTCGAGGTCCTTGTACCTCTCCGTTCTTCCTCTATACTCTGGGTCCTTGTGCCTCTCCATTCTTCCTCTATACTCTGGGTCCTTGTACCTCTCCGTTCTTCCTCTATACTCTGGGGTCTTTGTGCCTCTCCGTTCTCCTCCATACTCGAGGTCCTTGTGCCTCTCCATTCTTCCTCCATACTCGGGGTCCTTGGGCCTCTCCATTCTTCCTCCATACTCGGGGTCCTTGGGCCTCTCCATTCTTCCTCCATACTCGGGGTCCTTGGGCCTCTCCATTCTTCCTCCATACTCGGGGTCCTTGGGCCTCTCCATTCTTCCTCCATACTCGGGGTCCTTGGGCCTCTCCATTCTTCCTCCATACTCGGGGTCCTTGGGCCTCTCCATTCTTCCTCCATACTCGGGGTCCTAGGGCCTCTCCATTCTTCCTCCATACTCGGGGTCCTTGGGCCTCTCCATTTTTCCTCCATACTCGGGGTCCTTGGGCCTCTCCATTCTTCCTCCATACTCGGGGTCCTTGTGCCTCTCCATTCTTCCTCCATACTCGGGGTCCTTGTGCCTCTCCATTCTTCCTCCATACTCGGGGTCCTTGGGCCTTTCCATTCTTCCTCCATACTCGGGGTCCTTGGGCCTGTCCATTCTTCCTCCATACTCGGGGTCCTTGGGCCTCTCCATTCTTCCTCCATACTCGGGGTCCTTGGGCCTCTCCATTCTTCCTCCATACTCGGGGTCCTAGGGCCTCTCCATTCTTCCTCCATACTCGGGGTCCTTGGGCCTCTCCATTCTTCCTCCATACTCGGGGTCCTTGGGCCTCTCCATTCTTCCTCCATACTCGGGGTCCTTGTGCCTCTCCATTCTTCCTCCATACTCGGGGTCTTTGGGCCTGTCCATTCTTCCTCCGTACACGGGGTCCTTGTGCCTCTCCATTCTTCCTCCATACTCGGGGTCCTTGGGCCTCTCCATTCTTCTTCCATACTCGGGGTCCTTGGGCCTCTCCATTCTTCCTCCATACTCGGGGTCCTTGGGCCTCTCCATTCTTCCTCCATACTCGGGGTCCTTGGGCCTCTCCATTCTTCCTCCATACTCGGGGTCCTTGGGCCTCTCCATTCTTCCTCCATACTCGGGGTCCTTGTGCCTCTCCATTCTTCCTCCATACTCGGGGTCCTTGGGCCTTTCCAGTCTTCCTCCATACTCGGGGTCCTTGGGCCTCTCCATTCTTCCTTCGTACACGGGGTCCTTGTGCCTCTCCATTCTTCCTCCGTACTCTGGGGTCTTTGTGCCTCTCCGTTCTTCCTCCATACTCGAGGTCCTTGTACCTCTCCGTTCTTCCTCCATACTCTGGGTCCTTGTGCCTCTCCATTCTTCCTCCATACTCGGGGTCCTTGGGCCTGTCCATTCTTCCTCCGTACTCTGGGGTCTTTGTGCCTCTCCGTTCTTCCTCCATACTCGAGGTCCTTGTACCTCTCCGTTCTTCCTCCGTACTCTGGGGTCTTTGTGCCTCTCCGTTCTTCCTCCATACTCTGGGTCCTTGTGCCTCTCCATTCTTCCTCCATACTCGGGGTCCTTGGGCCTCTCCATTCTTACTCCATACTCGGGGTCCTTGGGCCTCTCCATTCTTCCTCCATACTCGGGGTCCTTGGGCCTCTCCATTCTTCCTTCGTACACGGGGTCCTTGTGCCTCTCCATTCTTCCTCCGTACTCTGGGGTCTTTGTGCCTCTCCGTTCTTCCTCCATACTCGAGGTCCTTGTACCTCTCCGTTCTTCCTCCATACTCTGGGTCCTTGTGCCTCTCCATTCTTCCTCCATACTCGGGGTCCTTGGGCCTGTCCATTCTTCCTTCGTACACGGGGTCCTTGTGCCTCTCCATTCTTCCTCCGTACTCTGGGGTCTTTGTGCCTCTCCGTTCTTCCTCCATACTCTGGGTCCTTGTGCCTCTCCATTCTTCCTCCATACTCGGGGTCCTTGGGCCTGTCCATTCTTCCTTCGTACACGGGGTCCTTGTGCCTCTCCATTCTTCCTCCGTACTCTGGGGTCTTTGTGCCTCTCCGTTCTTCCTCCATACTCTGGGTCCTTGTGCCTCTCCATTCTTCCTCCATACTCGGGGTCCTTGGGCCTGTCCATTCTTCCTTCGTACACGGGGTCCTTGTGCCTCTCCATTCTTCCTCCGTACTCTGGGGTCTTTGTGCCTCTCCGTTCTTCCTCCATACTCTGGGTCCTTGCGCCTCTCCATTGTTCCTCCATACTCGGGGTCCTTGGGCCTGTCCATTCTTCCTTCGTACACGGGGTCCTTGTGCCTCTCCATTCTTCCTCCGTACTCTGGGGTCTTTGTGCCTCTCCGTTCTTCCTCCATACTCGGGGTCCTTGGGCCTCTCCATTCTTCCTCCATACTCGGGGTCCTTGGGCCTCTCCATTCTTCCTCCATACTCGGGGTCCTTGGGCCTCTCCATTCTTCCTCCATACTCGGGGTCCTTGGGCCTCTCCATTCTTCCTCCATACTCGGGGTCCTTGGGCCTCTCCATTTTTCCTCCATACTCGGGGTCCTTGGGCCTCTCCATTCTTCCTCCATACTCGGGGTCCTTGGGCCTCTCCATTGTTCCTCCATACTCGGGGTCCTTGTGCCTCTCCATTCTTCCTTCGTACACGGGGTCCTTGTGCCTCTCCATTCTTCCTCCGTACTCTGGGGTCTTTGTGCCTCTCCGTTCTTCCTCCATACTCGGGGTCCTTGTGCCTCTCCATTCTTCCTCCATACTCGGGGTCCTTGGGCCTGTCCATTCTTCCTTCGTACTCGGGGTCCTTGTGCCTCTCCATTCTTCCTCCGTACTCTGGGGTCTTTGTGCCTCTCCATTCTTCCTCCATACTCGGGGTCCTTGGGCCTCTCCATTCTTCCTCCATACTCGGGGTCCTTGGGCCTCTCCATTCTTCCTCCATACTCGGGGTCCTTGGGCCTCTCCATTCTTCCTCCATACTCGGGGTCCTTGGGCCTCTCCATTCTTCCTCCATACTCGGGGTCCTTGGGCCTCTCCATTCTTCCTCCATACTCGGGGTCCTTGGGCCTCTCCATTTTTCCTCCATACTCGGGGTCCTTGGGCCTCTCCATTCTTCCTCCATACTCGGGGTCCTTGGGCCTCTCCATTCTTCCTCCATACTCGGGGTCCTTGTGCCTCTCCATTCTTCCTCCATACTCGGGGTCTTTGGGCCTGTCCATTCTTCCTCCGTACACGGGGTCCTTGTGCCTCTCCATTCTTCCTCCATACTCGGGGTCCTTGGGCCTCTCCATTCTTCTTCCATACTCGGGGTCCTTGGGCCTCTCCATTCTTCCTCCATACTCGGGGTCCTTGGGCCTCTCCATTCTTCCTCCATACTCGGGGTCCTTGGGCCTCTCCATTCTTCCTCCATACTCGGGGTCCTTGGGCCTCTCCATTCTTCCTCCATACTCGGGGTCCTTGTGCCTCTCCATTCTTCCTCCATACTCGGGGTCCTTGGGCCTTTCCAGTCTTCCTCCATACTCGGGGTCCTTGGGCCTCTCCATTCTTCCTTCGTACACGGGGTCCTTGTGCCTCTCCATTCTTCCTCCGTACTCTGGGGTCTTTGTGCCTCTCCGTTCTTCCTCCATACTCGAGGTCCTTGTACCTCTCCGTTCTTCCTCCATACTCTGGGTCCTTGTGCCTCTCCATTCTTCCTCCATACTCGGGGTCCTTGGGCCTGTCCATTCTTCCTCCGTACTCTGGGGTCTTTGTGCCTCTCCGTTCTTCCTCCATACTCGAGGTCCTTGTACCTCTCCGTTCTTCCTCCGTACTCTGGGGTCTTTGTGCCTCTCCGTTCTTCCTCCATACTCTGGGTCCTTGTGCCTCTCCATTCTTCCTCCATACTCGGGGTCCTTGGGCCTCTCCATTCTTACTCCATACTCGGGGTCCTTGGGCCTCTCCATTCTTCCTCCATACTCGGGGTCCTTGGGCCTCTCCATTCTTCCTTCGTACACGGGGTCCTTGTGCCTCTCCATTCTTCCTCCGTACTCTGGGGTCTTTGTGCCTCTCCGTTCTTCCTCCATACTCGAGGTCCTTGTACCTCTCCGTTCTTCCTCCATACTCTGGGTCCTTGTGCCTCTCCATTCTTCCTCCATACTCGGGGTCCTTGGGCCTGTCCATTCTTCCTTCGTACACGGGGTCCTTGTGCCTCTCCATTCTTCCTCCGTACTCTGGGGTCTTTGTGCCTCTCCATTCTTCCTCCATACTCTGGGTCCTTGTGCCTCTCCATTCTTCCTCCATACTCGGGGTCCTTGGGCCTCTCCATTCTTACTCCATACTCGGGGTCCTTGGGCCTCTCCATTCTTCCTCCATACTCGGGGTCCTTGGGCCTCTCCATTCTTCCTCCATACTCGGGGTCCTTGGGCCTCTCCATTCTTCCTCCATACTCGGGGTCCTTGGGCCTCTCCATTCTTCCTCCATACTCGGGGTCCTTGGGCCTCTCCATTCTTCCTCCATACTCGGGGTCCTTGTGCCTCTCCATTCTTCCTCCATACTCGGGGTCCTTGTGCCTCTCCATTCTTCCTCCATACTCGGGGTCCTTGGGCCTTTCCATTCTTCCTCCATACTCGGGGTCCTTGGGCCTCTCCATTCTTCCTTCGTACACGGGGTCCTTGTGCCTCTCCATTCTTCCTCCGTACTCTGGGGTCTTTGTGCCTCTCCGTTCTTCCTCCATACTCGAGGTCCTTGTACTTCTCCGTTCTTCCTCCATACTCTGGGTCCTTGTGCCTCTCCATTCTTCCTCCATACTCGGGGTCCTTGGGCCTGTCCATTCTTCCTTCGTACACGGGGTCCTTGTGCCTCTCCATTCTTCCTCCGTACTCTGGGGTCTTTGTGCCTCTCTGTTCTTCCTCCATACTCTGGGTCCTTGTGCCTCTCCATTCTTCCTCCATACTCGGGGTCCTTGGGCCTGTCCATTCTTCCTTCGTACACGGGGTCCTTGGGCCTCTCCATTCTTCCTCCGTACTCTGGGGTCTTTGTGCCTCTCCGTTCTTCCTCCATACTCTGGGTCCTTGCGCCTCTCCATTCTTCCTCCATACTCGGGGTCCTTGGGCCTGTCCATTCTTCCTTCGTACATGGGGTCCTTGTGCCTCTCCATTCTTCCTCCGTACTCTGGGGTCTTTGTGCCTCTCCGTTCTTCCTCCATACTCGAGGTCCTTGTACCTCTCCGTTCTTCCTCTATACTCTGGGTCCTTGTGCCTCTCCATTCTTCCTCCATACTCTGGGTCCTTGTGCCTCTCCATTCTTCCTCCATACTCTGGGTCCTTGTGCCTCTCCATTCTTCCTCCATACTCTGGGTCCTTGTGCCTCTCCATTCTTCCTCCATACTCTGGGTCCTTGTGCCTCTCCATTCTTCCTCCATACTCTGGGTCCTTGTGCCTCTCCATTCTTCCTCCATACTCGGGGTCCTTGGGCCTCTCCATTCTTCCTCCATACTCGGGGTCCTTGGGCCTCTCCATTCTTCCTCCATACTCGGGGTCCTTGGGCCTCTCCATTCTTCCTCCATACTCGGGGTCCTTGGGCCTCTCCATTTTTCCTCCATACTCGGGGTCCTTGGGCCTCTCCATTCTTCCTCCATACTCAGGGTCCTTGGGCCTCTCCATTCTTCCTCCATACTCGGGGTCCTTGGACCTCTCCATTCTTCCTCCATACTCTGGGTCCTTGGGCCTTTCCATTCTTCCTCCATACTCGGGGTCCTTGGGCCTCTCCATTCTTCCTCCATACTCGGGGGTCCTTGGGCCTCTCCATTCTTCCTCCATACTCGGGGGTCCTTGGACCTCTCCATTCTTCCTCCATACTCTGGGTCCTTGGGCCTTTCCATTCTTCCTCCATACTCGGGGTCTTTGGGCCTCTCCATTCTTCCTCCATACTCGGGGTCCTTGTGCCTCTCCATTCTTCCTTCGTACACAGGGTCCTTGGGCCTCTCCATTCTTCCTCCGTACTCTGGGGTCTTTGTGCCTCTCCGTTCTTCCTCCATACTTGAGGTCCTTGTACCTCTCCGTTCTTCCTCCATACTCGAGGTCCTTGTACCTCTCCGTTCTTCCTCCATACTCTGGGTCCTTGGGCCTTTCCATTCTTCCTCCATACTCGGGGTCCTTGGGCCTCTCCATTCTTCCTCCATACTCGGGGTCCTTGGGCCTCTCCATTCTTCCTTCGTACACGGGGTCCTTGGGCCTCTCCATTCTTCCTCCGTACTCTGGGGTCTTTTTGCCTCTCCGTTCTCCTCCATACTCGAGGTCCTTGTGCCTCTCTATTCTTCCTCCATACTCGGGGTCCTTGGGCCTCTCCATTCTTCCTCCATACTCGGGGTCCTTGGGCCTCTCCATTCTTCCTCCATACTCGGGGTCCTTGGGACACTCCATTCTTCCTCCATACTCGGGGTCCTTGGGCCTCTCCATTCTTCCTCCATACTCGGGGTCCTTGGGCCTCTCCATTCTTCCTCCATACTCGGGGTCCTAGGGCCTCTCCATTCTTCCTCCATACTCGGGGTCCTTGGGCCTCTCCATTTTTCCTCCATACTCGGGGTCCTTGGGCCTCTCCATTCTTCCTCCATACTCGGGGTCCTTGTGCCTCTCCATTCTTCCTCCATACTCGGGGTCCTTGTGCCTCTCCATTCTTCCTCCATACTCGGGGTCCTTGGGCCTTTCCATTCTTCCTCCATACTCGGGGTCCTTGGGCCTGTCCATTCTTCCTCCATACTCGGGGTCCTTGGGCCTCTCCATTCTTCCTCCATACTCGGGGTCCTTGGGCCTCTCCATTCTTCCTCCATACTCGGGGTCCTAGGGCCTCTCCATTCTTCCTCCATACTCGGGGTCCTTGGGCCTCTACATTCTTCCTCCATACTCGGGGTCCTTGTGCCTCTCCATTCTTCCTCCATACTCGGGGTCCTTGTGCCTCTCCATTCTTCCTCCATACTCGGGGTCCTTGGGCCTCTCCATTCTTCCTCCATACTCGGGGTCCTTGGGCCTCTCCATTCTTCCTCCATACTCGGGGTCCTAGGGCCTCTCCATTCTTCCTCCATACTCGGGGTCCTTGGGCCTCTCCATTCTTCCTCCATACTCGGGGTCCTTGGGCCTCTCCATTCTTCCTCCATACTCGGGGTCCTTGGGCCTCTCCATTCTTCCTCCATACTCGGGGTCCTTGGGCCTCTCCATTCTTCCTCCATACTCGGGGTCCTTGGGCCTCTCCATTCTTCCTCCATACTCGGGGTCCTTGGGCCTCTCCATTCTTCCTCCATACACGGGGTCCTTGGGCCTCTCCATTCTTCCTCCATACTCGGGGTCCTTGTGCCTCTCCATTCTTCCTCCATACTCGGGGTCCTTGTGCCTCTCCATTCTTCCTCCATACTCGGGGTCCTTGGGCCTTTCCATTCTTCCTCCATACTCGGGGTCCTTGGGCCTCTCCATTCTTCCTTCGTACACGGGGTCCTTGTGCCTCTCCATTCTTCCTCCGTACTCTGGGGTCTTTGTGCCTCTCCGTTCTTCCTCCGTACTCTGGGGTCTTTGTGCCTCTCCGTTCTTCCTCCATACTCGAGGTCCTTGTACCTCTCCGTTCTTCCTCCATACTCTGGGTCCTTGTGCCTCTCCATTCTTCCTCCATACTCGGGGTCCTTGGGCCTGTCCATTCTTCCTTCGTACACGGGGTCCTTGTGCCTCTCCATTCTTCCTCCGTACTCTGGGGTCTTTGTGTCTCTCCGTTCTTCCTCCATACTCTGGGTCCTTGTGCCTCTCCATTCTTCCTCCATACTCGGGGTCCTTGGGCCTGTCCATTCTTCCTTCGTACACGGGGTCCTTGTGCCTCTCCATTCTTCCTCCGTACTCTGGGGTCTTTGTGCCTCTCCGTTCTTCCTCCATACTCTGGGTCCTTGCGCCTCTCCATTCTTCCTCCATACTCGGGGTCCTTGGGCCTGTCCATTCTTCCTTCGTACACGGGGTCCTTGTGCCTCTCCATTCTTCCTCCGTACTCTGGGGTCTTTGTGCCTCTCCGTTCTTCCTCCATACTCTGGGTCCTTCTGCCTCTCCATTCTTCCTCCATACTCGGGGTCCTTGGGCCTGTCCATTCTTCCTTCGTACACGGGGTCCTTGTGCCTCTCCATTCTTCCTCCGTACTCTGGGGTCTTTGTGCCTCTCCGTTCTTCCTCCATACTCGGGGTCCTTGGGCCTCTCCATTCTTCCTCCATACTCGGGGTCCTAGGGCCTCTCCATTCTTCCTCCATACTCGGGGACCTTGGGCCTCTCCATTCTTCCTCCATACTCGGGGTCCTTGGGCCTCTCCATTCTTCCTCCATACTCGGGGTCCTTGGGCCTCTCCATTTTTCCTCCATACTCGGGGTCCTTGGGCCTCTCCATTCTTCCTCCGTACTCGGGGTCCTTGGGCCTCTCCATTCTTCCTCCGTACTCGGGGTCCTTGGGCCTGTCCATTCTTCCTCCGTACACGGGGTCCTTGTGCCTCTCCATTCTTCCTCCATACTCGGGGTCCTTGGGCATCTCCATTCTTTCTCCATACTCGGGGTCCTTGGGCCTCTCCATTCTTCCTCCATACTCGGGGTCCTTGGGCCTCTCCATTCTTCCTCCATACTCGGGGTCCTTGGGCCTCTCCATTCTTCCTCCATACTCGGAGTCCTTGGGCCTCTCCATTCTTCCACCATACTCGGGGTCCTTGTGCCTCTCCATTCTTCCTCCATACTCGGGGTCCTTGGGCCTTTCCATTCTTCCTCCATACTCGGGGTCCTTGGGCCTCTCCATTCTTCCTTCGTACACGGGGTCCTTGTGCCTCTCCATTCTTCCTCCGTACTCTGGGGTCTTTGTGCCTCTCCGTTCTTCCTCCATACTCGAGGTCCTTGTACCTCTCCGTTCTTCCTCCATACTCTGGGTCCTTGTGCCTCTCCATTCTTCCTCCATACTCGGGGTCCTTGGGCCTGTCCATTCTTCATTCGTACACGGGGTCCTTGTGCCTCTCCATTCTTCCTCCGTACTCTGGGGTCTTTGTGCCTCTCCGTTCTTCCTCCATACTCTGGGTCCTTGTGCCTCTCCATTCTTCCTCCATACTCGGGGTCCTTGGGCCTGTCCATTCTTCCTTCGTACACGGGGTCCTTGTGCCTCTCCATTCTTCCTCCGTACTCTGGGGTCTTTGTGCCTCTCCGTTCTTCCTCCATACTCTGGGTCCTTGCGCCTCTCCATTGTTCCTCCATACTCGGGGTCCTTGGGCCTGTCCATTCTTCCTTCGTACACGGGGTCCTTGTGCCTCTCCATTCTTCCTCCGTACTCTGGGGTCTTTGTGCCTCTCCGTTCTTCCTCCATACTCTGGGTCCTTGTGCCTCTCCATTCTTCCTCCATACTCGGGGTCCTTGGGCCTCTCCATTCTTCCTCCATACTCGGGGTCCTTGGGCCTCTCCATTCTTCCTCCATACTCGGGGTCCTTGGGCCTCTCCATTCTTCCTCCATACTCGGGGTCCTTGGGCCTCTCCATTCTTCCTCCATACTCGGGGTCCTTGGGCATCTCCATTCTTCCTCCATACTCGGGGTCCTTGTGCCTCTCCATTCTTCCTCCATACTCGGGGTCCTTGTGCCTCTCCATTCTTCCTCCATACTCTGGGTCCTTGGGCCTTTCCATTCTTCCTCCATACTCGGGGTCCTTGGGCCTCTCCATTCTTCCTTCGTACACGGGGTCCTTGTGCCTCTCCATTCTTCCTCCGTACTCTGGGGTCTTTGTGCCTCTCCGTTCTTCCTCCATACTCGAGGTCCTTGTACCTCTCCGTTCTTCCTCCATACTCTGGGTCCTTGTGCCTCTCCATTCTTCCTCCATACTCGGGGTCCTTGGGCCTGTCCATTCTTCCTTCGTACACGGGGTCCTTGTGCCTCTCCATTCTTCCTCCGTACTCTGGGGTCTTTGTGCCTCTCCGTTCTTCCTCCATACTCTGGGTCCTTGTGCCTCTCCATTCTTCCTCCATACTCGGGGTCCTTGGGCCTGTCCATTCTTCCTTCGTACACGGGGTCCTTGTGCCTCTCCATTCTTCCTCCGTACTCTGGGGTCTTTGTGCCTCTCCGTTCTTCCTCCATACTCTGGGTCCTTGCGCCTCTCCATTCTTCCTCCATACTCGGGGTCCTTGGGCCTTTCCATTCTTCCTTCGTACACGAGGTCCTTGTGCCTCTCCATTCTTCCTCCGTACTCTGGGGTCTTTGTGCCTCTCCGTTCTTCCTCCATACTCTGGGTCCTTGTGCCTCTCCATTCTTCCTCCATACTCGGGGTCCTTGGGCCTGTCCATTCTTCCTTCGTACACGGGGTCCTTGTGCCTCTCCATTCTTCCTCCGTACTCTGGGGTCTTTGTGCCTCTCCGTTCTTCCTCCATACTCTGGGTCCTTGCGCCTCTCCATTCTTCCTCCATACTCGGGGTCCTTGGGCCTTTCCATTCTTCCTTCGTACACGAGGTCCTTGTGCCTCTCCATTCTTCCTCCGTACTCTGGGGTCTTTGTGCCTCTCCGTTCTTCCTCCATACTCTGGGTCCTTGTGCCTCTCCATTCTTCCTCCATACTCGGGGTCCTTGGGCCTGTCCATTCTTCCTTCGTACACGGGGTCCTTGTGCCTCTCCATTCTTCCTCCGTACTCTGGGGTCTTTGTGCCTCTCCGTTCTTCCTCCATACTCTGGGTCCTTGCGCCTCTCCATTCTTCCTCCATACTCGGGGTCCTTGGGCCTTTCCATTCTTCCTTCGTACACGAGGTCCTTGTGCCTCTCCATTCTTCCTCCGTACTCTGGGGTCTTTGTGCCTCTCCGTTCTTCCTCCATACTCTGGGTCCTTGTGCCTCTCCATTCTTCCTCCATACTCGGGGTCCTTGGACCTGTCCATTCTTCCTTCGTACACGGGGTCCTTGTGCCTCTCCATTCTTCCTCCGTACTCTGGGGTCTTTGTGCCTCTCCGTTCTTCCTCCATACTCGGGGTCCTTGGGTCTCTCCATTCTTCCTCCATACTCGGGGTCCTTGGGCCTCTCCATTCTTCCTCCATACTCGGGGTCCTAGGGCCTCTCCATTCTTCCTCCATACTCGGGGTCCTTGGGCCTCTCCATTCTTCCTCCATACTCGGGGTCCTTGGGCCTCTCCATTCTTCCTCCATACTCGGTGTCCTTGGGCCTCTCCATTTTTCCTCCATACTCGGGGTCCTTGGGCCTCTCCATTCTTCCTCCATACTCGGGGTCCTTGGGCCTCTCCATTCTTCCTCCATACTCGGGGTCCTTGTGCCTCTCCATTCTTCCTCCATACTCGGGGTCCTTGGGCCTGTCCATTCTTCCTCCGTACACGGGGTCCTTGTGCCTCTCCATTCTTCCTCCATACTCGGGGTCCTTGGGCCTCTCCATTCTTCCTCCATACTCGGGGTCCTTGGGCCTCTCCATTCTTCCTCCATACTCGGGGTCCTTGGGCCTCTCCATTCTTCCTCCATACTAGGGGTCCTTGGGCCTCTCCATTCTTCCTCCATACTCGGGGTCCTTGGGCCTCTCCATTCTTCCTCCATACTCGGGGTCCTTGTGCCTCTCCATTCTTCCTCCATACTCGGGGTCCTTGTGCCTCTCCATTCTTCCTCCATACTCGGGGTCCTTGGGCCTTTCCATTCTTCCTCCATACTCGGGGTCCTTGGGCCTCTCCATTCTTCCTTCGTACACGGGGTCCTTGTGCCTCTCCATTCTTCCTCCGTACTCTGGGGTCTTTGTGCCTCTCCGTTCTTCCTCCATACTCGAGGTCCTTGTACCTCTCCGTTCTTCCTCCATACTCTGGGTCCTTGTGCCTCTCCATTCTTCCTCCATACTCGGGGTCCTTGGGCCTGTCCATTCTTCCTTCGTACACGGGGTCCTTGTGCCTCTCCATTCTTCCTCCGTACTCTGGGGTCTTTGTGCCTCTCCGTTCTTCCTCCATACTCTGGGTCCTTGTGCCTCTCCATTCTTCCTCCATACTCGGGGTCCTTGGGTCTGTCCATTCTTCCTTCGTACACGGGGTCCTTGTGCCTCTCCATTCTTCCTCCGTACTCTGGGGTCTTTGTGCCTCTCCGTTCTTCCTCCATACTCTGGGTCCTTGCGCCTCTCCATTCTTCCTCCATACTCGGGGTCCTTGGGCCTGTCCATTCTTCCTTCGTACACGGGGTCCTTGTGCCTCTCCATTCTTCCTCCGTACTCTGGGGTCTTTGTGCCTCTCCGTTCTTCCTCCATACTCTGGGTCCTTGTGCCTCTCCATTCTTCCTCCATACTCGGGGTCCTTGGGCCTGTCCATTCTTCCTTCGTACACGGGGTCCTTGTGCCTCTCCATTCTTCCTCCGTACTCTGGGGTCTTTGTGCCTCTCCGTTCTTCCTCCATACTCGGGGTCCTTGGGCCTCTCCATTCTTCCTCCATACTCGGGGTCCTTGGGCCTCTCCATTCTTCCTCCATACTCGGGGTCCTTGGGCCTGTCCATTCTTCCTTCGTACACGGGGTCCTTGTGCCTCTCCATTCTTCCTCCGTACTCTGGGGTCTTTGTGCCTCTCCGTTCTTCCTCCATACTCTGGGTCCTTGCGCCTCTCCATTTTTCCTCCATACTCGGGGTCCTTGGGCCTGTCCATTCTTCCTTCGTACACGGGGTCCTTGTGCCTCTCCATTCTTCCTCCGTACTCTGGGGTCTTTGTGCCTCTCCGTTCTTCCTCCATACTCTGGGTCCTTGTGCCTCTCCATTCTTCCTCCATACTCGGGGTCCTTGGGCCTGTCCATTCTTCCTTCGTACACGGGGTCCTTGTGCCTCTCCATTCTTCCTCCGTACTCTGGGGTCTTTGTGCCTCTCCGTTCTTCCTCCATACTCGGGGTCCTTGGGCCTCTCCATTCTTCCTCCATACTCGGGGTCCTTGGGCCTCTCCATTCTTCCTCCATACTCGGGGTCCTAGGGCCTCTCCATTCTTCCTCCATACTCGGGGTCCTTGGGCCTCTCCATTCTTCCTCCATACTCGGGGTCCTTGGGCCTCTCCATTCTTCCTCCATACTCGGGGTCCTTTGGCCTCTCCATTTTTCCTCCATACTCGGGGTCCTTGGGCCTCTCCATTCTTCCTCCATACTCGGGGTCCTTGGGCCTCTCCATTCTTCCTCCATACTCGGGGTCCTTGTGCCTCTCCATTCTTCCTCCATACTCGGGGTCCTTGGGCCTGTCCATTCTTCCTCCGTACACGGGGTCCTTGTGCCTCTCCATTCTTCCTCCGTACTCTGGGGTCTTTGTGCCTCTCCGTTCTGCCTCCGTACTCTGGGTCCTTGTGCCTCTCCATTCTTCCTCCATACTCGGGGTCCTTGGGCCTGTCCATTCTTCCTTCGTACACGGGGTCCTTGTGCCTCTCCATTCTTCCTCCGTACTCTGGGGTCTTTGTTCCTCTCCGTTCTTCCTCCATACTCTGGGTCCTTGTGCCTCTCCATTCTTCCTCCATACTCGGGGTCCTTGGGCCTGTCCATTCTTCCTTCGTACACTGGGTCCTTGTGCCTCTCCATTCTTCCTCCGTACTCTGAGGTCTTTGTGCCTCTCCGTTCTTCCTCCATACTCTGGGTCCTTGTGCCTCTCCATTCTTCCTCCATACTCGGGGTCCTTGGGCCTGTCCATTCTTCCTTCGTACACGGGGTCCTTGTGCCTCTCCATTCTTCCTCCGTACTCTGAGGTCTTTGTGCCTCTCCGTTCTTCCTCCATACTCGAGGTCCTTGTACCTCTCCGTTCTTCCTCCATACTCTGGGTCCTTGTGCCTCTCCATTCTTCCTCCATACTCGGGGTCCTTGGGCCTGTCCATTCTTCCTTCGTACACGGGGTCCTTGTGCCTCTCCATTCTTCCTCCGTACTCTGGGGTCTTTGTGCCTCTCCGTTCTTCCTCCATACTCTGGGTCCTTGTGCCTCTCCATTCTTCCTCCATACTCGGGGTCCTTGGGCCTGTCCATTCTTCCTTCGTACACGGGGTCCTTGTGCCTCTCCATTCTTCCTCCGTACTCTGGGGTCTTTGTGCCTCTCCGTTCTTCCTCCATACTCTGGGTCCTTGTGCCTCTCCATTCTTCCTCCATACTCGGGGTCCTTGGGCCTGTCCATTCTTCCTTCGTACACGGGGTCCTTGTGCCTCTCCATTCTTCCTCCGTACTCTGGGGTCTTTGTGCCTCTCCGTTCTTCCTCCATACTCGAGGTCCTTGTACCTCTCCGTTCTTCCTCTATACTCTGGGTCCTTGTGCCTCTCCATTCTTCCTCCATACTCTGGGTCCTTGTGCCTCTCCATTCTTCCTCCATACTCTGGGTCCTTGTGCCTCTCCATTCTTCCTCCATACTCTGGGTCCTTGTGCCTCTCCATTCTTCCTCCATACTCTGGGTCCTTGTGCCTCTCCATTCTTCCTCCATACTCTGGGTCCTTGTGCCTCTCCATTCTTCCTCCATACTCGGGGTCCTTGGGCCTCTCCATTCTTCCTCCATACTCGGGGTCCTTGGGCCTCTCCATTCTTCCTTCGTACACGGGGTCCTTGGGCCTCTCCATTCTTCCTCCGTACTCTGGGGTCTTTGTGCCTCTCCGTTCTCCTCCATACTCGAGGTCCTTGTGCCTCTCCATTCTTCCTCCATACTCGGGGTCCTTGGGCCTCTCCATTCTTCCTCCATACTCGGGGTCCTTGGGCCTCTCCATTCTTCCTCCATACTCGGGGTCCTTGGGCCTCTCCATTCTTCCTCCATACTCGGGGTCCTTGGGCCTCTCCATTCTTCCTCCATACTCGGGGTCCTAGGGCCTCTCCATTCTTCCTCCATACTCGGGGTCCTTGGGCCTCTCCATTTTTCCTCCATACTCGGGGTCCTTGGGCCTCTCCATTCTTCCTCCATACTCGGGGTCCTTGTGCCTCTCCATTTTTCCTCCATACTCGGGGTCCTTGGGCCTCTCCATTCTTCCTCCATACTCGGGGTCCTTGTGCCTCTCCATTCTTCCTCCATACTCGGGGTCCTTGGGCCTCTCCATTCTTCCTCCATACTCGGGGTCCTAGGGCCTCTCCATTCTTCCTCCATACTCGGGGTCCTTGGGCCTCTCCATTCTTCCTCCATACTCGGGGTCCTTGGGCCTCTCCATTCTTCCTCCATACTCGGGGTCCTTGGGCCTCTCCATTCTTCCTCCATACTCGGGGTCCTTGGGCCTCTCCATTCTTCCTCCATACTCGGGGTCCTTGGGCCTCTCCATTCTTCCTCCATACTCGGGGTCCTTGGGCCTCTCCATTCTTCCTCCATACTCGGGGTCCTTGGGCCTCTCCATTCTTCCTCCATACACGGGGTCCTTGTGCCTCTCCATTCTTCCTCCATACTCGGGGTCCTTGTGCCTCTCCATTCTTCCTCCATACTCGGGGTCCTTGGGCCTTTCCATTCTTCCTCCATACTCGGGGTCCTTGGGCCTCTCCATTCTTCCTTCGTACACGGGGTCCTTGTGCCTCTCCGTTCTTCCTCCATACTCGAGGTCCTTGTACCTCTCCGTTCTTCCTCCATACTCTGGGTCCTTGTGCCTCTCCATTCTTCCTCCATACTCGGGGTCCTTGGGCCTGTCCATTCTTCCTTCGTACACGGGGTCCTTGTGCCTCTCCATTCTTCCTCCGTACTCTGGGGTCTTTGTGCCTCTCCGTTCTTCCTCCATACTCTGGGTCCTTGTGCCTCTCCATTCTTCCTCCATACTCGGGGTCCTTGGGCTGTCCATTCTTCCTTCGTACACGGGGTCCTTGCGCCTCTCCATTCTTCCTCCGTACTCTGGGGTCTTTGTGCCTCTCCGTTCTTCCTCCATACTCTGGGTCCTTGCGCCTCTCCATTCTTCCTCCATACTCGGGGTCCTTGGGCCTGTCCATTCTTCCTTCGTACACGGGGTCCTTGTGCCTCTCCATTCTTCCTCCGTACTCTGGGGTCTTTGTGCCTCTCCGTTCTTCCTCCATACTCGGGGTCCTTGGGCCTCTCCATTCTTCCTCCATACTCGGGGTCCTTGGGCCTCTCCATTCTTCCTCCACACTCGGGGTCCTTGGGCCTCTCCATTCTTCCTCCATACTCGGGGTCCTAGGGCCTCTCCATTCTTCCTCCATACTCGGGGTCCTTGGGCCTCTCCATTCTTCCTCCATACTCGGGGTCCTTGGGCCTCTCCATTCTTCCTCCATACTCGGGGTCCTTGGGCCTCTCCATTTTTCCTCCATACTCGGGGTCCTTGGGCCTCTCCATTCTTCCTCCATACTCGGGGTCCTTGGGCCTCTCCATTCTTCCTCCATACTCGGGGTCCTTGTGCCTCTCCATTCTTCCTCCATACTCGGGGTCCTTTGGCCTGTCCATTCTTCCTCCGTACACGGGGTCCTTGTGCCTCTCCATTCTTCCTCCATACTCGGGGTCCTTGGGCATCTCCATTCTTCCTCCATACTCGGGGTCCTTGGGCCTCTCCATTCTTCCTCCATACTCGGGGTCCTTGGGCCTCTCCATTCTTCCTCCATACTCGGGGTCCTTGGGCCTCTCCATTCTTCCTCCATACTCGGGGACCTTGGGCCTCTCCATTCTTCCTCCATACTCGGGGTCCTTGTGCCTCTCCATTCTTCCTCCATACTCGGGGTCCTTGGGCCTTTCCATTCTTCCTCCATACTCGGGGTCCTTGGGCCTCTCCATTCTTCCTCCATACTCGGGGTCCTTGGGCCTCTCCATTCTTCCTCCATACTCGGGGTCCTTGGGCCTCTCCATTCTTCCTCCATACTCGGGGTCCTTGGGCCTCTCCATTCTTCCTCCATACTCGGGGTCCTTGTGCCTCTCCATTCTTCCTCCATACTCGGGGTCCTTGTGCCTTTCCATTCTTCCTCCATACTCGGGGTCCTTGGGCCTCTCCATTTTTCCTCCATACTCGGGGTCCTTGGGCCTCTCCATTCTTCCTCCATACTCGGGGTCCTTGGGCCTCTCCATTCTTCCTCCATACTCGGGGTCCTTGTGCCTCTCCATTCTTCCTCCATACTCGGGGTCCTTTGGCCTGTCCATTCTTCCTCCGTACACGGGGTCCTTGTGCCTCTCCATTCTTCCTCCATACTCGGGGTCCTTGGGCATCTCCATTCTTCCTCCATACTCGGGGTCCTTGGGCCTCTCCATTCTTCCTCCATACTCGGGGTCCTTGGGCCTCTCCATTCTTCCTCCATACTCGGGGTCCTTGGGCCTCTCCATTCTTCCTCCATACTCGGGGACCTTGGGCCTCTCCATTCTTCCTCCATACTCGGGGTCCTTGTGCCTCTCCATTCTTCCTCCATACTCGGGGTCCTTGGGCCTTTCCATTCTTCCTCCATACTCGGGGTCCTTGGGCCTCTCCATTCTTCCTTCATACACGGGGTCCTTGTGCCTCTCCATTCTTCCTCTGTACTCTGGGGTCTTTGTGCCTCTCCGTTCTTCCTCCATACTCGAGGTCCTTGTACCTCTCCGTTCTTCCTCCATACTCTGGGTCCTTGTGCCTCTCCATTCTTCCTCCATACTCGGGGTCCTTGGGCCTGTCCATTCTTCCTTCGTACACGGGGTCCTTGTGCCTCTCCATTCTTCCTCCGTACTCTGGGGTCTTTGTGCCTCTCCGTTCTTCCTCCATACTCGGGGTCCTTGTGCCTCTCCATTCTTCCTCCATACTCGGGGTCCTTGGGCCTGTCCATTCTTCCTTCGTACACGGGGTCCTTGTGCCTCTCCATTCTTCCTCCGTACTCTGGGGTCTTTGTGCCTCTCCGTTCTTCCTCCATACTCTGGGTCCTTGCGCCTCTCCATTGTTCCTCCATACTCGGGGTCCTTGGGCCTGTCCATTCTTCCTTCGTACACGGGGTCCTTGTGCCTCTCCATTCTTCCTCCGTACTCTGGGGTCTTTGTGCCTCTCCGTTCTTCCTCCATACTCTGGGTCCTTGTGCCTCTCCATTCTTCCTCCATACTCGGGGTCCTTGGGCCTCTCCATTCTTCCTCCATACTCGGGGTCCTTGGGCCTCTCCATTCTTCCTCCATACTCGGGGTCCTTGGGCCTGTCCATTCTTCCTCCATACTCGGGGTCCTTGGGCCTCTCCATTCTTCCTCCATACTCGGGGTCCTTGGGCCTCTCCATTCTTCCTCCATACTCGGGGTCCTTGGGCCTCTCCATTCTTCCTCCATACTCGGGGTCCTTGGGCCTCTCCATTCTTCCTCCATACTCGGGGTCCTTGGGCCTCTCCATTCTTCCTCCATACTCGGGGTCCTTGGGCCTCTCCATTCTTCCTCCATACTCGGGGTCCTTGTGCCTCTCCATTCTTCCTCCATACTCGGGGTCCTTGTGCCTTTCCATTCTTCCTCCATACTCGGGGTCCTTGGGCCTCTCCATTCTTCCTTCGTACACGGGGTCCTTGTGCCTCTCCATTCTTCCTCCGTACTCTGGGGTCTTTGTGCCTCTCCGTTCTTCCTCCATACTCGAGGTCCTTGTACCTCTCCGTTCTTCCTCCATACTCTGGGTCCTTGTGCCTCTCCATTCTTCCTCCATACTCGGGGTCCTTGGGCCTGTCCATTCTTCCTTCGTACACGGGGTCCTTGTGCCTCTCCATTCTTCCTCCATACTCTGGGGTCTTTGTGCCTCTCCGTTCTTCCTCCATACTCTGGGTCCTTGTGCCTCTCCATTCTTCCTCCATACTCGGGGTCCTTGGGCCTGTCCATTCTTCCTTCGTACACGGGGTCCTTGTGCCTCTCCATTCTTCCTCCGTACTCTGGGGTCTTTGTGCCTCTCCGTTCTTCCTCCATACTCGGGGTCCTTGGGCCTCTCCATTCTTCCTCCATACTCGGGGTCCTTGGGCCTCTCCATTCTTCCTCCATACTCGGGGTCCTAGGGCCTCTCCATTCTTCCTCCATACTCGGGGTCCTTGGGCCTCTCCATTCTTCCTCCATACTCGGGGTCCTTGGGCCTCTCCATTCTTCCTCCATACTCGGGGTCCTTGGGCCTCTCCATTCTTCCTCCATACTCGGGGTCCTTGGGCCTCTCCATTCTTCCTCCATACTCGGGGTCCTAGGGCCTCTCCATTCTTCCTCCATACTCGGGGTCCTTGGGCCTCTCCATTCTTCCTCCATACTCGGGGTCCTTGGGCCTCTCCATTCTTCCTCCATACTCGGGGTCCTTGGGCCTCTCCATTTTTCCTCCATACTCGGGGTCCTTGGGCCTCTCCATTCTTCCTCCATACTCGGGGTCCTTGGGCCTCTCCATTCTTCCTCCATACTCGGGGTCCTTGTGCCTCTCCATTCTTCCTCCATACTCGGGGTCCTTGGGCCTGTCCATTCTTCCTCCGTACACGGGGTCCTTGTGCCTCTCCATTCTTCCTCCATACTCGGGGTCCTTGGGCCTCTCCATTCTTCCTCCATACTCGGGGTCCTTGGGCCTCTCCATTCTTCCTCCATACTCGGGGTCCTTGGGCCTCTCCATTCTTCCTCCATACTCGGGGTCCTTGGGCCTCTCCATTCTTCCTCCATACTCGGGGTCCTTGTGCCTCTCCATTCTTCCTCCATACTCGGGGTCCTTGTGCCTCTCCATTCTTCCTCCATACTCGGGGTCCTTGGGCCTTTCCATTCTTCCTCCATACTCGGGGTCCTTGGGCCTCTCCATTCTTCCTTCGTACACGGGGTCCTTGTGCCTCTCCATTCTTCCTCCGTACTCTGGGGTCTTTGTGCCTCTCCGTTCTTCCTCCATACTCGAGGTCCTTGTACCTCTCCGTTCTTCCTCCATACTCTGGGTCCTTGTGCCTCTCCATTCTTCCTCCATACTCGGGGTCCTTGGGCCTGTCCATTCTTCCTTCGTACACGGGGTCCTTGTGCCTCTCCATTCTTCCTCCGTACTCTGGGGTCTTTGTGCCTCTCCGTTCTTCCTCCATACTCTGGGTCCTTGTGCCTCTCCATTCTTCCTCCATACTCGGGGTCCTTGGGCCTGTCCATTCTTCCTTCGTACACGGGGTCCTTGTGCCTCTCAATTCTTCCTCCGTACTCTGGGGTCTTTGTGCCTCTCCGTTCTTCCTCCATACTCTGGGTCCTTGCGCCTCTCCATTCTTCCTCCATACTCGGGGTCCTTGGGCCTGTCCATTCTTCCTTCGTACACGGGGTCCTTGTGCCTCTCCATTCTTCCTCCGTACTCTGGGGTCTTTGTGCCTCTCCGTTCTTCCTCCATACTCTGGGTCCTTGTGCCTCTCCATTCTTCCTCCATACTCGGGGTCCTTGGGCCTGTCCATTCTTCCTTCGTACACGGGGTCCTTGTGCCTCTCCATTCTTCCTCCGTACTCTGGGGTCTTTGTGCCTCTCCGTTCTTCCTCCATACTCTGGGTCCTTGTGCCTCTCCATTCTTCCTCCATACTCTGGGTCCTTGTGCCTCTCCATTCTTCCTCCATACTCGGGGTCCTTGGGCCTGTCCATTCTTCCTTCGTACACGGGGTCCTTGGGCCTCTCCATTCTTCCTCCATACTCGGGGTCCTAGGGCCTCTCCATTCTTCCTCCATACTCGGGGTCCTTGGGCCTCTCCATTCTTCCTCCATACTCGGGGTCCTTGGGCCTCTCCATTCTTCCTCCATACTCGGGGTCCTTGGGCCTCTCCATTCTTCCTCCATACTCGGGGTCCTTGGGCCTCTCCATTTTTCCTCCATACTCGGGGTCCTTGGGCCTCTCCATTCTTCATCCATACTCGGGGTCCTTGGGCCTCTCCATTCTTCCTCCATACTCGGGGTCCTTGTGCCTCTCCATTCTTCCTCCATACTCGGGGTCCTTGGGCCTGTCCATTCTTCCTCCGTACACGGGGTCCTTGTGCCTCTCCATTCTTCCTCCGTACTCTGGGGTCTTTGTGCCTCTCCATTCTTCCTCCATACTCGGGGTCCTTGGGCCTGTCCATTCTTCCTCCGTACACGGGGTCCTTGTGCCTCTCCATTCTTCCTCCGTACTCTGGGTCCTTGTGCCTCTCCATTCTTCCTCCATACTCGGGGTCCTTGGGCCTGTCCATTCTTCCTTCGTTCACGGGGTCCTTGTGCCTCTCCATTCTTCCTCCGTACTCTGGGGTCTTTGTTCCTCTCCGTTCTTCCTCCATACTCTGGGTCCTTGTGCCTCTCCATTCTTCCTCCATACTCGGGGTCCTTGGGCCTGTCCATTCTTCCTTCGTACACGGGGTCCTTGTGCCTCTCCATTCTTCCTCCGTACTCTGAGGTCTTTGTGCCTCTCCGTTCTTCCTCCATACTCTGGGTCCTTGTGCCTCTCCATTCTTCCTCCATACTCGGGGTCTGTGGGCCTGTCCATTCTTCCTTCGTACACGGGGTCCTTGTGCCTCTCCATTCTTCCTCCGTACTCTGGGGTCTTTGTGCCTCTCCGTTCTTTTTCCATACTCGGGGTCCTTGTACCTCTCCGTTCTTCCTCCATACTCGGGGTCCTTGGGCCTCTCCATTCTTCCTCCATACTCGGGGTCCTTGGGCCTCTCCATTCTTCCTCCATACTCGGGGTCCTTGGGCCTCTCCATTCTTCCTCCATACTCGGGGTCCTTGGGCCTCTCCATTCTTCCTCCATACTCGGGGTCCTTGTGCCTCTCCATTCTTCCTCCATACTCGGGGTCCTTGGGCCTCTCCATTCTTCCTCCATACTCGGGGTCCTTGGGCCTCTCCATTCTTCCTCCATACTCGGGGTCCTTGGGCCTCTCCATTCTTCCTCCATACTCGGGGTCCTTGGGCCTCTCCATTCTTCCTCCATACTCGGGGTCCTTGGGCCTCTCCATTCTTCCTCCATACTCAGGGTCCTAGGGCCTCTCCATTCTTCCTCCATACTCGGGGTCCTTGGGCCTCTCCATTCTTCCTCCATACTCGGGGTCCTTGGGCCTCTCCATTCTTCCTCCATACTCGGGGTCCTTGGGCCTCTCCATTTTTCCTCCATACTCGGGGTCCTTGGGCCTCTCCATTCTTCCTCCATACTCGGGGTCCTTGTGCCTCTCCATTCTTCCTCCATACTCGGGGTCCTTGGGCCTCTCCATTTTTCCTCCATACTCGGGGTCCTTGGGCCTCTCCATTCTTCCTCCATACTCGGGGTCCTTGGGCCTCTCCATTCTTCCTCCATACTCGGAGTCCTTGTGCCTCTCCATTCTTCCTCCATACTCGGGGTCCTTGTGCCTCTCCATTCTTCCTCCATACTCGGGGTCCTTGGGCCTTTCCATTCTTCCTCCATACTCAGGGTCCTTGGGCCTCTCCATTCTTCCTTCGTACACGGGGTCCTTGTGCCTCTCCATTCTTCCTCCGTACTCTGGGGTCTTTGTGCCTCTCCGTTCTTCCTCCATACTCGAGGTCCTTGTACCTCTCCGTTCTTCCTCCATACTCTGGGTCCTTGTGCCTCTCCATTCTTCCTCCATACTCGGGGTCCTTGGGCCTGTCCATTCTTCCTCCATACTCGGGGTCCTTGGGCCTCTCCATTCTTCCTCCATACTCGGGGTCCTTGGGCCTCTCCATTCTTCCTCCATACTCGGGGTCCTAGGGCCTCTCCATTCTTCTTCCATACTCGGGGTCCTTGTGCCTCTCCATTCTTCCTCCATACTCGGGGTCCTATGGCCTCTCCATTCTTCCTCCATACTCGGGGTCCTTGGGCCTCTCCATTCTTCCTCCATACTCTGGGTCCTTGGGCCTCTCCATTCTTTCTCCATACTTGGGGTCCTTGGGCCTCTCCATTCTTCCTCCATACTCGGGGTCCTTGGGCCTCTCCATTCTTCCTCCATACTCGGGGTCCTTGTGCCTCTCCATTCTTCCTCCATACTCGGGGTCCTTGGGCCTCTCCATTCTTCCTCCATACTCGGGGTCCTTGGTTTCCAAATGAAATGCAAAAGTTGCTCTCATCAGAAAAAAGGACTTTGGACCACTGAGCAAAAGAGCAGGTCTGTTTTTCTTTAACCCAGGTAAGACGCTTCTGATGTTGTTTGATGTTCAGGAGCGGCTTGACAAGAGGAATACGACATTTGAAGCCCATGTCCAGGATCCGCCTGTGTGTGGTGGCTCTTGATGCACTGACTCCAGCCTCAGTCCACTCCTTGTGAAAGCCCCCAACACTTTTGAGTGGCCTTTTCCTGACAATCCTCTCCAGGCTGCGGTCATCCCTGCTGCTTTTTCTTCCAGACTTTTCCCTTCCACATAACTTTCTATTAATGTGCTTTGATACAGCACTTTGGGAACATCCAACTTCTTTTGCAATTCCCTTTTGAGGCTTTCCCTCCTTATGGAGGGTGTCAATGATGGTGTCAGGTCAGCAGTCTTTCCCATGATTGGGATTCCTGCTAAACCAGACTGAGAGACCATTTAAAGGCTCAGGAACCCTTTGCAGGTGTTATGGCTGAATGAGCTGATTAGAGTGGGACACTTTGAGCCGAGAATATTCCACCTTTTCACAATATTCTCATTTTCTGAGATTGTGGATTTGGGGTTTTCATGAGCTGTAAGCCATAATCATCACAATGATGACAAATCACGGCTTGAACTATCTTGCTTTGCATGGAATGAGTCTCATATATTAGTTTCACCTTTTAAGTTGCTGCACTGAAATAAATGAATGAATGCTCCAGATTCTCATTTTTACAGTTTCACCTGCATGTTAAAAAAATCTGAAGAATATGTTTAAAAAATATATATTTTAAAAAAGATTTTTCAAATATTTTGTAATATATAAAAAACGCATTTCAACATGTAGTGTATATATATATATATATATATTTATTGAAATACGTCTTTCAATATATTGAATACGGCCCAAATAGTAGCATTTGAAATATATTTTTCTTCCATGTAGGACTGGCCGAGGGATCCCACAGAGAGCCCAGATGATTGGACAGAACCGGCCAGAGACGCCAACAACCACAACAAAATCTATATCAAGCCATGTACTGAGGATGTTGGATTTAGCCACAATAGGAGGAAGATGGACTCATGCCCAACCCCCCCCCCCCCCGGCCCAATTTTTGTTTTGTAAAGGAGTTCTATACCTGCAGTTGTGGCTTTCATTCATTTAGTCCTCACTCAAGGCAGAGGGTCCTTCAGCCCGGGTTCACACTGTGCGGCACATCGCATGTGATTCATGCAGGAACTGCACCGGATTCCTGCACAAATCACATGCGATTTGAGCCATACATTTTGTATGACTCAAATCGCATCCGCTCCAAAAAAGGTGCAGGACTCTTTTTTTCCCGCTACTGATTGGCATCGCACAAGTGTTCGCACCCATGCAATGCGAATTCTAATAATCGCACTGCGTTTTGTGATCTGTTTCGGGGTGTCGTTAATTTGACACCCGTACCAGATTGCATGGATGCCGTGTGATTGCAATGCGGTGCGGGAAACGCACAGGATTCGCAGCGTTTCCCGCACTGCGTAGTGTGAACCAGGGCTCAGGGCAGATGTACCTTTTACTTTGGTAATGAATGCTTTTTTCTTCCCCTGATGAAGACTAACGCAGGTCATAGACGGGTCAAAAAGCGTCCGTTTAAAAAAAAACAAAACGAAAAATCGGTCGTTCGATCGGCCGACGTTACCACCAATGGTAAAAAAAAAATCGGTCGATTTTCGTCCCGTCTACGGCCGACATTTAATTACTTCTGTCCCTGCAGAGAGCTCCGCTATTATATTTGACATGAAAGTCTTGCGGTTGCAACAATGTATCCATTTGTATCCATTTCGGATACAGGTGGTTTTATTCGGATACAAATAGATACATTGTTGCAACCGCAAGACTTTCATGTAAAATATAATAGCGGACTGGAATTCTTCTTCTTCCAGGTCCCGGCTCATGCGCAGATTTTTTATTGGTAAAACGATCTGCCAATTTGGCCATCATTGCCGGGAAAATCGGGGCGATTGGCAAAATTGGCCCATTTTGTTTTCCAACTTTTACCGATAAAAAAAATGTGCCAAAACCCCGAAAACCAGCCGACCAATTAACCCACTAATGGTGCGAAATTCGTCCGACTTTCAACCCGTCTATGGCTGGCATAGGAGTTAGTCGAAATGCGGCAGAAATCTTGTGTGATGTGATCATGACGGTATGTACAATTCTGTAGAGAGATCGGAGCGTTCATCTCTATCCAATTCTTTTTGTGTTTTGCATAATAAAAGATTGATTTTATATTTCTGTTTCTATTGGTTGTCTCTCTGTTTGGCTGCAAGAAAGTCCCAGAGGAGATGTCATTCTTCTCGCTACAATTCGGGGGGCGGAGCATCCCTTCGCTCACCTTTTCTTCTTTGATATCTATATGTATTATGTGACTGTGGACGGCCAATCATAAGTGGCCGAGGCATTCCTGCCATGCAGCCGCACATACACCAGGGATGTGTATCAGACGTGCAAAATGAAGAAATACGTTTTGTGTCATTATTTGGCTCATTTTGTTTCGTTCCGTTAGTTGAATTCGTTTTTCGGAATTCGTTTCGCTTGTTCGAATTCGACCGAATTGTAAATATCGAACGGATTTGAAAATAATTCCAATAAATCCATAATCCACCCTCCTTGGTAAACGGGCTCTCTGAGGAGTTGCCGGAACACATTTTCACAGTGGGAGCCTTTGCTGATCACTACTCATGTCACCACAGAGAAGTATTGCAGTCTTTTCTAATCCATTCTATTCTTTTCTATTCTAATGTATTTTATTCTATTGTTTTTATATACTATTCTATTCTTTGATTCTCTATTCTAATCTTTTCTATTCTAGTCTTTGATATTCTATTCTATTCTAATTTATTCTATTCCTTTATTTTCTGTTCTAATTTACTCTGTTTTACTCTATTATTTTCTATTCTGTTCTTTGATTTTCTATTCTAATCTTTTCTATTCTAAATGATTCTATTGCTTTATTTTCTGTTCTATTTTGCTTTGATTTACTTTATTGTTTTCTATTCTATTATTTGATTTTCTAATCTAATCTTTTGTATTCTATTCTAATTGATTCTATTCTTTGACATTCTGTTCTATTCTAATTTATTATATTCCTTTATTTTCCATTCTATTTTACTCTATTATTTTCTATTCTATTCTAATCTTTTCTATTCTATTCTAATTCATTCTATTCTTTTTCGATTCTAGTCTTTGATTTTCTATTATAATCCTTTCTATTCTCTTCTTTGATAGTTTATTCTAATCTTTTCTATTCTAATTGATTCTATTCTATTCTTTGATATTCTATTCTAATTGATTTTATTATTTTCTATTCTATTCTTTGATTTTCTATTGTAATCTTTTATATTCTAATTGATTCTATTGCTTTATTTTCTGTTCTATTTTGCTTTGATTTATTCTATTGTTTTCTATTCTATTATTTGATTTTCTAATCTAATCTTTTCTATTCTATTCTAATTGATTCTTTGACATTCTGTTCTATTCTAATTTGTTATATTCCTTTATTTTTCATTCTATTTTATTCTATTATTTTCTATTCTAGTCTTTGATTTTCTATTATATTCTTTTCTATTCTAATTGATTCCATTCCTTTATTTTCTGTTCTATTTTGCTCTGCTTTACTCTATTATTTTATATTCTATTCTTTGATTTTCTAATCTAATCTTTTCTATTCTATTCTATTCTAATTGAGTCTATTCTTTTCTATTCTATTCTTTGATATTCTATACTATTCTATTCTATTCTAATTTATTCTATTCCTTTAGTTTCTACTTTATTTTGCTCTGCTTTACTCTATTATTTGCTATTCTATTCTTTGATTTTTCTATTCTAATTGATTATATTCTTTTCTATTCTATTCCTTGATATTATATACTATTCTAATTTATTCTATTCCTTTATTTTCTACTTTTTGTTCTGCTTTACTCTATTATTTTCTATTCTATTCTAATTCATTCTATTATTTTCTCTTCTATTCTTTGATATTCCATTCTATTCTAATTTATTCTATTCCTTTATTTTCTACTTTATTTTGCTCTACTTTACTCTATTATTTTCTATTCTATTCTTTGATTTTCTATTCTAATTCATTCTATTATTTTCTATTCTATTCTTTGATATTCTATTCTATTCTAATTTATTTTATTCCTTTATTTTCTACTTTATTTTGCTCTGCTTTACTCTATTATTTTCTATTCTATTCTTTGATTTTCTATTCTAATCATTTCTATTCTTTTCTGTACTTTGATATCCCATTCTTTTTTAAATATAAATATTTATTGATTTTTCAGATTAACAAGTTAAATACATAATTTATAAAAACATACACACAGTATCAAAAACATTAATCTTTTCATTTTATCCCCTGCCCTCCTACCAATGCATTAGTATTCTATTCTAATTGATTCTATTCTTTGACATTCTATTCTATTCTAATTTATTATATTCCTTTATTTTCCATTCTATTTTACTCTATTATTTTCTATTTTAGTCTTTGATTTTCTATTCTATTCTAATCTTTTCTATTCTATTCTAATTGATTCTATTCTTTTTCTATTCTAGTCTTTGATTTTCTATTATAATCCTTTCTATTCTCTTCTTTGATATTTTATTCTAATCTTTTCCAGTTTAATTGATTCTATTATTGTCTATTCTATTCTTTGATATTCTATTCTATTCTAATTTATTATATTCCTTTATTTTCTATTCTATTTTGCTCTGTTTTACTCTATTAGTTTCTACTCTATATTTTGATTTTCTATTCTAATCTTTTCTATTCTATTCTAATTTATTATATTCTTTACTATTCTATTATTTGATTTTCTATTATAATCTTTTCTTTTCCTTTCTGTTCTATTCTTTGATATTCTATTCTAATCTTTTCTATTCTAATTGATTCTATTCCTTTATTTTCTGTTCTATTTTGCTCTATTTTACTTTATTATTTTCTATTCTATTCTTTTATTTTCTATTCTAATATTTTCTATTCTAATTGATTCTATTCTTTTCTATTCTATTATTTGATTTTCTATTATAATCTTTTATATTCTTTTCTGTTCTATTCTTTGCTATTCTATTTTATTTTTTTTCTATTCTATTCTTTTCTATTCCCTTATTTTCTATTCTATTTTGCTCTGTTATACTCTGTTATTTTCTACTGTATTCTGTTCTATTCTTTTATTTTCTATTATGTTCCTTTTTCTACTATTCTTTTCTTTTCTTTCCTATTCTATTATTTTATTTTCTGTTCTCTTCTTTTCTATTTCTTTATTATGTTCTATTTTATTCTATTCCTCTTTCAAATTCAAACTGGTTTTTGAATTTGCTTCCGAATGTGTTTTCACATTCGAATCGATTAAAATATTGGCCAAATTTTGTTTTATTATTTCAGATTCCTTTAAATCCGTTACTATTGTAATTTGGAGACATTCAAATCTCTGAATAATGAAAAATTTGTCCGAATTTCGATTCGGAACGAAACGAACTGCACATGTCTAATATGCCTACATGCAGCTGTAGGGCGGGGAATGCCTCCACTGCAATCAAGTTTAGATTTCAGGGGGCAGCAGTAATTGGGGATTCCCCAGCGAGTATGAATACCGATACCTTTGCAGTGCGATTTGAGCCCATACAAAATAAATGGGATCCAATCACACTGCAACGAATCACATGTGATTTGAACAGGAACGTGGAGCGAATCCTATCTAAATCGCATGAGGGTTTTCCCGCTGTGTAAACCCAGGCTGAAGTCGCTATGTGGGTTCACACAGGAGCGGTGCGGGAAAACGCATGTGATCGGAGAGGAATCGCGCCGCATTCCGTCTCAAACTGCATGTGATTCTTTGCAGTGCGATTTGAGCCCATTCAGTTTGCGTGGGCTCCAATCGCACCGCAAAGGTATCGGTTTTAGGTAGCGGAGCATTTTCCCGACTACAAGTACTCGTGCATAATGCTTAGTTCCGGCACCGATATCGGAATCTAGTAGTAAGTGGCCCAAAGTTCAGAGGTCAGTAGTACGTGGCTAAGTGGTGCTCTATCCCACAGCTCACCATTCTCCCTGGAGGGTGGAGCCCTCTGTGCGCAGCATGGGCTCCCTTTCTTCTTTTCATGGGGTCTAGAAGGCTTGCGATTGGATTAGCAGTGGCTAATCGCATCATTAGACCGTCATAGCCCACATGGAAGAAAAATATATTTGAAATATATTTTTAAAATATTCTTCCCAAATGTATTGACAAATATTTGAAATGCTACAATTTTGGGCGGTCTTTCCTGACTCCGCGGCTGGGACGATACGCTGCCGCTCTGCCCAATGGACCTCATAAACAGGTCAGATACTGGGACAGCCTGAGTGGGTCCCCCTGGCTCTTCTGTCGGTCCCGAGGACCACACCAAGCCCCTACAAAATCCCAGCAAGGCACTGGAGACCTAACTTAGTGGGGGGGGTGGTCCTGGATAGAGGGAGAAGCACCTTTTGGCAGCCTTCACAATGACTGTACACCTGGCCTAGTCATCATAGCCACCCACATTTCACTGGCTGTATTATCATAATGGATCTTATGTGAACGCATCCCTGGAGAGGGACACGCACACGCGCCAGGGGAAGATGACTAAGTGATCTCCCTGTGCCGTGCCACCGGAATATTTATCTTGGCAATTGGGCTTCTACACCCTAGTGTATTACTCCAATAGATTGAAGGCGATTTGGAACCCTCTGGACTTCTCCTAACAATGCATCGTACTCCGCGTACCAAACCTAAACATCGGGCTCAACAGCAATCCCCTCCACAGGGCCACGTCACTAAGCTAACACCTAGCCCGCCTGAGCCTGATGACAACACTCAGCTTCCTGGAGACCCTGAGTCTAATGGAGATAGTCAGTGGCAATTCCCATCGGGGATGGCTGACCCTCTTGAACAAAATCCCGAAGCCTTACTACACATATTCCGTGCTATAGTGCGAGAGGAGATTACAGTTGCCTCCCGTAAATTATCTTCTTATCTGGTGAGAGGCTTAAAAGAATTGGGCCTTCACGCTCATCAATTAGAACAACGTATGGATCTGGCGACTACGGTCTTGGAGGTCATGAACAGGAGGTGGATGATCTACAGTCAGGTCCATCAATATTGGGACATGGACACAATTCTAACATTTTTGGCTCTATACACCACCACAATGGATTGGAAATGAAACGAACAAGATGTGCTTTAACTGCAGACTGTCAGCTTTAATTTGAGGCATTTACATCCAAATCAGGTGAACGGTGTAGGAATTACAACAGTTTTCATATTTGCCTCCCACTTGTTAAGGGACCAAAAGTAATGGGACAGAATAATAATCATAAATCAAACTTTCACTTTTTAATACTTGGTTGCAAATCCTTTGCAGTCAATTACAGCCTGAAGTGTGGAACGCATAGACATCACCAGACATTGGGTTTCATCCCTGGTGATGCTCTGCCAGGCCTCTACTGCAACTGTCTTCAGTTCCTGCTTGTTCTTGGGGCATTTTCCCTTCAGTTTTGTCTTCAGCAAGTGAAATGCATGCTCAATCGGATTCAGGTCAGGTGATTGACTTGGCCATTGCAGAACATTCCACTTCTTTGGTTGCTTTTGCAGTCTGCTTTGGGTCATTGTCCATCTGCACTGTGAAGCGTCCAATGAGTTCTGAAGCATTTGGCTGAATATGAGCAGATAATATTCCCGAAACACTTCACAATTCATCCGGCTGCTTTTGTCAGCAGTCACATCATCAATAAATACAAGAGAAGCAGTTCCATTGGCAGCCATACATGCCCACGCCATGACACTACCACCACCATGATCACTGATGAGGTGGTCTGCTTAGGACCATGAGCAGTTCCTTCTCCATACTCTTCTCTTCCCATCACTCTGGTACAAGTTGATGTCGGTCTCATCTGTCCATAGGATGTTGTTCCAGAACTGTGAAGGCTTTTTTACATGTCGTTTGGCAAACTCTAATCCGGCCTTCCTGTTTTTGAGGCTCACCAATGGTTTCCATCTTGTGGTGAACCCTCTGTATTCACTGTGGTGAAGTCTTCTCTTGATTGGTGACTTTGACACACATACACCTACCTCCTGGAGAGTGTTCTTGATCTGGCCAACTGTTGTGAAGGGTATTTTCTTCACCAGGGAAAGAATTCTTCGGTCATCCACCACAGTTGTTTTCCGTGGTCTTCCGGGTCTTTTGGTGTTGCTGAGCTCACCGGTGCGTTCCTTGTTTTTAAGAATGTTCCAAACAGTTGTTTTGGCCACACCTAATGTTTTTGCTATCTCTCTGATGGGTTTGTTTTGTTTTTTCAGCCTAATGATGGCTTCACTGATAGTGACAGCTCTTTGGATCTCATCTTGAGAGTTGACAGCAACAGATTCCAAATGCAAATAGCACACTTGAAATGAACTCTGGACCTTTTATCTGCTCATTGTAATTGGGATAATGAGGGAATAACACACACCTGGCCGTGGAACAGCTGAGAAGCCAATTGTTCCATTACTTTTGGTCCCTTAACAAGTGGGAGGCACATATGCAAACTGTTGTAATTCCTACACCGTTCACCTGATTTGGATGTAAATACCCTCAAATTAAAGCTGACAGTCTGCAGTTAAAGCACATCTTGTTCCTTTCATTTCAAATCCATTGTGGTGTATAGAGCCAAAAATGTTAGAATTGTGTCAATGTCCCAATATTGATGGACCTGACTGTACATGCTGAGTTGGACACTTTAAATGATAAACTGGAAGACGCTGAGAATAGGGCCCGCAGAGATAATCTCCGCATCCGCGGAGTCCCCAAGGTAATCACCGACCTACAGGGTACTGCTACTGCTCTTTTCCATGAGTTGGCTCTTGAGATTCCCCTGGAGCGTTTGAAGTTTGACCGTATCCATAGAGCTTTAGCTCCTAAGCCCACGGAGGGTCCTCCCAGAGACACTATTATTAAATTCCACTTTTACCACACTAAAGAGCGTCTGTTACAGGCAGCTCGGAACCGTCCAGTTTTGGAATTTCGGGGTCACTTTATTCATCTGTTTGCGGATTTGTCCCCAGCTACGATTGCCAAGCGTCATACTTTGAGACCCTATCTCCAGATTCTTCATTCAGCTGATATCAAGTATAGATGGGGCTTCCCTTTCAAGCTCTCATTCTCCTTCCAAGGTCGTCAGTTCCAGGCTTCTTCACCAGAGGATCTTCGCCGTCACTTTCGGGAGCTTAATTTGGAGTTGCCACACTCCCAGAGTGAGGAGGCTAGAGTCTCTACACGCCCTTGGAATTCCCACTCTAAATCTTCTTCTCTAAGTCAGAGTAGCTCTCAGGCCCTTCGATCTCTACAGGCCCAGCGTTTTTAGGAAGTCTCCGCGACTTGATATTTAGTGGCTGGCCGTCAGTATACAGCTTCATCACATGTGGATCTTTTCCACCACTTTCTGGATTTGAATCTAGATTTGTCCCACTCCCCGAATGGGGAGGCTACAACATCCGCAGGTCTGAGGGACTCATAACCTTCATGTGTTTTACCTCTTCCAAGCCAGAGTGGATCTCAGTCTCCCCCCCTTTTTTTTTTTTTCTTTTTCTTTTCTCCGCTCTGATTGGTTGAGATTTTCGTTGTCTTGCGAGTTTCTTGTTGACCACTCACTCACAGGTGTATTAACCTAAGTTGTTTGCATAATACTTCTATATTTTTTTTATTAATGTTGAGTTGTCCCGGTGGACTATCGTGTCCACCTCTGAGCTGGCTAGCGGTCTGTTTTTTTGTCCCGCCCGCTACCCAGCCTCTATGTGGGTATTTTACCCACAGTTGATTATTATGATGTTTGTAGTAATCTTATTGTTTCATAGATATATTGCTTGTGTATCAGATGTCTTCTTGTTTTCTTCTTTCTTCTCCACCTCCTTTTCTTTGTCTCTGTCTCTTGTCATGTGTGTTTTGTGTTTTTGTAAAAAAATTTTCAGGGCTCCCGGGAATCACGGCGGATCTGACCTTTTTTCTTTCAAATCACTATGTCGTTGAAATGGTTATCTCTGAATGTTCAGGGGATGAACTCTCCGCAGAAATGGGTAAAGATATTTAAGTTTCATCAAACTGACATTGCTTGTCTGCAAGAAACTAATTTCTCAACTACTTCTGCCCCAAAATATTTTGATGCACGCTACAATCAGATATTTCAGGCTACTGGCCCCACTAAACAGAGAGGGGTGCTAGTTGCCTTCCATAGCAAAACTCAGTTTTTCTGTGTGAAGCGTATTGCTGATCCCAATGGTAGATACCTTCTACTTCAGGGCACGATCCAACGTATAGAAGTTACCATAATGTCCTACTATGCTCCCAATGTCAACCCTGGACCTTTTCTGTCACACCTCTGTTCCCTCTTAGCTATACATCAACGGGGTACTCTCTTGATGGCAGGGGACTCCAATTTAGTGTTAAATCCCGCATTAGATAAATATCCAGCAGAGCAACCTGACCCTTCTGCATCAGCTAAGTCCTTTGTACGTACGTTAAGTACCCATGACCTGGTAGATCTAGGGCGTGAATTTCATCCCCGGGGGGGAAAGACTATACTTATTATTCTCACCCTCATTATTCTCATTCCAGAACTGATCATGCTTTTGTATCACGTAAACATCTCCCTTTGGTTCTCTCTGTCTCTATCCTTACGGTTCCATGGTCTGATTATGAGCCCATTTTGGTGGTCTGTCGATCTCTTCTCTGTAAGTCGGCTTATTCTTTGTGGACAATGAATGACTCCCTGCTTTCGCTGAAGGAGATTCAGGCAGAACTACTGCGCAAATCTCAGGAATATTTCCAGCAAAACTCGGGTTCTGTCTCTTCTTCGGTGGCGTTATGGGAAGCTTACAAGGCTGTTCTTAGGGGACATATTATCCAGATAGCTTCAAGGCAAAAGAAGGAAAGGCAGCTTAAACAGTGTCAGTTGGAATCAAAGTTAGCTTCCGCATCAGCTCAATTTAAATAGTTACCTACCCCGTCGAACCGTAGATTGTTGGATCAGGCTTGCTTAGAACTGGATCTTTATTTAACCGATGAAGCTGAGCGCTCCTTACGCTGGACACGCCAGAAGTGGTATAGTAAAACAAACAAACCAGGCTCCATGTTGGCTCGTAGATTACGTTCTTTTACACATCACCCCAAACCGATTTCTTTACGCACTCATCACAATACTCTCACAAGTAATCCTGTAGCGGTTTTGGAGGAGTTCCGGGATCGACTTGCCAGACTTTACACTGATCCCACATGGGCTGATCCTCAGTCAATTTCTGACTTTTTATCTCGTTTGTCCTTGCCTACTTTGACTCCGGCTCATAAGGACTTGATGGACCGTGATATCCAAATATCAGAGGTTTTGCAATGCATAGCAGACCTGAAGACGGGCAAACACCCAGGTCCAGATGGATTCATGGTACTGTCACGGTGTAAGGTCAGGTTCAGAGACCAGTTGCTATAGCAGTAAAAGGCTTACCTGGAACCAGCAGGATAGGTACACCAGCAGGTCACCCTGGGAATGACGCAGGCTCACCTGAGGTGCGGGGTCTAAGTATTAACCGGTATTCACCAGAGCTCCTAATGGTGGAGATGGATTGGGCTGCGTGTTAATACCAGGTCGCAGATCTCAGGATCACCCCACCAGGGAATGAGTAGACTGGGAACCAATAGCGGATCAACAGGTTAGGGATCAGACGAAAGCAGAGTCGGTCACAAGCCAAGGGTCGGTCACAAATGGTAGCAGATCAATCGTAGTACGTTAGGATGAGACGAAATCGTGGTCAGGAACAAGCCAAAGATCAGTAGCGGAGGTGTAGACAGCAGCAGGAACAGTAGCGGGATATTGGCTGGAAAGGCACAATAATCTGGCAAGGAGGAAGTCCAAGGACATGGCTTATATAGGAAGTTCATGGGAGGATCAAGGAGTTCAAAGTTCAAGAGCAAACAAGGCACAAGGCAGGATTATCCAATAGATGAGGCAGAGTGTTGTCCAGCATCCTAGGTAGCTCAGTGAGAAGAGTTACTGCCTGACACAGTAGAAGTCCCAGGTTCAAGTCCAGGCCCTGACAGGTACTATGCTACAAGAAATTAGCTGACGTGCTTTCCCTTCACCTTGCTGATATGTTCAATGCAGTGAAGGGAGGTTCAAACTTTTCCCCGGACTCTTTAACCGCAAATGTGGTTATGATCCCTAAACCGGATCGAGATCACTCTTCCTGGGCAAATTAGAGGCCTATTTCTCTTATTAACATTGATATGAAGATCCTTACCAAAATTTTGGCCACTCGACTGAATTCTTTCCTTTCTCGTCTGATAAAAGGGGACCAGGTGGGATTTGTTCCTCACAGACAAGCCGGAGATGCCATCAGACGTATTTTAAAATTACATTTGGCTCATACTCGCAAAATTGATATGATGCTCCTATCTTTATATATCAACAAGGCCTTCGACACTTTATCCTGGCCTTATCTTTTATCGGTCCTTAACCGCTTTGGCTTTGGTCCCTCGTTCCTACGATGGATCTCTTCGCTATGTACATCCCCTCAAGCAAACCTTAAATACTATGGATTCGAGTCCTCCACGTTCTCGGTTGCCAGGGGTACTAGGCAAGGTTGTCTGCTTTCCCCCATACTTTTATTATTATTATAAAGTATTTATATAGCGCTAAAAAGTTTGCTCAGCGCTGTACATTATAGTGGGAGACAGAACATGAGACAATACAGTGACAATACAATACACGAGGGGTTCGAGGGCCCTGCTCTTTTGAGCTTACAATCTAGGAGGGAGGGGATAGTGGTACAGGAGGAAGTGGCTGTGGGGGATGGAGTGGTAGGAGGAGTGGAGGAGAACGGCTGTTAGGTGAGGGTGGGGTAGGCTTCCCTGAAGAGATGGGTTTTCAGGGAGCATCTAAAGGTGAGGAGGGTAGGTGACAGTCTGATGGATTGGGGTAGTGAGTTCCAGAGGATGGGGGAAGTCCTGGAGAAGTCCTGCAGTCGGGCGTGGGAGGTGGAGACCAGGGAGCTAGAAAGTAGGAGGTCTTGTGAGGAGTGAAGATTACGGGTTGGGTGGTATTTCGGTATCATGTCGGTGAGGTAGTTTGGGGCAGCATTATGAATGGCTTTGTATGTCTGTGTTAGTAGTTTGAATTTAATGCGTTGGGCAATCAGGAGCCAGTGGAGGGAATGACAGAGGGGGGTGGCAGAAGCGGATAGTTGGTAAGGTGGATGAGTCTGGCCGCTGAGTTCAGGATAGACTGAAGCGATGATAGTCTGCGATGAGGTAGGCCGGTGAGGAGGGAGTTGCAGTAGTCCAGGCGTGAGATAATAAGGGAGTGAACGAGTTGTTTAGTGTCTGGGGTTAGGAACGAAGTATTTTGGAGATGTTGTGGAGGTGGAGCCGGCATGAGTTTGCCAACGAGTGGACATGAGGTTGGAAGGACAGGTCTGAGTCTAGAGTGACACCTAGGACTTTGGCTTGTGGGGTGGGACTGATGGTGGCATTGATGATGGAGGGGGGGGGGAAGCTGGGGGGGAAATCAGAAGGTTGATTTTGGAAAGGTTCAATACTTTTTATCTTAGCCTTGGAACCGTTGGCAGAAGCCATTCGCATGCATCCTGATATTAAGGGGATTGATGTGGCCGGCTCCCAAAATAAGTTGTCTCTGTTCGCAGATGATATCCTGTTGTCAATCACGAATCCGGGGGTTACTTTGCCAAATTTATTTGCGGTTCTGGATTCCTTTGCAATTCTTTCGGGTCTTCATGTCAATCCTGCCAAATCAAAAGCTATGTCAATTACTCTCCCACCATCACTTTTGGCTACTTTGAAACATTCGTTCCCTTTTCAGTTTGGTCCTACCATATCTAGGAATTAAGCTCACCCCAACATATGAAGGACTATACCGGGCTAATTTCCCCACTGTCTTCCACGAGCTGACTGAGATGTTGTCCTCCTGGTCTCATTACCCGCTTTCATGGTTCGGCAGAATCAATGCGATCTGTATGACCTATCTCCCTAAATTATTGTATTTATTTTGCGTTTTACCAGTTCCTGTTCCTTCGCATATATTGCGTATCCATCAGCGAAAACTTTTGTCCTTCATTTGGAGTTCTTCTCGACCCAGAATTAGTATCTTATTTGCGCGAAGGAGTGAGGGTGGGTTGCCTGTTCCAAATCTCCGGTCTTATTATCTGGCAGCTAATATTGCCCCCCTAGCTCATGATCATGCATCTCACCATTTCCCCTTGTGGGCTACTGTAGATTTGTTGGACTCCCACCCGATACCACTCTCTTCCTTGCCATGGCTTCATTTTTCTCATCGTCCATCAACCCTTAGCCCGACGCTGACGCTTTTGCTTCATCTTTGGGATTCTATAAAATATTCCGCTGGCCTTATTTCTGCCCATCTACCATTGTTATGTCTGTTACATAACCCATTATTCCTAATATTATTCCTAGGACCCTCCAGGTCGGGACAATCCTAGGCAGTTTGCCTGGTGGCAAACACATGGTTTTTATGATGTACATTCGCTGCTATCTTCCACTCGAATACTTACCTTTGAAACTCTGCGCTCTTCCTATAACATTCCTTTGCGGGAACATTTTGGTTACCTTCAACTTCGTCACTTTATTAATACACTATTACGGACGCATTCGGGACCTTACCGTCTGTCCCCCTTTGAAAGCCAGTGCAGACATAGACCCCATGCTCCGGGTTTGATTTCCTTGGTTTACTCTTCCATTATGTCTTACAGAACTCCTCCGGTTCATTCCTATCATCAGCGTTGGCAGTCAGAACTTGGGGGGGGGACTTTGGATCAACAGGATTGGCGGACCATGACCCAAGCATTATCTAAATGTTCTAGGAATGTCATCATTCTCGAAAATGCCTACAAAATTTTTTATCGATGGTATTATACGCCTGCTCGTCTAGCTAGTTTTTTCCCTACATATTCTGCGGATTGTTTTCGGGGATGCCAACAATTGGGCACTATGGCCCACATCTGGTGGAGTGCCCTAAGGTTAGCAGATTGTGGATTAGGGTGTATGCCCTTCTCCGCACTATGCTTCACACAGACATTAAGTATGAAGTGCTCCTATTTAAACCACTGGAGGGCCTTCTCCGTCCTGAAAGGCAGCTGGCATCACATCGATTTATGGCTGCTAAATTGACAATTGCAAGGGCTTGGAAGACTCCTCTCCTCAGCTTCGAAGGCTGTCAAAAACTGGATGAACTTCATAATGGTTAATGAAAAACTGACGGCTATACTGTTGGATACCCACACAAAATTCCTGCAGATATGGCGTCCCTGGCTGGATACAGCCCAACCATCGAGATTTGACCAGTCCCTTCTATGATTCTGTTGTGATCGCCCTGGAGCCCTTTTATGATTGTTTTTGTCTTTTTTTTTGCCTTTGTCCTCGTCTTTTTATCGATTGTCCTTCTCTAGTCTTCTGTCTAATCTGTTCTTATGCCAATTGTAATGATTGTGATATTGCTCTGTGTGCTACATCTGCAATACTACCTATGCAACCTGGACTCCTTTGTGAGCCCAATGTCTGGAATATATATTGACCACTTCCAGACCGGACACTTTTACCCCCTTCCTGACCAGGCCAATTTTCAGCTTTTAGCGCTATCACACTTTAAATGACAATTGCGCGGTCATGCAACACTGTACCCAAATGAATTTTTTACCATTTTTTTGAGACAGATAAAGCTATATTTTGGTGGTATTTATTCACCACTGGGATTTTTATTTTTTTTGCTATGTAAATGAAATGTCCAAAAATTTGAAAAAAAGTGGGTTTTTTTATAAAATTTTGCAAATAAATAATATTTCATCATAAATCTTGGCCAAAATTTATTTCGTTATCTTTTTAGTAAAAAAAAATCCAAATTAGTTTATAACCAAAAATTATCATTTTTAAACATTTTTTTTTTACATTTTTATTTTATTTTTTTATATTATTATTTTTTATTTTTTTTTATTTTTTTTACATACTGTCACCCTAGCAGTACAGTGTCACCATGGTGACACTGTACTACTTGTGGAGGGTAATGAAGATTTTTTTTTTTACGCTGATTGCTTTTACACCCATATAGGATGTAAAAGCAATCATTTCTCTTTCTCTCTGTGTGCATTCTTGCAGTCATTGAGAAGTACTGAGTGAGCTGTGATTGGTTTCAGCTTGTCACATGGTACAAGGCTGTTGTGAATAGCCCTGTACCATGTGACCTGGGTGATCATTCACAGATTTCACACGTAGTAAGCAATGATGTCAGAAGTGACATCTTGCTTACTACTTTGCATGTGATCACTGATTGGCCAATTACTGATCACATGATCGGGACCTCGTACAGAGGTCCCGTCCGACGGTCGGTGTTTCACTGTGTCCGGAGGACACAGCGGGCACCGGATTGCGGTGCTGTGCGCTCCCAGGGAGCGCGCACAAGCAGGGTGCGGGGAGGCCGTTTATAAACTGCCACCCAACCCTGCACTGCCACCGTCCGGCCGTTTATATGCAACGGCAGGCCAGGAAGTGGTTAACACTTGGAGCGGCTTCATTTCATGCCTCTCCTGTTTTCTATATGCTGATATAGCAAAACTGTCTCTTAGAGTTTGCATTATCATTGACCTCCAAATGTTTGCTCATCGTCTCCCCCCTACTCCTTTTTTTTTTTTTTTCTCTCCCCTTCCCCATCTTCTCTCCCATGGCACTTAAATATTCAGTTAAAGCTTATGTCTCTACCAGTACATGCTCTGAAATATTTTGCGATTACCCTGTATGTTTCATATTTGTTGGTCAATGTATATGTTTCTCGAATGTTTATTTATCTCTGCTTATTCTATAATAAAACCCTTTGTAAGAGAAATACTACAATTTTGGCTGTATTCAATATATTTCAAAATATATTCCAATAAATAAATAAATTATATATATATATATATATATATATAAAAATAAAACATAGTCTTCATCAGGGAAAAAAAGGTGCATTCATTGCCAGAGTAGAGAGTACACAGTGCTTCATATTTAAAAAGAAGATCTGCCCTGATGGACCCTCACTCTCCCAGTTACGCCATATGGAAGAAGAATATATTTTAAAAATATTCTTCCCAAATATATTGCCATATATCTGAAATGCTACAATTTTGGCATATTCAATATATGTATGTGTATATATATACAGTGGGGCAAAAAAGTATTTATTCAGCCACCAATTGTGCAAGTTCTCCCACTTACAAAGATGAGAGAGGCCTGTAATTGGCATCATAGGGAGACCTCAACTATGAGAGACAAAATGAGAAAACAAATCCAGACAATCACATTGGCTGATCTGGAAAGAATTTATTTGCAAATTATGGTGGAAAATAAGTATTTGGTCAATATCAAAAGTTCATGTCAATACTTTGTTATATATCCTTTGTTGGCAATGACAGAGGTCAGACGTTTCCTGTAAGTCTTCACAAGGTTGGCACACACTGTTGCTGGTATGTTGGCCCATCCTCCATGCAGATCTCCTCTAGAGCAGTGATGTTTTGGGGCTGTCGCTGGGCAACACGGACTTTCAACTCCCTCCAAAGGTTTTCTATGGGGTTGAGATCTGGAGACTGGCTAGGCCACTCCAGGACCTTGAAATGCTTCTTACGAAGCCACTCCTTCGTTGCCCGGGCGGTATGTTTGGGATCATTGTCATGTTGGAAGACCCAGCCATGTTTCATCTTCAATGCCCTTGCTGATGGAAGGAGGTTTGCACTCAGAATCTCACGATACATGGCCCCATTCATTCTGTCCTGTACATGGATCTGTCGTCCTGGTCCCTTTGCGGAGAAACAGCCCCAAAGCATGATGGTGCCACCCCCATGCTTCACAGTAGGTATGGTGTTCTTTGGATGCAACTCAGCATTGTCTTTCCTCCAAACACGACGAGTTGTGTTTCTACCAAACAGTTCTATTTTGGTTTCATCTGACCATATGACATTCTCCCAATCCTCTTCTGGATCATCCAAATGCTCTCTAGCAAACTTCAGACGGGCCCGGACATGTACTGGCTTAAGCAGGGGGACACGTCTGGCACTGCAGGATCTGAGTCCCTGGCGGCGTAGTGTGTTACTGATGGTAGCCTTTGTTACGTTGGTCCCAGCTCTCTGCAGGTCATTCACTAGGTCCCCCCGTGTGGTCCTGGGATTTTTACTCACCGTTTTTGTGATCATTTTGACCCCACGGGGTAAGATCTTGTGTGGAGCCCCAGATGGAGGGAGATTATCAGTGGTCTTGTATGTCTTCCATTTTCTGTGGGACTGGTCAAGGGAACCCACAGAGAGCCCAGATGATTGAATATATATATATATATACAGTCATGGCCGAAATTGTTGGCACCCTTGATATTTTTCCTGAAAATCAAGTATTTCACACAAAAAAGGTATTGCATTAACACATGTTTTGCTATACACATGTTTATTCCCTTTGTATGTATTGGAACAAATATAAAACAGAGGCAGAAAAGCAAATATGACATAATGTCACACAAAACCCCAAAAATGGGCTGGACAAAAGTATTGGCACCCTTAACTTAATATTTGGTTGCACACCCTTTGGAAAACATAACTGAAATCAGTCGCTTCCTATAACCATCAATAAGCTTCTGACACCTCTCACCCGGAATTTTGGACCACTCTTCCTTTGCAAACAGCTCCAGGTCTCTCTTATTGGAAGGACACCTTTTCCCAACAGCAATTTTAAGATCTCTCCACAGGTGTTCAATGGGATTTAGATCTGGGCTCATTGCTGGCCACTTCAGAACTCTCCAGCGCTTCTTTGCCATCCATTTCTGAGTGCTTTTTGACGTATGTTTGGGGTCATTGTCCTGCTGGAAGACCCAGGATCTTGGACGCAAACCCAGCTTTCTGACACTGGGCCCTACAGTGCGACCCAAAATCCTTTGGTAATCCTCAGATTTCATGATGCCTTGCACACAGTCAAGGCACCCAGTGCCAGAGGCAGCAAAACAACCCCAAAACATCATTGAACCTCCACCATATTTTACCGTAGGTACTGTGTTTTGTTCTTTGTAGGCCTCATTCCGTTTTCGGTAAACAGTAGAATGATGTGCTTTACCGAAAAGCTCTATCTTGGTCTCATCTGTCCACAAGACGTTTTCCCAGAAGGCTTTTGGCTTACTCAAGTACATTTTGGCAAACTGTAGTCTTGCTTTTTTATGTCTCTGTGTCAGCAGTGGGGTCCTCCTGGGTCTCCTGCCATAGCGTTTCATTTCATTTAAATGTCGACGGATAGTTCGCGCTGACACTGATGCTCCCTGAGCCTGCAGGACAGCTTGAATGTCTTTGGAACATGTTTGGGGCTGCTTATCCACCATCCGGACTATTCTGCGTTGCAATCTTTCATCAATTTTCCTCATCCGTCCACGACCAGGGAGATTAGCTACAGTGCCATGGGTTGCAAACTTCTTGATAATGTTGCGCACTGTGGACAAAGGCAAATCTAGTTCTCTGGAGATGGACTTGTAACCTTGAGATTGTTGATATTTTGCCACAATTTTGGTTCTCAGGTCCTCAGACAGTTCTCGTCTCCTCTTTCTGTTGTCCATGCTTAGTGTGGCACAGACAGACACACAATGCAAAGGTTAAGTGAACGTCTCTCCTTTTTATCTGCTTTCAGGTGTGATTTCTATATTGCCCACACCTGTTACTTGCCCCAGGTGAGTTTACAGGAGCATCACATGCTTGTAACATTCTTATTTATCCGCAGTTGTGAAAGGGTGCCAATACTTTTGTCCAGCCCATTTTTGGAGGTTTGTGTGACATTATGTCGAATTTGCTTTCTTTCCTCCCTTTTTTTGTTTTGTCCCAATACACACAAAGGGAATAAACATGTGTATAGCAAAACATGTGTTAATGCAATACGTTTCGTGAGAAATACATGATTTCCTGGAGAAATATCAAGGGTGCCAACAATTTCGGCCATGACTGTATATATATATATATATACACAGAATATATGAAAAATATTTTTTAAAATATATATTTTTTAAATATATTCTTCATATTTTTTTCACATATAAAAAAGTCATTTTAAAATATATTTTTACATATATTTGTAAATGCATTCCAAAAATGTATATTTGTATTTTTAAAGACATACAGTATATTTGAAAATGTATTTTTAAAATTATTTTTCATATATTTTGTAATAAAAACGCATTTCAACATACAGTGTATACATATATATATATTTATTGAAATATATTATTGAAATATGTTGAATATGGCCAAAATTGTAGTATTTCAAATATATTTTTCTTCCATGTGGGAGATCTCCTCCACAATGAGCTCAGGTATGTTTGGACACGAGTCTGGACCCACCACAGACACCCCGTCAGGAAGCCTACCCGACAAGGCCACCCCCACACCCGAAATTATCAAAATAATATTTTTGCTAAAAATCGTTATCAGCGTGAAAAACACAACAAAACTCCCACTGCATCTAAAAGATAAAACTGTATTGAGTCCCTGAACATCGCTGTGTGTGAATGAGGTGTTGAAGCACATTCACGTGGCTGCTGTGGCCTGTACCGTGTGAATCAAGGCTTTTTTTTTTATGTGCCTGGAGCTGTGTGCTGCGTGCAGGCCGCCTATGTCACCCTATGGGGAAGCAGCAGCTGAACAAACACAGCCGCAGGTCCATATTTAGCAGGACCATGGATACAGGTATACGACCCTGAACACTGACCGTACATATTCGGGGCCCCACGCCCACACCTGCTCTCCTGTCAAATTTGGACCTTCGGCTCTGTTTGTACAGCTGCTGAGTCCCCTTAGATTAACAGGCGGCTCCAGCCGAACAAACAAACCGCTCGTTCACACTGCGTGGGCCAGGGAACCTGTGTGAATAAGCCCTTCATTTCTATTTATTTATTACCTTTTTTTATACTTTTTTTTTGTTTTTACAATGTATGACTTATGAATTACCAAATTTCACTTATGAATGAACACAGGGAGTGATCTGTACTAAATACTCACTGTGTTCATTTAAGAACAGAAGGGGCTGGCAAATATAACCTACTCTATATTGCCAAAAGTATTGCCCTTCCCTCCCAATCACGAGATTCAGGTGTTCCAATCCCCTCCATATCATGGGATTCAGGTGTTCCAATCTCCTCCCAATCATGTGATTCAGGTGTTCCAATCCCCTCCCAATCATGTGATTCAGGTGTTCCAATCCCCTCCATATCATGTGATTCAGGTGTTCCAATCCCCTCCCAATCATGTGATTCAGGTGTTCCAATCCCCTCCATATCATGTGATTCAGGTGTTCCAATCCCCTCCCAATCATGTGATTCAGGTGTTCCAATCCCCTCCATGGACACAGGTGTATACAATCAAGCCCCTAGGCATGCAGACGGCTTCTACAAACGTTGGTGAAAGAATGGTTCGCTCTCAGGAGCTCAGTGACTCCAAGCGTGGTCCCGTGATAGGTGGCCACCTGGGCAATAAGTCCATCCGTGACATTTCCTGGCTACTAAATATTCCACGCTCAACTGTTAGTGGATTATAACAAAGTGGAAGCCACTGGGAACAACAGCCACTCAGCCACCAAGTGGTAGGCCACGTCACATGACAGGGCGGGGTCAGCACATGCTGAAGCGCACAGTGCGCAGAAGTCGCCAACTGTCTGCAGAGCCAATAGCTAAAGACCTCCAAACTTGGTGTGGCCTTCAGATGAGCCCAACAACAGTGCGTAGAGAGCTTCATGGAATGGGTTTCCATGGCCGAGCAGCTGCATCCAAGCCTTCCATCACCAAGTGCAATGCAAAGCGACGGATGCCGCGGTGTAAAGCACGCCACCACTGGACTCTAGAGCAGTGGAGGCGTGTTCTTTGGAGTGACCAATCACGCTTCTCTGTCTGGCAATCCGATGGATGTATCTGGGTTTGGCGGTTGTCAGGATAACGGTACTTGTCTGACTGCATGGTGCCAAGTGTAAAGTTTGGTGGAGGGGGGATTATGGTGTGGGGTGTTTTTCAGGGGGTGGGCTTGGCCCCCTAGTTCCAGTGAAGGGAACTCTTAAGGCGACATTTTGGCCAATTTCATGCTCCCAACTTTGTGGGAAGAGTTTGGGGATGGCCCCTTCCTGTTCCAACATGACTGCCCACCAGTGCACAAAGCAAGGTCCATAAATACACGGAGGAGCCAGTTTGGGGTGGAGGAACTTGACTGTCCTGCACAGAGTCCTGACCTCAACCCCATAGAACACCTTTGGGATGAATTAGAGCGGAGACTGCGAGCCAGGCCCCCTCCCCCGACATCAGCGCCTGACCTGACAAATGTGCTTCTGGAAGAATGGTCCAACCTTCCCATAGACACCCTCCTAAACCTTGTGGACGGCCTTCCCAGAAGAGTTGAAGCTGTTATAGCTATAAAAGGCGGGGCCAACTCAATATTTAACCCTACGGACTAAGACTGGGGGGCCATGAAAGGTCATGTGTGTGGAAAGGGCGGGGCCAACTCAATATTGAACCCTACAGACTAAGACTGGGGGGCCATGAAAGGTCATGTGCGTGGAAAGGGCGGGGCCAACTCAATATTGAACCCTACGGACTAAGACTGGGAGGCCATTAAAGGTCATGTGTGTGGAAAGGCTGGCGGTCCAATACTTGGGGCAATATAGTGCACAGTATTCACAGATGCCCGGCACTGTCTATCCTGAACTGATCCTCTGTGTGGCTGCAGCAGCCAACAGGAGGGAGAAGAGAGGAAGCTGGCAGTGCTGGGGGGGAAGGGGCACACAGGTGAGCCCAGGCAGCAGGAGGAATGGGATCAAAGATGGGGGGTGATCGGTGCAGTGGGGGGGGGGGGGCTATTAGAGGAACTGATCCTCTGTGTGGCTCTCCCTGCAGCAGCTGAAAGCTGGCAGGAGGGAGAGGAGGAGAAGTCGGCTGCTGCAGTTAGAGCCATACAGAGGATCAGTTCCTCCAATCCCCCCCCCCCGTGCACCGATCACCCCCATCTATGAGCTCATTCCCCCTGCTGCCTGGGCTCGCCTGTGCTCCCCCTGATCATCCATCATACCGGAGGCCTGGCTGTGCCCTCTTATCAGGGGCCCTGTGTGCACCACCCATGGAGGATATACTGTACCATTGTATGCATGCAGCTGTGGGAACATGCCTTGTAATGCAGCCCCACAAAGCAATACAAAGGTACGGGGGCTGCAATCCTTCAGCACTGCCGGGAATGAAGGAACATAGTTCCCATAGAGGTACTAGTTATATGGGGAGAGGGAGGGGGGAGAAGAGAGGGGGGAAAGGAGAGGGGAGGGGGGATGAGGGAGGAGGGAAGAGGGAGAAGGAGGAGGGAGGGGGGAGAAGGAACGGGGAGAGGAGAGAGGGGGAAGAGGAATGGAGGGAGGAGGAGGGGGGAGGGGGGAAAGGAGAGAGGGGGGCAAGGAGAGAGGGGGAAGGAAGGAGTAGAGGGGAGGAAGGAGGAGAGGGGGAGGAAGGAGGAGGGGGGAAAGGAGAGAGTAGGAGGAGTGGGGGGGAGGAGTGGGTGGGAGGGGGGAGGAAGGAGGAGGGGGGAGAAAGGGGGAGGAGGGGGAGGAGAGAGGGGGGAGGAAGAAGGAGGGGGAGGAGACAGGGGGGATGGGGCAAGGAGAGAGGGGGAAGGAAGGAGTAGAGGGGAGGAAGGAGGAGAAGAGGAGGAAGGAGGAGGGGGGAAAGAAGAGAGGGGGAGGAGTGGGTGAGAGGGGGGAGGAAGGAGGAGGGGGGGGAGAGGGGAGGGAGGAGGGAGAGAGGGGGGAAAGGAGGGAGGGAGGAGGAAGGAGGAGGGGGAGGAGAGAGGGGGGGAAGGAAAGGGTGAGGAGGGAGGGGGAAAGGAGGGGGGGAGGAAGGAGGAAAGGGGAAAGGAGAGAGGGGTGAAGGAGTGGGTGGGAGGGGGGAGGAAGGAGGAGGGGGGAGAGGGGGGAGGAGGGAGGGGGAGGGGGAGTGGAAGGTGGAGGAGGAGGAGGAGGAGGGGGGAGGAAAGAGGAGGGGGGAAGGGAGAGAGGGGGATGAGAGAGGGGGAGGAGTGGGTGGGAGGGGGGAGGAAGGAGGAGGGGGGGAGGGGAAAGGGGGAGAGAGGGGGGAGGAGGGAGGGAGGGGGAGGAGGGAGGGGGGGGAGAGGAGGGGGGGGGGAGGAGGGGGGGGGGAGGGAGGAGGAGGGGGAGAGGAGGGGTGGGGGAGGGGAGGTGGGAGGTTGGTGGGTGGGTGGGTGTGGGGTGAAGGAGGAGGAGGGGTGGTTGGGTTGGGGGGGTGGGGGTTGGGGGGGTGGGTTTTGTTTGGGTTGGGTGGGGGAAAAAGAGGAGGGGGAGGGGAGGGGGGGAGAGAGGAAAGGAGGGAGGGAGGAGGGGGGGGGGTGGGGTTGGTTTTGTGTTGAGGGTGGGTGTTGAGGAGGGGGGGGTGTTGTGTGGAGGGAATCAATGCATTTTTCTCTTTACCAGAAGGGGCGCTCTTCTAGGTACTAGCAGCTCATAAGTATTAGGATTAAGTGAGAAAAAAAGACTCCCATACTTCTCTTGTAATGTTTTTAGCTTTCATAGTATGTTTTATTAATTTTTTTATTTTTTAGTATTTTGCATTTGTAATATATTATTATCGGGTAATATCAGAGGTATTGCTGTTGATTCGGGGGTCCATGCATTCCACATTCTCATATAGAGCACAGAGGTGCACCAAGATGGAGTAAGAGCAGCCTCGGGTGTAGTAGGAGGAGCTAAGTTATATAGAGGCACATTTTTGCTTCCAGATCACACCATATGCAGTTTCCAGTATGGTTCTATGCAGAAAAAATGGAGCACGTTCTACCTTTTTTTTTTCTGCACCGGAAACTGAGTGCACTGGTGTGAACTAGGGCCACTGGAATACATGGGAAACACCATGCATGCATTTTAAATGCAGAAAAAAAAACCGGACTGCATCTGATGTATACTAGCCCTGAAGCCAGAGAAGGCAGTTCCTGAAGAGATCCTGGGCGGGGCGAAACATACATAGAACATATGTCACTTCTGGCCTGCGGAACTCCGGGTCTGATTGTTTCTGTTGAATGCCTGGCATGACTTGTTAACAAGTGAGTACATAATTGCACACGCGTGATTTAAGGAAAATAAACAGTATTCCGCTATGCCGGATCCCTTTATTTTAATGCATGCGGAGTATATAAATCTGAAAAAAAAGAAAAATAGCTGCTGGCAAAAAGTGTTCGTACACAAAAAAACACATAAAAACAAATAAAGTTTTGCAGCGCTGAAGATATTGAATATTAAAATATTTTCAGCGCTGCAAAACTTTAATGCATACAGAGCACAATTAGCCGCGGATGTCGCTGCTGGAGGGCAAGTTGGGTGCAGTACACTGGAATCCCGTTACTGTTGTTTCATTCGAATCGAAGCGGAATACCAGAAGCTGGTTGAGACTCGTGTGGTTTTAGGTTCAAACCCTATGGGGAGTGGGGAGCACTGTTGCATGTGTGAAGTGGTTACAAAAAGGAATCGGGAGAGCTGCAGGATTCTCTATTAGAGCACAAGACCGCACGCACAGCACAGCACTTTATAAAGACGGCACAATAAACGATTCTTGATTTTATTTCTTTTTCCATATTATATATATATATAATGGCCACTACTCAGTCCTCCTTCTCCTCGACCTCTCCGCGGCCTTCGACACCCCCTCCTCCTCAAAAAACTACACTCCCTCGGCCTCAGAGACTCTGCTCTCTCCTGGCTCTCATCCTATCTATCACAACGCTCCTTCAGTGTTACCTATAACGCTACCACCTCCCCCTCACTCCCCCTCTCTGTTGGGGTCCCTCAAGGCTCTGTCCTCGGGCCCCTTCTCTTCTCCATCTACACCTCCTCCCTGTCAGGGCAGGAGCTGTGGAACGGACAGGCAGGCCTAATCGCAGGGTCACGCACTGACTGACGACAACAGCCACCCACAGGCCGGAGTCCCTCAGGGCACGGAGTCTAAGTCCCAGGCTGCCCTTCACCAGAGCCCCTGATGGTGGGGATGGACTTGACGCAGCCAGGGACCAGGTCACGGCCCCCGAGACACCCCAGCTGCGGTAATGGCCACCGCCAATGGCGTATAGCTGGTAGGAACCAAAAGACAATAGAGTAGTCGGGCAGGCCGGGTCAATAACAACGGGACAGACAGTACAGAACGGTAGACAAGAATAACAGGTCACAAGCCGGGTTCAGCAACGGGAGGTCAGATAAAGGGATAATGCAGAGAATAGTCTAGTCAAAAGCCGAGTCAGTTTCCAGGAGAGCCACGAGAGTAGACACAGCGCTTGTTGCAACACGAACATACAAGGCACAAATGCAAAGGGCACGTGCGGACAACAGGCTTATATGTGATCAACCACACCCCTCTGGGGGATGGACCGAAGAGGCCTGAAGGCATAAAAGACTCCCACCATGCTCTGCAGAAACCCAAGATGGACGCCAGCACATGGAGCAGCATAACCTCTGGGAAAAGGTAGGACCTTGACACTCCCTTGGCCAACTGATACACTCTCACGGCTTCAACTATCACCTCTATGCCGACGACACACAAATCTATCTCTCTACTCCTCGCCTCACCCTTTCAGTCTCCACCCGAATCACAAGCCTACTGAACAACATATCAGATTGGATGTCGCTCCACTTCCTTAAACTGAACCTCTCCAAAACTGAGCTCCTAGTCTTCCCCCCAGCCTGGACACCACCCCCCATTGACTTCTCCATCATGTCCAACAATGCCACCATCAAACCCGCCCCGCAGGCCAGAGTACTTGGTGTCATTCTTGACTCCAATCTATCCTTCCAGCCCCAAGTCCAATCACTATCAAACTCATGCAGACTCCACCTCCGCAACATCGCCAAAATCCGCACGTTCCTAACCCAAGAAACCACTAAACAGCTCATCCACTCCCTCATCATATCACGACTCGACTACTGCAACTCCCACCTCACTGGCCTGCCTCGCCGCTGGCTATCCCCGCTTCAGTCCATCCTGAATACGGCTGCCAGACTCATTCACCTTTCCAACCGCTCCGTTTCCGCCACCCCCCTCTGCCAATCCCTCCACTGGCCTCCACTCAGTGTCCGCCACCCCCCTCTGCCAATCCCTCCACTGGCCTCCACCTCCCTCTGCCAATCCCTCCACTGGCCTCCACTCAGTGTCCTCCATCCCCCTCTGCCAATCCCTCCACTGGCCTCCACTCAGTGTCCTCCACCCCCCTCTGCCAATCCCTCCACTGGCTTCCGATTGTGCAACGGATCAAATTCAATATCCTAACACTGATGTACAAAGCTGTCCATCATACTGCCCCGAACTACATCACTGACCTAATATCCAAGTACCGCCCAACACGCACACTCCGCTCCTCACAAGACCTCCTTCTCTCTAGTTCCCTGGTCTCCTCCTCCCATGCCCGCCTCCAGGATTTCTCCAGGTTGTCACCCATCCTCTGGAACTCCCTGCCCCAACCCATCAGATTATCACCTACTCTCCTCTCCTTTAGGCGCACCCTGAAAACCCACCTCTTCAGGGAAGCCTACCCCACCCCCTGCTAACTTGCCGACCTCCTCCACTCTTCCTACCACTCCATCCCCCACAGCTATCTCCTCCTGTATCACCATCCCCTCCCTCCTAGATTGTAAGCTCCGAGGAGCAGGGCCCTCAATCCCCTCGTGTATCACACTGTATTGGTATTGTTCTGTCACATGTTCTGTCCCCCTTTGTAATGTACAGCGCTGAGCGAACTGTTGGCGCTATATAAATCCTGCATAATAATATATATATATCTTTTGCATTGGGACGGCGCTTTAATTTATTTTGATCAAACTGTACTGCTCTGGTCACAGTATGTAAAAAAAAAAAAAGAGAGAAAAAAAAACAGTAAACAGAAAAAAAGTTTACAAAATTGAAAAAAATATTTGTTTTTCACACCAGTATGATGACGCCGTACCGCGCTGATGATAGTATGTAAAAAAAAATTGTGCAAATTTCTTTTTTTTTTTTTCATTTCTAAATTTTCCAAAAAAAATTACAAAAAAAATGTACACCTTCTAAAAAACTCACCGTGCCACTTATTAAATATGTTGGACTGTCTGCTTTACTAAAAGGGGTCATTTGGGGTATTTGTACTGTCCTGGCATTTTAGACCTGACCTCAGCAGACGAGATCGGCCGTCGGTACATCAGGATTGATCGACTTTCAGATATATTTCCCATAGTTTGTAGGCTCTAAAACTCTGATTGCCTGTAACGTTTATTATCATTGTTATAAGCAATCCTTTTTTATGAATGGCATCGATTCATCTATTGTGTACTGTTGTGAAGGTGTGATTGGCCACAGCTTTCACACGGTACAGATGCACTGATTGGCCTGGTCTGTACCCAGGCCAGGGGCAGACTGACCATTTGGAAATGGTACCAGGGGCATCTCATGGGGCCCCCTACTGACCCCGCCCTAGGGCCTGGGGTCAGTAAGGGGCCCATGAGATGCCCCTGGTACCTTTTTCATAGGCTTTTTTGAGTTTGGGCAAGGACACAGGGGCCCTATGATCCCTATTGCCCGGGGGCCCCATGAGTTGTCAGTCCGCCCCTGACCCAGCCTATAGTAGGATGAGGGCCGAGCAAGAGAGCTGCCATCCTGAGTGGACATCATGTGACATACTCCCAGGATCTCACCCCATGGGCCACGCTGCAGTGCGATCTGCCACCACTAGGCAAGGCGGATGAAAAATCATTGTAGCAGGCAGCTGCCGGTACCATGTGATCACTGTGATCAATCACAGAGATCAGCACAATAGTACACAATGAATGGCTATGAAAGTCATTCATTGTGTACAACTGTCATGTGATCTGCTGTGATTGGTCACAGTGATCACATGGTACCGGAACCCCCCTATGTATTATACATGGAGATCATATCCCCCTTGTGTATTATACATGGAGATCATATCCCCCCTTATGTATTATACATGGAGATCATATCCCCCCTTATGTATTATACATGGAGATCATATCCCCCTTATGTATTATATATGGGGATCATATCCCCCCTTATGTATTATACATGGAGATCATATCCCCCCTTATGTATTATACATGGACATCATATCCCCCTTATGTATTATACATGGAGATCATATCCCCCCTTATGTATTATACATGGAGATCATATCCCCCCTTATGTATTATACATGGAGATCATATCCCCCCTTATGTATTATACATGGAGATCATATCCCCCCTTATGTATTATACATGGAGATCATATCCCCCCTTATGTATTATATATGGAGATCATATCCCCCCCTTATGTATTATACATGGAGATCATATCCCCCTTATGTATTATACATGGAGATCATATCCCCCCTTATGTATTATACATGGTGATCATATCCCCCCCTTATGTATTATACATGGAGATCATATCCCCCCTTATGTATTATACATGGAGATCATATCCCCCCCTTATGTATTATACATGGAGATCATATCCCCCTTATGTATTATACATGGTGATCATGTCCCCCCTTATATATTATACATGGTGATCATATCCCCCCTTATGTATTATACATGGAGATCATATCCCCCCTTATGTATTATACATGGAGATCATATCCCCCCCCTTATGTATTATACATGGAGATCATATCCCCCCTTATGTATTATACATGGAGATCATATCCCCCTTATGTATTATACATGGAGA